>NW_020538040.1:24066804-24080795 GCF_003426905.1 Ctenocephalides felis
TTTCAAGGCTTTATCACCATAAACAGCTCATAACCTTCATGTTATGCTTTTTTATCTTGACAAAAATTCGTTTAACGAATGTCAAAAGATAACTACACGATCGATCAAATATTTTACTGATTAAAAAGCTGAAATTACTATTATTTAATTACAAAAGGTATTTTTCATTTGGACTATGTCAGCATACTTAAAAGTCAATTGAAAACATCTTTTAGTGAAAGCCGCATTTACTTAGCTGCCAACCTAATAATTTACAGTGGAAATATTTTTTATATTACATTTTAACTCAAACATTAATTTTTTTGTTATATAAGGTTACACTTTGCTCTTCTTTCACAAAATTTCATTTAACTTCTAACAAAAAGCAATGGAATTTTGTAATTTTAGATAAATTGTCTCTATATTGATTGATTGGGTTATTGCACTTAAGTGCAAAATTTAAATCTGTAGTAGCTGTAAAATATACATCAATTTTATTAAATCTAATTAAATTTATGTTATTGTTATTCAGTAATTCCACAAAAATCTTGTAGGATTTATTATAATATCGTTTGTTATTGCCAAAACTAAAAGTCTGGTAAGAAAAATATTATTATGAAAATGGGATAGCAAAGAGTTGAATTTTAAAATATTTAATGGTTGAAGGAGATTCAGCAATTCTATTAAATGCAAAAATATAATAATATAGTTCATAGTATATTTTTGCTATAATTTAATTTCGAAAAGTACTGTGGAATTATTTGAACTCTAATAAAAATATAACTTATTTATAGCATTTATTCATTTATAATAATAATTATATTATAATTTATATTAATATATATAGCATTACTTCAAACTAGTTTTAAATTATAAAAACAACTAATAATCTGCTTTCAGAAGTATACATTTTTTTTATTAACTTCTTCAGATATTTGAATTTTTTTCATGTAAAAGCACAATTCATTAATATGTAGGTTTTTTTCACGAGGCAATATTTTATCTCTGGTGAAGTAATATTTTTTCCGGCTTCATTAGCAGGAAGCTTGTATAACCATAATTATTTTCAACATTTCCAGTTTATTATTGCGATTCTTTTCTAAGTTCGTAATATAAAATTTTCAACCCTTGGCAGTATATTTACATTCAAGTACAGTTTGTTTGGTTATTTATGAAAAACATGACATGAAAGCCAATAATGAACATCACTGTACAGACTATATAAAATATGTTAAAGTACATTTGCAATTCGATTTATTCGTAAAATGTAATAAAAAAGAAAAGAAACTCTCTACAAAGCGAAAGCTTTTCATTATAAAAATGAATTATAAAGTCCACAGAAAATAATCTGGAACGATGGAATATTAAAATGCGTAATCCCTCGATCAGATTGGCTTTCAATTCAGATTCATGTGAAATGATGTTTCTTATTTAGACAGGAGGCGTGGAATAAATATTAAGTTTATGAAAAAAATTCAAATTACTTTACTTTTAGTTATGTATGTTATAAAGAATTAAAATACTTTTGAAACAATTCGTTAAATATTATAAACAAACATATGATTTCATTAAAATTATACAAAATTAAAATTAATGAGAGAGAAAAGTTGTGACAAATATTTTTCTGTTATAATTAATTTTTTAAATTTTGTACTTGAAAGACAGAATTGAATTCTTTCATCAATAAAAACAATTTATAGGTGCGGGTTATATTATTTATAATAAAAATTGCTATTTTATATCACATAGGAAAGAAGTATAGGTGGACAACTTCATTTTATTTCTTTTATTATTTAAACATTATAATTTGTTATTACAAAAATATTGCATACATATCATTTTATTTTGTAAGATAAAGTTGAAAAGTTTGATTACAAAAATATGAGTGTACACAGTTTATATTACAATACATCGTTTATGTTACAAGATCATATTTTGCATATATTAATACTTAGTTTATATTACAACTACTACTAAAATTGAAAACTTTGCTCTTAAATTTGAGATTGGATATGTTTTCGGTGGAAAAGTACTTAGCTGTATTAGCATCCCTACACACTAACTATGAATTTGAAGTTTCGAAGTTTGAAGTGTTTTTGTTTGGATATATAAAATATAATTCATTAACTATTTATCAGTAACGTATTGAGTAATTATTGTATATCTCTTGTAAGTAAACCGAAAAACTTGGCATATCAGAATGGATTATTTGTTTACAACATTACACATTACCATCTATAGTAATCAATACCATATAGATCGCATTTTTTTCTACAATTCAAATAAGAAAATTTGTTACTGCAAATGTTCACTCTTGCAAAACATACACTTTTACCTTAAATTGAGCTCATTTTACAAAAAGTTAGGTACATGTGACAACTTAAGTTTTAATATAATGCATATGTACATTTTTTGATAAATGTGTACTTTTGCTCTCACGTTTTGGCGAATGAATACTTTTTTCATTCATGTTTTATGAAAAGTTGAAATACAAATAAATTAAAAATATTGTTGCATTAAATAATAATTATTAATTTAAATATACTTTAATAACAAAAATTACTTTAATTAAAATATGCAAATGACAAACAAAGCATTTTTTGCATATGATATGATGTGTTATATGATGGTAATCAACCAAGTAATAAAAATAACATTTTTTTTCATTAAAACTGTTAAATTTTATAAAACTATGAAGAAATATCTAGAAATTTCACAATGAAAAATGTTAAATGTTATATATTTTTAAACAATAATTACTATTGTGGCACTGACAATTACATAATATTCCAGCATTTTCACAACTGCAATTTTATAGAGAAATATATTTCAATATAGATGCATTTTTTCAAACTTCATTGATCAGTAAAGGGCTACATTCTTGTAAAATCACATTATGTGCACCATATTCACAGGGAATTGTGTATTCAATCTTCATTTTTAACTTTTTGTAGGGTAAGTTATAGTAATCGCAAAAAAACGAAAATGAAAATGTTTATATATCTTTACTTGTTAAAAACCTTCTGAACATTTTGGCATTCTTAAGAAAATTTGATGTATGTATGTGTGAGCGGACACAATTTTTTGTCGACGATTTCGAGAGCACGGATTAACCGATTTGAATAAATTAAAAAACATTCGATTCTTATTGACTAGGAGACATAGCGATTATTTTGGCAAAGGCAGGACTAACCGTTTCAAAGATCGGTTTGAATCGCCAGAATGAAGAATTCATAATATTTTTGTGAAGGCAGGTCCAGCGGTTTTGGAAATCCAGAAAAAAATGCTATTTGGCGGTCGAAAATAATCGTTAGACATATGCACATCAAATTATCAGATATTTTTTCTGGATTTTAATATACTATTTTTGCTAACATTCTTATGGATTCCATTATCAAGATTCATAATTCTTAAAGGTCACTTTGTAGATCAAACAAGTTTTTTCGATATTTTTGACACTGAATCAACCGACATATTGTCAAAATATTCCAAAATTTTCAAAACAGATTCTAATGTTTTCTAAATTTTAAAGCTTTTAAAAGTTACCAATTGTAGTACGAAAAGTTCCAGCCATTTGCTTTAAGGCACGATGCCACGCACCTCTAGTTCTTATTTAAAACTAACAATGTAAAATAAATTACATTGCACAAACGAGTTACACATTTACCCGAAAATGAGTATATTTGAGCATATTAACAAAACACACCAGCCAATTGACTAATGTTTTTTATTTCATTATATTAGTATTTCATTATCCAATGTTTTTGATCAATTGTTTATTAGGTTATTATTTTATAAAAATGTATCTATTCTTTGTGTTTATTACAAACTTAAGTGTGCTTAAATACATAAATACATAAGTGTTAATTAAATTAGATTATTCATATAATAATTAAGGAAACAATAATAATTTTCATGAATTTAATGTTGGCCATTTTCGTGAATCGGTTATTACGAAATGTTGTAAGTGAAATAATGACTGGCGCTTTGTTTAACTCGACGATGACCTCTTTACAATTATTGAGCATTACTCTTTCATCTCGTTTGTATTTTGTATTGATTTTATTCTTTTTGCACAGCTTTGAGCTTTTGTGCTTTTGTGCTTTGGATTAATCAAAGTTTGATGATTCCTTCATTAGTTTAATTTCATTTTAATGACCTGCTGAGTTATGGGATTTCCTGATTTCCTCTCTAATTGAAGCAATTAAAACTTTTTATTAATAATACGTAATTTATAATACGTATATGCATTTTAGAGAGATGAGAGTTTCCAATTATTCTGGCAATATAATGCTCAGATTATTAACACTTAACGGACGGGCCAAATCTGTTCTCTCTCATATAGTTTTCTGGAAATATTTCAGGGAAATAACATAAAACGTTTTTAAAGCATTTTAACAACAATAAACTTCTTTACATCATTTAATACAATTTTTTTAATATGTCGTAGTATATTCTAAGCGTGTAAACATTCAGTTAGCAATTTATCGCATTCATTATTAGGTGGGTTAAGAACTGTTTGTAACAGTTTTTTTTAAATTAATCTATATTGATATCCACTGATTATATTCTCTACCGAAACAAGCTAAAATAATTTAAATTGTAATTCTACTGTTATTTATTATTTCACAATTAATTTTTTTTTTTAAAGTGGCGGTGTTCAACTTCCCCGTGTTTGGGGCTGGTTGTAACATCTACCAACTCACGTAGTACGATGAAAAAATGACAATATTGACTTATTTCTGACTACTTATTTTTATAGACTTGTTCCTAAGTAATACTTTTCATAATCAACTCAAACTATAATTAATAGAATAAAATATAATGTTTCATAAATTAGGTTTCATTTAAACTAATCCCAGGTGTGATTTGTTTACATTAATTAAATAACTATTTTTTTAAATTTAGAAATCACAAATATTGTTACACATTATTAACGATTAATAATTTTGAAACACGGTAAGATATATAAAATTTAAAATTAGTCAATAATATAAAAGCAGGCCGAAATTTATGATATATGAATTTTTATATTAAAGTCAAAAATGACGGTTTATTTGTCGGTCGGCGGAACAGTGGCTGACAATTTTGTGCAGGACAATTTAATTGTCCAATTGAGATAAAAAACAAATAAAATAATACTAATAGCCCCTAGCGCCCCTACTACTGATAATTCTTAAATTTTTGTAATAGATATCGAGTTGAGGTTGATGTCAAACTACAGAAGGCAGATAATAAATAAAATCCTCATTAAAAAAAAGAAAATGTAGCAACTGTTTGATTGCAAAAATATTAATAGAACAACTTTTTGCGTTTTCATTAAATATAATTCAAATGTCAATTTTATATTCAGAATTGTTATACTTCAGCTATATGTATGTGAGTTGTTTTGAGCTTTATCTCTATTATGAGATGAATTTCATCAAGTGGAATGTTTTTCAATTTTAATTTAAAATATAATTTGATTTCGTACGCTATTAGAAATGCATTTATGCAATTTTGTCTGTTCGTATTTCAAATAATTTGCTATAGACAATCGCAAATATATTCTCGAAGTGCCCACTTATTTTCTTAAATTTATTTATGTTTAGTATGTGCTATACTAAGTATAGTACACGCTTTAGAGAGAATATTATCAATATCTTTAAAAAAATGAATGCAGTCGTAAGCTTCTTAAGAAAAAGGTTCGGGTTATTAAACAAGACCCTGGGTTATTAAACATCTTTTTTTATCTCTTTCAAAGTAGCTGGATTTAAATCAATTTACTTTAGCTATTATTTAGAGTTTCTAATGCTGCTAAAATGACTTCTCTGCCAAATTTATTAAGTACGGAACCATATTCTTTACTGCTGATAAATAAAATGATATTTTCTGTCAGGACTTAACAAAGTTATAAATCCCTTTTTCTACGGTCTCCTCCCTTCAAAAAATATTTGTCTTGTTGATAATTATGTCGCACGTCAAAAGTAGAGCTTTCCACTAACAGTAAATATCGGTGGCACTTTGCATCCTTAAAAAGTTTTGACATATTTCATGCTGATGTTAATTTTTCAAGCTTTTCTTCGCACAGGAGTTGCGCATTTTCAAGAAAATTGTTTTTCCTGTGCTTTATGGAGTGCGCCATCATAGACTTTAATAGCGGACTAATTACCTGCATATATTTAGATTACTTTATTTCGGACATAAAAATATTATTAGTGGTAAACAGTTGTTATAAGAGAAGGTGGATAAAATTGAATTTATTTCAGTGTCGTAAAATTACGTTGATACTTCGTATTCATAAAATTTAAAACCTCGTTTAACTCTTTAAAATCGCATAATTATCGCATGCAATGCTGAATGGATTTTCAATAAAAGAGTTGTTTTGTAAAAAATAAATGGATCTTATTAATGTAATTAACTTCACATAGCAATTGCGAAAAAAATCGAAAATGAAAATTTTGATACATCTTACGTTTCAAAGCCTTCTGAACATTTGACAAACCTTATAAAAATGGATATATGTGTATATTTGTGTATTTTTTTTTTTTATATCAAAGAAAATGCGTTTATGTTTCTCAAACTGGATCTTCTGCCTGGGCATGTTGGCCCACATCTTGCTTCTGGTCCCCACGGAAACAGTCGTTATGCATTACTTTATGGGGGGGGATCTAGAATACTATAATTTTCTCTCCGAAATTATACTTTTTATATATTAATTGTCATTCGCTTTTTTTGTGCCGGAGATCACAAGCCTATAATAAACACTTCGTTAGCAATGTGTCTATGGCCCTCCACCCAGACTCGGTTGTCAGCATCACTTTTATAACAGTATTTTAAGCAATTTTTCGGCTTAATATCTCTTCTACACTAAAACGTGGGCATAAGAAAAATACGTGCTCAGCATCTTCGATTTCGCTCAAACAATGTTCGTGTGTGTGTGTATGCGGATACAATTTTTTACAGGTCCAACCGTTTCGGAAATATGGGGCAAAAGTCAAAATGGTAATTCAATGATTCAACAAATATTTTACTTCTTGTTTGACACAATGAAGAACTGTTCAAAGTTTTGAGAAGGCAGTGGTTTTGGAGATCTAATAAAAAAAGTTAAAAAACGTCATTTGACCGTCAAAAATGATTATTAGACATATTGCTATATCTTAATAATAAGTACAAATTTTGATTACATTTTAAGTGTTCCAGAACAAAATTTATATTGTTTACATTAGACTGCGACGAAAAATTTTTCAAATAATAAAAAACAATTTAGGAAAAAATAATATTATTTGAAGTTTTTGAAGAAATTCAAAGAGTTAAGGCACGATGCCTACTACTTTAACAGCGATCAGAACTGCGTGTTTTATGCATCTTAACCTAATATTTGTCTGAAGGACCTTATTCCGACTACTTCTCTTTTGAATGTGTGGAATATACATATTAAACATGAATATTTAATTGTTTGTCAAAATGTTATATAATACTACTTGATATCGAGTTAGTCGAGGTTGGTATCTATTGCGAGACTAGCCTGTGATAAGCCAACGTTTCTAATCATTACACTATCATGATGCCACTCTGTTGTGAAAGATATATTTTCACTGAACATCTAATTACTAATTACTTGCCACCTTTACCTACAAAAATCTAAAAAATATCTTTTTATTATCATAATACTACTTTTTTTTCAAGTTTTACAAAAAAAATCAAGTTATTCAAAGGTTTTTGAAATTAAAAAAAACGTTACGGGAAGTTCCAGCAATTTATCCTAAGGCACAGTGCCCTGCACCACTAGTTTTAACGGCAATCAGAACTGCGTTTTCTATGCATCCTAATTTTACATTAGTCTGGAGGATCTCCTGACTACTCATCTTTTCCATGTGTAGAATATACATATTGAATATGTATATTTGTGTTGTTAAAAATTTGATATTATACTGCTTGATATCAAGTTAGTCGAGGTTGGTACCGATTGCGAGACTAGTCAGTGCTAACCCACGTTCCTAACCATTACACCATCATGATGCCACTCTATTGTAAAAGATAAATTTTCACTGAACATCTAATTACTAATTGCTTGCCACATTTATCCAAAAAAATCTAAATAATCTCTCATTATCAAAAAATTACTTTTTCAAGTTTTTCAAAGAAAATTAAGTTATTCAAATGTTTTCGAAATTTGAAAAAAATCGTTACGGGATATTCTACCAATTTATCCTAGACACGATGCCCTGCTACTAGTTTTTAACGGCGATCAGAACTGCCTGTTTTATGCATCCTAATCTAACATTGCTCTGGAGATTCTCCTGACTACTCTCTTTCCAGTGTAGAATATACATATTGAATATGTATATTTAATTGTGTTTTTAAAATTGATATCATACTGCTTGATATCGAGTTAGTCGAGGTTGGTATCGATTGCGAGACTAGTCTGTGCTAGCCCACGTTTCTAACCATTACACCATCATGTTGCCACTCTGTTGTGAAAGATATATTTTAACTGAACATTTAATTACTAATAGCTTGCCACATTTATCTAAAAAATCGAAAAAATATTATCAAAAAATTACTTTTTTCAAGTTTTTCAAAAAAAAATCAAGGTATTCAAAAAAGCGTAACGGGAAGTTCCAGCAATTTACGGCGATCAGAACTGCGTGTTCTATGCATCCTAATCTAACATTGGTCGGGAGGATCTCTTGACTACTCATCTTTTCCATGTGTAGAATATTCATATTAAACATGAATATTTGTGTTGTCAAAATGTTATATAATACTACTTGATATCGAGTTAGTCGAGGTTGGTTCGATTGCGAGACTAGTCTGTGCTAGCCCACGTTCCTAACCATTACACCACGATGATACCACTCTGTTTAAAAGATATATTTCACTGAACATCTAATTACTAATTGCTTGCCACATTTATCTAAAAAAAAAAATTTTTAAATTCTCCTTATTATCGAAAAAATACTTTTTTTCAAGTTTTTCAAAAAAAAAACAAGTTTTTCAAATGTTTCCGAAATTTAAAAAAAAACGTTACGGGAAGTTCCAGCAATTTACCATAAGGCACGATGCCCTGCACCACTAGTTTTAACGGCGATCAAAACTGCGTGTTTTATGCATCCTAATCTAACATTGGTCGGGAGGATCTCTTGACTACTCTTCTTTTCCATGTGTAGAATATACATATTGAATATTATTATTTAATTGGGTTGTAAAAATTTGATCGATATCAAGACTTGAAGCAATATGATACTGCTTGATATCGAGTTAGTCGAGATTGGTATCAATTGCGAGACTAGTCTGTGATAGCCCACGTTTCTAACCATTACACCATCATGATGCCACTCTGTTGTGAAAGATATTTTTACATTGAACATCTAATTACTAATTTCTTGCCATGTTTATCTAAAAAAATATAAAAAATCTCTGGTTGATAACAATATGAGGATCGTCCCTTAGACCACCACCACCATCCCTTATGTTTGTGTCCACCCTCCGTGTGTCATGTGCAACAACTTGGCTAGAAGAGCTCGGATATACTCTCGACTGTGAGGGATAGCTACTGCTTTCCTGTTTCCTTCACACTTCCGTTTCCTCTTTTTACCGGATGCGCTATCTCCACCGCACGAAAACCGCACTTTTCCCTTTTTTCCGACTTTTTTGTTTATTTTCTGGGAAAATACAAAAATATATATCTTCGGAATACAAAACATGAAAGTGCAGATAGGTATATATCTGTGCGTTATTCACTTTGCTGCATGAATTCATACAAAATCCTTTGTACTGCAAACACACTATTTCTTTGATACCGATGTACGTATGAATCATATTTATTGATAGGGAGTTGATCTCTTATAATAACTCTATATGTTTATTGATGCTAACAATAAGCTTTATGCTTTCTTTAAGGGTTTTGTTTAAAATATTTATTATAATATCATCGCATTAACCAGTTAAATATGGAGCACTCATCAAACTATGAGCATAGGTTTGTGTCGTGAGAATCGAAATAAAATCTGGTTTTGAGGTAAAATGCCTCTTATGACTATTTATTTTATATCAAATATTCCAAAATATTTTAAAATTTTGGAATATATTATGTTTTATTGATGTAAAACTTCTTTAGGCGCGACTAGAGTGTAAATCCGTACAAATACAACGGAAGTGAGTTACGGCAGATAAGAGTCGATAAGATAAGAGTCGAGTGCCAATTCATTCATTCGTCATTCACTCTTGATGGTATTTCTATACGCGTCGATTGTGGTTAGTCGTCATGTATGTGAATAGAGATCTGACGTTTTCTATATTATTTGTAGTTTCTATAAATCTTTGAAGTTATTAAAACGGAAAATATTTCTTAGTCAAGACACATATTACAGCTGTTCAAAAATGAGATTATATCGCCAGCGAAAAGTAAAATAAAATACAATGAATGTATGTTAATTTTATTTACATGAAGTTCTTCAAACACAATTACATGATGAGTGAAGTCGCAAAAACAATATTTGTTTATGCGTTGTTTAACATAATCCACTGTGTGAAATATTAAAGAATTTATTAATCAGCAATTACTTCATTTCTCTAATGAAGATTCATTTCTAAATGCTAATTACAATGACAAACCGATCATGTCATATTTGAAGTATGACTTTAATTACATTGAAATATAATACATATTTTTATTGCTATTATAAATATATAATTTATATATTCTGGGTACGGTTGTGCCAGGTGCGGTAAAAAGTATAGGTAAGCTAAACTACTCTAATTTTGAGATAGGGTCCAAAGGGAGAAAGATGTAAAATGTAGATGGGGTAAGCATTGGCTAAACCTTCTAAACATCGAATTAAAAAGTATCATTACAACAGCTTATATGATCATAATATAGGCTTAAGTTCTGATTGTTGGTTAAAAACTAAAAAAAACATTGTTTCTGGAGGCAATTTGCTGAAACCTTACCTTTTATAATAATTTTATATGCATAAAAATAAGAACAATTTTATTTAAAAATCTGTGATAATTGAAAAAGTTGTGAATGTGTGGATGTATATTTAAAAATCAATTTTTACCCATATCTTTCGATAATGTTGATTTCTTTTAATCGAAATTAAACCCATTTGAAAAGTTAGTTTTTTTTTCAATTTCGGAATTAACGTATATTTTGATTGCCAATAAATATATGCAAAAAATAGGAATATTGTCAAGGGCAAAAAATGTTAAATTTTGAAAATGATTGAAATTTTCATATATGTACTCTTTTACTAATATGTATATTTTTGATTGTGCACCTTTTTTGTTTGCAAAAAATACCATTATTAGCATTTGTTTTCTGAGTATTATATAAAGTAGTCACATATATAGTCACATGATTTTGTCAATCTTTCATGATTATTATTAATCATGAAGTAATTATTAAATGTATGTATTTAGTTTTAATCATATCATGTCTGAAGCATCACATGGAAAATACATTATTAGCAATATTTTTTATCGATGGATGGTTCATTTATCAATTAATATAGATAAAGCCAAGCCAAAGCAATAACACTTATTTTATAGTACAATTTGTATTAAACAAATATTGATGATATTTCCATTAGGATGCTTGTATTAAAGTAAGACATAATACTATAATAACTTTTTATTTTATTAGTAATTTTTACACGACACCCAAACTTTTTGTTTGAGAACTCTCGCACATAAAAAATCTACGTCTACTTGGGGTTTGTTTTTTGTTACCTTTTTATATTTTATCACATAATTGCATTCAATAAAGATTGATTTATCGTTAAAGTGCCATATATTTCAAAAGGCCATCGATGTCTTGAAGAATCGAAGTTTTAAAGGGGCGTTATGAGCTCATAAAATTGTTTAATACCGTAAATATTTCCCGGTCGTGCATCAAACGTAACGGGCGAAATAAAATTATCAGGCAATTCTCGAAACTGGCGTCAGAAGAGTTTTAACTTTTGCACATTTTGGAGAGTTTATACGCGAAAGAAACTTCGTTCAAAACGGCGGTGATACTTTCTTTACACGAGGAAGAAAGAGTTAACTCCGTTTTTCTGAATTTCAAAATTGCTTTGAAAACTTCTCTCATATATACACAAAGAAAGTTTTATATGAAGATAAAAAATAAAAGCCATTGTGTTATCCGACCACCGCAGTTGGAGAACGCGTCGGTGGAAATTTTGTTTGTTCGGTCTTTCCAACATCTTACTATTCTCAATTAGGTTTTTATAGCTTTTGAAGATAGTATTTATTTTTATTAAATACTAGCTGACCCGGCAAACGATGTTTCACCATGTAAGATATTTGTAAACAATTTATAGAGTGTTGGAGAAAGTACTAATTTATTGTAAGTGTATAAGGATGTTATATAAGTAGTAAAGACAATGATGTAATATAAAAACAATAAAACCCTAAACTCTACTTTTCAGAGCACAGAGTTTGAAATAAATATGATTTGAAAAAGAAAGGTGCTAAAGCCAAAAACTGTATTTTCATATTAACATTTTATAAAAGTTTCTATTAAATTTAACATGAATCGCCGATCATTGTTTCATTTCAAATTACGCTTCTACAAAAACTTTTAAATTCAAAATGTAAAGGTTCTACTCGGTTCTGCAATAATTTCTTAACTTTCTCACAGTCTCTAGATTACCAATATTTCAAGACTAAAATTGGCCAAATCGGTTTAGCGGTTTTCGAGTTTCAGCATATCAAAAATAAAATTGACCTTTGTTTCTATATATAAGAAGGTTTTGCTGGACTTTTCGATATTTGCGCTTTTTTTAATGAATTTTATTGTTTATTGATGCTCTTAATTTAATATAATACCAAAATCTCAATTTATAGTTTTAATCAAATTTTATTGCATTTAATATACTTACAGTTATTATAATATTTGATTAAGACTATTTAATATTTTAAATATGATTTCATTTTTTTCATTTCGTCATTTCAATTAAAATGTTTTTTGAACCATTCAAATCGGATGCTTCGTTCTCTCAAAAACTGCAATTTTTTTTTCTTTTAATTCTATATTTATGAAACAGCTAAAACGGTTCTTGCTAAAAACTAATCACTAGGTCTCCCCATCATTACGAATAGAATGGTTTTTGACTCAATCAAATCGGATGCTCTGTTCTCTTAAAAACCTCATTTCTATTTTCTGCACCCTTTGCTCCGTTTTTTTGGAACGGTTAGACCTGTCTTTGTCAAAAACTAATCATCACGGTTTTCATCAGTAGGAATCAAATGTTTTTTGAATAGTTCAAGTCAATTGATCCGTGCGCCCGAAATCGTGGACGAAAAATTGTATCCACACACTTCCACATATACACACATAAATATATCTATTTTTTCTAAATGTTCAGAAAGTACCCTCTGGAAAGTTGCAGCACATTGAATTATTCTTATTTATTAAGATACTAATTTTTTTTACAATGGTGATTTTTAGAAGGCAACCCAGCGGTTGACTTATCTATATTTGATATATATTTATTATTAGAATTATTATGAGACAAGTAATAAATTTTTAATTTGATGGAGTAATGCCGGGGAAGGGCTTTTTTACCTTGGAAACATGTATTATATGTTTCAATTGAAAACTGCTCGGTACCAAGCAGAACTAAATACTTTATCACAAAATAAAATTTTACCAAAATAAAATTTTGCCAAAATAAAATTTGGCTGAGTAATTGGCTAATTTTCTTATGTTTTACTTACTAGCTCTTCTCTTATTTAAAAACTTGAGCTTAAGTTTATTTCATACAAATCATGTTGCGAAATATTTCACTTTACCAGTTAATAATTTTAAAGTGGTTTTTTGTTACATTCTGTAATTTGCAATTATGAAATTTAACTTTTTCTAATGAAACGTAATTTACTTGAAGTACACTTTTATGCAATCAGGTGTCTCTTCAACTCTTCCACTTGCAACTTTATACATGAATAATTTTTAAGGGTTTTTACATCGATGTAATGAATTCATGTAAGTTTCAGTAAGTTTTCAATATTCATGCAATTTAGAA
>NW_020538040.1:24081795-24286254 GCF_003426905.1 Ctenocephalides felis
AAAAAATGGAACCTTTGTTGATGAGAAACAACACACGCATGTATAATTAAATTTCATATTATTTAATAAATCCGCTACATTCTACATTTATTTACTTTATGAAAAGCCCTTTGAATAATATAAACCCTACGAGAGAAGCGACAAACATTCATTAGCTGCAAAAATGAACATATAGAATTAAATTAACTTCTAAATGTATTTTAAGATTCAAATAGGAGAATCATATAATTAATTTTGTCATTCCAGGGAATAAGTGGTTTTGTCAATTTTCACTATTTTTCAAGGCTTGATTTCAAAGTTTCATTAGTCGTGTAATATGGCGTATTTGAAATTAATAGTTTAAATTTTATATGAAATGCTTCATTAATTTTTGTTTCAAACCAAAAATTTTTCAATTTAGAAAATTTTTCAGAGAAATAGTTAAATCCGCGACTTAAGATATTTTTGCCGAAATTCGGCTTAACCACTTTTTAACTGTGTTGACAGATTTAATTGTGTGCTAATTATATAAACTGATTTGTTAAGAAAAAATATTTTTAAAAATGAATGAGCAAAATTAATTACCAATGAAATATCAGAAAATTCTAATAGGTACTAATTCGTACTAATTTCTGTTTGTTTTCGTAAAATTTTGTTTAGTGTTTAATAATATGGTTTCTTTCATGATTGTATTCTTTACACTATTAGCTTTCGAAATATATAATATTAAAAAAATGATAGACTGAATATTAAAAATATTTGATTGCTTTCAACTTTATCATAGTTTATATTAGTACAGCAGTATTTAATACCCAGCAATATTTATTACCCAGCATTCATTAGACAATTTTAAATAGACATTTACATTTTACTTAACTCTTCTCATACCTTAGGGTACAACTTTAAACAAATTCTGGTTTTATAATAAACAAGTCATAAATTCTTGCCACACACAACTAAAAATAAACAAACATTTTGTAGATCTATAAATAAATATTTAAAGCTTCTAAATTTGGGGTTTAAACATGTTTATGTGAAATGAAACAACATCCTGTGAAAGAGTTTTCGATTTTTTGTACTGCTTGTGATATATATATATATATATATATATATATATATATATATATATACATTAATTTGATGTATATCGTTACTCAAAGTATTAATGCTTTGCCAAAGGCAGGCCCTTACTACGAGATTCTCATATTTTATATTTTTCCGTGCTTATTTATATAGCTTTATTATTCATTTATTTAATAATGTTTTGTAGATAAATTAACTTAAAACATATAAATAAACAATCAGGTAGTTTTTGTAGTGTTTCATAATTGATTTTTGTATAAAAATTCCTAAAATATAGATCTTTTCATCTTGCAAAAAGCACAGCACAATGTACCTTGAAGTACTATCAAGTTTAGTAAAAGTGCTGAGGTTTTAGTAAATAAATTTGATACTAAAGTTTTAGGGGAGACTGGGTGGGGTTGTAGTAGTGACAGTCGTCATAATAGCTAAACTATACTGTTTTTAAGGGCAGTATGTCTGTGCGAACAAGTTTCCATTATTGCATGGAGTCAGCACCCTACATTAACTGACTGAATTAATTTACTGATCCATCCAATTTAAGAACAATATTTAAGTATTTCCATGTAGCCAAATGTTAAATTACCATTTTTCCCAGCCAACTGATAAATTAACAAATTTATTGCTGATCAAAAACAACAGTACCCAGTGTTTTCTACCATATTATTTTATTCTAAACATTTACTTATATTGTTAATAAAGCTAATAATTTTCATTCGTCTCGCCGTCATTATTCTTGAACAATTCTACTTATCAAGTTTCGATTTAAAAACAATGTTTTCTCATTGCAATTGCAATTATAATATATCTATCTGAACTTCGTTATCGTCGTTGCATTGAGTGTTTTAAAAACTTATCTATTATGCTCTATATTGAACCTTGTAACCATTTTGTGCTATTAATCTATATGAGTTAAATCGAAAAAGAATTTAATATCATCAGCAAATAAAAGTTAAATGGTCTTGATACGGTTAAAAACAATATGGTGCGGATGAGTAGACATTGATATTTTGTACCAGGGAGATAGTTACCACAAGAACTGTATGAGAACACTATTTTTTGTTTTTTTATTTTCAATAGCAATCAGAATATTGTATAATTCTATGAACTATTTGGCTTATATCATTTACTCACACACGTACACACACACTTTCAAACATATATGTTGTGTTTACAATACAATAATGAAAACTTATTCGAACAAACATACTTTATCTTTCTCCCCCGTACCCAGTCTCCCCTACCTCATACTTTCGTCCTGATTCTACCGTACATTTTCCATATCGAAAATTGAATTTGTTCCGAATATAGATATTTTGTTATAGCTAATATCTACATCGTTGCATATATTTTAAAAATCTCGTTTCACCGGAATTGCCTGTCACTTGCATATTGATTACACTGAACTAGTTTTAAGCATTTTTCTACGCAAAGCTTACATGATTTATTCGCCCGGAGCAAAACGGGAACATGGACATATTTTTGCATTGAAATTAATTTTGTTAATAATATATTAATATAGTAAATGTAATATGATTAATATTTAATCTTGATATTTATTATTGTGATTTATTTAGATTCAAATTTACAAAATATAGGTAATATATATCACAGAAATGTGTGATGGTGAAAATTTTTTTCGCACTGTTTTTTTGCAAATTTACAAAATATAATATAGATCACAGATATGTAGTGATGATGAGAATGTTTTCAGCACTGTGTTTTTTTTTTTTATAAATTGGAAGAAAATCTATTTAGTTTCTTAGAGATTTTTAGCTGGATCGTTAATGGCTTTCTTTTTCAATTATTCATATGTGATCAGAAAAATCGTAGTACATTATATTATATTAAATTGTTTGTACAGTAATTTTTATTTTCCGACAGAGGAAATTTATAATTACATAATATATAATATAAAAAATATAATTATATTTTTTCCAATTAATTTTAAGATGCAGATATTGATCACTAGTAATGAAGATTGTTTTTTATGTGTTAGAAATATTGCAGAAAAAATAAAAAATATTTACTCCGTAAAAATTAATACAACGAAACAAAATTAGCAATACGACAGTGCAAGGAATGGTTCAAAGAAATATAAGGGCTATGTTTATGCCGAAGATTTTTTAAGACTTAGTTTAAAAACATGTATTTTATTGGATAGGTTGAATCACAGTATCTAAATGAAATATCTGCGTTTATTTCACTAGATTATTATACTCTAACAATGTTTATAAATATTGTTATACATTTTATCTTAATAATCAGTATATATAATGTGTGGTAAAAAAAGGAAAAAGATCAGCAATTCCCCAAAAAGACTGCAATTCAATGAATTATGCCGAAGATTTTTTTCAATTTATGCCGAAGAGTAATTACGCCAAGAAGGAATTAAAACTACGTCAGAAGAATATTAAAAGGTAGCCCAATGGTAGTCCTTTTCAGTTGTGAATATATTTTTGTATAGTATAGGGTGGGGCACACAGATCTAATTTTAGTTTTGCTATTTATACTTTGAAAACCATACCATTTATCTAAATATGTACAATTATAAACAACTATCTGTAAAAATCCTAGCTAATTGATCATTGTAAAACTATGTTTTTTTACTATTTTGCAAAAATTAGTCACTTGGTTCTTTCTACCCCAAAGGCGGGATAAAATGCAACAGCCAGAACGCAAACATGTCCAATGTCTTAGTTTTAATTTTAAAGGAATTTTACGAAATAATAGCTACAACGCTCAACCAATGCAAAATAGTAATTTTATGGGCACAATTTTGACAAAGATAATTCTATATATAACCTTGATCTAGTACTTTGTCAGAAATATTCATCAGCAGCATTGGAACATCTATTAAAATAATTTATTTCTTATTAAATGGCTTTTTAACCTCAATTTATTTAGTTATCTACTATTTTTATTGTTTACACCTTTGCCACGGTGAAGGTTCAGTTGGTCATTTTTACCCCACACCCACATATAAGCTTTTATAGAGGTTATATGAAAAAAAAACTGTTGAATTTAACTTAAACATAAAAATACATCTTATAAAACAAATAAATAACTTACTTAAAAATTATATTAAGGTCTTGTAAACTAAACAACAGTGCTCACAACCAAAAAAACTAACAACGAAAGAAAATACTTTTGTTGTGAATTTTTAAACATTGACATGTATGTCCTGAATCAAGGTGGTTTTGTTGTTAAAAAAAATTTCTACCTTTACTTGTTTTGGGGGTTAAGTACGAAAACAAAAAGTGAATAAATTTTATTTAGATTTTGCTACTTTATCAAGACATTTTATTTTGCTTTGCGCCATTCTATAAAATCAAATACCTCGGTAAATTTTCACTGGTTTAAATGCCGCCTATAATGATTTCAACAATATCTTAGGATAATATATGTTTTTGAGTATATACAAATTTTACGTTGATGAATGCATGAATAAATGACATCTTGATTATTTTTTATATGAAGATTTTGCTAAAGCTTTGTTTAGACCGCATAAATGAAGTATTGAAATATCTTAATTATTTAGACGATCTGTCTTTTTGTCTTTGCAAACTCTCGGCTATTGTCTAACTAAAGTAAAGAGCATGAATATTGAATGAATAAATATTTCATTACATCAAGAAAGGTTTTCTTCATAAAAATTCCACCTTACAATACAAAGGGAATAAAAGAGTCTTTATAATTTTTATGCTTTTGTTTGACGTTATTCTTGTTATTGCCATTATACTTGGTTTTTTGATATTCATTATTTTCCAGTTTATTTACCATATTTTAATATCATATTCTTTATTAAGTTTTTAATGAATATTTGTATGTTGTTGTGATTGGTGATCTTCTGAAAGCAATTAGGATTATGCAGATGCTCATTAAATTGGAAAACGATATGTTGGTTTACACGAATCCATCGTTGTTATCCAGATTATCCAGGGATTCATCTGCATAATAAAATGGAATATTATTTTCAAAAATTGATTGCTGCATATCTTAACATATAATTATTTTGTACAGTATGAAATTGATCGAAAATATAATTAAATGAAGCAGACATATTATATAATAGATAACTTTTAATGAAATTTTCAATTCAATGAAATATTAGGTTGGAAACTAAGTAAGTGCGGATTTTTATTAGAACATGAGAAACATTTTTTTCATTGAGCTAAATAACTTTATCCTGTAATGCATTGTTCATTTTCCTCGCCGACTTTTTGTCAAATTTCAAGCAGCATCATTATCTTTTCATATAACTTCTGGTCTTTATTAGTAGAATACTAAATCAGGTGCAATTTGGCACCATCATAATTATTGATTTTTTGCATTTCAAGGGTTTTGAAAAGATTGAAACTAAAAGTAATAATACAATGTAAGTTTAGAACTATATAGTGGATGTGCTGAAACATCCCAACCAAGCCCAATAATTTTTGCCGAGTGACCAAAAATTATTGGTCAATAATGGAATAAATCATCGTTTCAATTTGCCAATTCAGGGCGCTTTTCTTCAACTGCGTTGTTTAATTTTCTTAGTTGATCAATGTAAACATCAGAATTGAAAATTCAGTATGATGGTAAGAGTAAAAGTTGACAATTCCTTTGTAATCAACTTCAACTGGACCACCAGAGCGTTTCTTTCTCATCTTTGAGTGGAAAATCGTCAGAACGAAATTTGGCAAACCAATTTTGACACTGCCTTTTTTTTAAGGCTTTGCCACTATAAACAGCTAATAATTTTGTGCGAGTTTAAAAACAGCAATTTTCGACATCTATCGACCAAAAAAAATTTTTAAGATTGACATCTAAATAGCTCCCAATTACAAAATGTATTTTGTATTTGGACTACGTCAGCAAACCTTAAAATTCATTAGAAAACGGCACTTCCTTAGTTGCCAACCTAATATATGTAATAATTATTAAATTATTATATAAATAATTATTCACATAATCCTGAATCTACATATTCTTTTCTTTTAATTCTTTTTTATCTGCCTTTGTTAGAGTCTAAGAATAAAAACAATATTTTATGTTTATATACTATTTTCTTTTTCTGTATTATTTCTACATAATAATGTAATAATCAGTTCCTTGATCCATATTTTATTATAGCAAAATAATAAAACGAGTATAAAATACTGAGAACTGAATTCGATCACTGTTAGTTTTTATATCAATACTCTGTTACATTGACTTTGGTGACTTGCCAAATTGCCAATTTGAGCCCGGAAAGAATATTGAAGCGTTTGAATGCTTTAGGTTTTGTTTCCAAAAAGAACTGCTTAATTTTCAAAGAAATTCGTAAACTTTCGTATCATGTTTGTCGTTGAGATAATTAACTAATCTGTCTTAATTGAGAAATTAGCTTTGGGATTAAAGGGTAATGAATGAATTTTGTTTTGAATTTCAAATTTTGATACGATTTTAATTAAATTTTTATGAATGATGGATTGCTGAATAATTTATTGCTTTGATTATTACCATCTGAACAAAGCTATATGTTAATAAAGAAAAACGTATGTAATATGGATTTATAAAAATGATCAAACTAAATTTGTGTGGACAATCTATTGGTTGATTGCATTTGACTAGCATTTTTATTTCTTGTATCAAATTATGCTAAAGAATTCAAATGGTTGTAAGGTTGTGGTAGCATTAAAGTTTTTTTTTCTCCATAAAAATTACTACTCTTTTTTAATCGAATCCATACAAAAATAATAAATCAATTATTATTCTGTTATGATAACTCTATTAGACTATTATTATTATTACCTCATATTACTCTATTATTTCATGAGTTCAAACGTCTGTCCATTGCACTTGAAAAATAAATAAAAAATGTTTCCAATTGAAAATAGCTAATTTCTGGCACTGCGATGTGAAATGGCAATGGGAAATCCGTTACACCATACTTTCCTCAATCGAGATGAAGTTTAACTTGGCTTACGGACATGCCCTAGGGTAGTATTACCCATTATTACCCCACCCTGAACAAACTGACATCGTGCAGTAGCGATGTCCAATTTTACTTCATGTTCACAAAATACCTCTCCAATTGAAAATACTTCATTCGGGCACTGCGGTGTGAAATGGCAATTGGGAATCTCTCACACTATCCCCTGAATCTAATGTTGTCTTTCAAGTGTTTATCTTAACTCACAGACCTTCCCTAAGGCAGTACTACCCATTATTTATTATTACTATATTATTTATTAATCGAGTTAGTTTTATATATTTTATAATCATTTATAATTCATCAAATGAAGTAGCTATAAATAGAATATTTTTATATGTCAATCTTGCATCCAATTTGCATCACAACGCGGGTTATCGCCAAGTTTTATTTTTAAATGTTATTAACAGTATTTATCTTCTGCATTAAGAATCTAAATTATGAATATTTTTATTTTGTTTTGTAATTGGTGATTGAAATAAAATATATTTGGTAAACAGAGGTTATCTTAATAAATTGGCTAAAATAATAATTATATCTTATATTTGACATGTTATTTTTTATTATTATGCATCATTTTATGTGTTGATTGGTGAATTTAAGATTATAACTTTGGTTCTGAATTTGTCTGTATGAAGATTTATAAAAAAACATATTGAATTCGTCGCATTCGTTCAAAATATTTTTATTTTTTTTATACCTTTGACACTGGATATGTGTCATCTATTCAGCAATTCTAAAGCAATCACAAAAAGTATTTGTGGCGAAATCGAAATCTCGCTGTGAATAACCTGTTATCATGCAGTAGTGATATCAATTTTTTCACTTGAAAATATAGATCAAAATTATGTTTTGTATTGGAAATAAACCCATTTCGGGCACTGCGGTGTAAAATGGCAATGGGAAATCTCATACACTATTCTTTTGTGAATCGAGTTGGAGTTTAATTAAGCCCATGGACCTGCTCTAGATCAGTACTTCCCATTAATATTAATTTATCAAAATTTAATCAATTATCTGGTATGGTGCACTTCTAATAAGTAACTTAGCTTTTGTAGTTATTTAATTTTTCTGTTATTAAATATAGTCCAATCATTATAGTAAGTAAAGTTGTCTCAAAACCTACATATGTTGCGTACACCCTACCATATGCAGGTTTTGAAACAACTTTCAGGTCTCAATATACAAGTGTTTTCAAACTTACAGCTGGGTAACTCGAATTTCGAGATTCTTACCTAATATAAGCTTAAATGACTGGACTAATAGTGTTTTTAATTTTTGTAGGGTAATCAATGTGCATTGTTCACAAAATATTTTTTGAAAATACTTTCTTTCATTGTATTTTTTTGTTATTATTTACTATTTTGTTATTATTATTTACTATTTTGTTTTTATTTACTATTGTTTTGTTTAATTACTGAATGATGAGACGTATCGAATCGTATGAAATTACTATTAATATAATATTTTTTTTAAGATTATTTGTTAACAATATTATTAAAAACGTATTCACAAAATATAAAATTCTAATCAGTAATATCTTCCACAAAAAATTGTTTATTTCCAATATCATAGATTAGATCCCCATATCGCCTACAGATATTGCTCCTGCGTATAAACCGAAATCGTACATCATCCATTCTGTTATTAAAGCATAACAGAAGCTTTTTTCTCTACATTTCCAACTATATCAGCAAGTTTGTTTTTCGTTGATTTTTCCACTTCTTTGACGTGTTTTTTTATAATCCTCATTTCTGCAAGAGAGCGAATATAGAACTGTGCGCCTGTGTTTGCCTCGGCGTTAACAATAGACGAACGTCGGCTTTTGGGTCATTTTTCATGATATTTTCCCGGACATCATTTATTGTTTTCGTGCAAAATAAGAGGGAGGGAGAACCAGCGAAAACCGCGCTGTCGTTTTTCCTTTGGTCTTTGCTGTCCGTTCTGAGCTTTTGTTTTCATTATTTCATAGCCGGGTCGATGAAGGCAGGTCTGCATTTTCCTGAGAGATAAAGCGACCGCCGAGTTTAATTAAGGGTCAAAAAACCTCAAAAAATAATTAGAACGCGCTTTTGAACAATTTTTCTCCGGGCTTTTATTATGTGTGGTTTGGATTTTATTCTATAGTGAAATATAGAAAAGTTCATTTGTACACGGGATGGGATAAGCGCGAAAAAAATATGGGGTTTCAACAGAATTAAATTTGTAATTCACATGTGTTCTAGCTATTTTGTTGCAGATTTTTTAATTGATTTTTAGCTTGAATTAATTTTGATTTCTGTAAGGAATAAATTCATTAGACAGAGACAGAACAAGGTAGTATAATTATATGGTGGGGCGGGGTTAAAAGGTTCAATTTCACTTTCAGTAATTATACTTTTTAAACTAAATGAACTATATTACAATGCACAACATGTTTCAAACAAACAACTATGGAACCATGTTCAGCAATATTTTCAGTGTACTCCTAATTGTGAAAATATATTTTTGTTTTATTTTTTTAAAATTTACCTTACCTTTTTTCTTTTACCTTATGGGCGGGATAAGAAGGGACAGCCAGGGAGCCAACAGAACCACCATCTTTTTTTTCAATTTTGAAAAGAATTTACGAAATATTAGCTACATTTTTTAAACAATGTAAAACGCAAATTTTATGGGAACATTTTTTACAAAGATTTCATTGTACATAACCTTGATCTGGTATTGTGAAACAATATTTATCAGCAGAGGTAAAATAACAATTATTTTAATTTCTCTCTTAAAATTGCTTTTGTTAACTTGATTTACTTTTTTGCTCACTATTTTTTATAGTTTACACCTTTTTCAATATAAAAAACTTAGTTCGTCCTTTTTACCCCAATTATATGTAAGGTATTCTAGAGGTATACATAAAATAACTGTTGAACCTAACTTAAAAATATGGAATAAATAACGTATACCTATGTTATTCAGGTATCTTTAACTAAGAACAAAAGCTCAAAACCACATTGATAGTGTGGAAATTGATACATTTTCCATTTATCTCCCAATAGTGACGTCGTAAGAATTTAGATAATGACTGGTTACATATCTTTTGCCTTCTACTTTAAAATAGTACTTATCATTAAAAATCTGTACTTCACTTGTTTTTGAGATAATGATGGTGGACTTTTTACCCGCTGATCATTTTAAGCCTTGCTTTTCTCTAGACATTATTAAAGTATATTTGGGTTTTATCATTAGAATGTTACATAAAGATAATTATCTGCCATTTCATTTACATGTTTGTATTTTAAGAAGCTCATTTTGACTAAACATCCCCTTTCTACACATTCTTGAATGCAAATTGTTACAGCAGAAGTTGTCTCGTTTATCCTATATATTGCACACTCAAAATGCACATGCTACAAGTAATGGCTTAATTAGTATGCAATGTCGGATAAAAATCTCAGATGTATTAAAGTCTACTGCTTATTTTATATACATATGCTAATTTTTTCTTACAAGTAGTATTGTAGGTTGTAAAAAGTGGATTTTTACTATGTGCAATTAAAATATATATCACTACACTGCATAAATGAATAAATGAAAAGGAACTATACTAATATGAATATTAGGTTGTCAAATATCTCCCTTCCGCTTTTTTGCTCTTGGTTTATAATACAAAAAGGCGGAAGGGAGATATTTGACAACCTAATATAAGGATCAGATTGACCAATTTTTGTTTTTCGGATATACATAATCAGTATATTTTTTTAATTATTATTATTAGTTACACTTTTTTTTAATAATTGGTGCTATTCAATCCTGAACATCAGCAAATTTTTGGTCCTACTTAAAAAATGACTAAATCGAATGCCAGTCAATAATGGTAACTTGTTCAAACAAACATACTAGATTTTTCTCCTCTTGGTACCTTTCTCAAAATCAGTATAGTTTAGATGTTATGACTATTATCACTACCGTACCCTGGCACAACCGTACCCAGGTTCTTCTGTACGTCTTCTTTACATTTAATCGCATTCTAATTGATTTTAACATTTGACAACGTGTATCCTAATTAATTTTTACACTTAACCAAATTAAAAGAGCATTAGACTCAGAAACATGATACTCTGAAATTGTGTGGATTTGTGAAGACAATCTGTGATAGTTGGTTAAGAATTGAAGGTCAAGTTAGTTTATATAATGAAATTTGCTTCTATAAATTTAGAAACCAGAAGTGTCTTGCAATCTGATATAATTTTGGTCTATTTTTTCCGATCTGGCTGTGATTGATTTGGCCCATAGTTTTGGCACCTACGTCGACTTATAAATTATAATAATTATTAGAAATGGATACTAGAAATATTTGATTCCAAAGCCAGAAGAAAATCTTGGAACGTTAAAAGTTAGTTGGCTTGGAATTTGATGCCAATTCACAGCATTGTCATACAGTTTATCATAATAAAATCATTTTACATTTTTTGCAAAATTGGGTGATAGGATAGTAAAAATTCTCAAAGCATAAATGGTTGTATCAATGGATTTTGGAAACATAAAAAACATTTGAAGATTCAGTAACTCTACAATGATTTTTTTTGCAATCTGCTATTAGTTAGGTCTATTCCTCTTCAATCTGGCCCTGATTGATCTGGCCCATCGCTCTGGTACCAGCGTCGAGTTCAGTTTTGTAAATTATAGGTTTTCTTCGTAGGAAATTTGTGAAGGGAGGCGTGCAAAAAAGGGTCGAAAAATTATGGTGTGGGCGTGTCGGAAAATTATGAACAGCGCAGCAGTTCCTAAGGCGCGTACGTGCTCTCTGCTGTTCGCCGTGGAAAATTAAAATGCAAAATTTAAGACCAACAATATTAGAACGATGAAGATGGAAGGAAATGAGGAAATTAGGCTATACGTTTAATAAGGAAATACTTTATGGCGAAGGGTCCCGTAGGAAAATTTTTGGTGATTTATTTCGAAGTGACAATGTCTTGCGATGGAGCAGCGTATGTAAATGATGAGCTATCGGAGTGGTTATGAACAAATACGTACGACAGCTTGGCATCTAATTTTGAAACTATTTTGGTATAATGTGGTTTTAAATCTTCGAATAAATTTGCGGGAATCTCAAATTATTTCACAAAGTACAACACAGTTTTATACATGGTTTGTGAATGCAAGTCAAAAAATAAAGTTAACTCAATTATCATTTGATTTTTGAGGTCAAGTTATATTTGAGTAATAGATTCACAATTGAACGTAGAACACAATGTCAAGGACTGTTTGCAAAATGTTTCTTAGATCATTGTATGTTAGTTCGAATTTATCAAATTCAGTCCATTGTTTTTTTATTTCTAAAACAAATGTATAAATATAATAAAAATTGACAAAATGTTTACACATGGATTTATCTAATAGTGTTTTGTATCTAGTGTGTACTTGTTATGTGTAATTATTTGTTAGTTGGTGAGTTTCATTTATAATTATCCTGTTAATATCTGAGAAATAAATATCAATTATTTGGAGTATTATGAAATTAGACCAAATAATTGATACTAAGCATAACTTGACTTAAGGGGCACAACTAGTGTGAAATTTAAAAAAAATCGAATTTTAAATTTTTCCATATTTCGATAGGTTATACCTTTAAAAATAACAAACCAAAATTTTAAATCGATATCTTAAATAGTTTTTGAGTTACAGCCATTTAAATAGTATATATATAGTATTATACAGTATAACGATTTAATCATTTAATCATTTAATCTTCAAACGCGTTTTTCTCGAAACAGCATTTTCCGAATTTGCTGCAGCGATTACTCAAAAACAAATGATCCGATCACTATCAATTTTTTTTACATGTTCTATATATTCTGATCGAATCAAAAATCGAATTTTTGCAGTCCTAAAACGACCAAAATTTTGGGTAAAATTCGACATTTTGTTAAAAACGCCGTCATTTTGTCAATTTTTTATTTTTTTTTATCGTAGTTCATTTTACAGACAATATTATCTAGTTTAACGAGAATTTGTTTTATTTTAATTTCATCCACGTAGAAGGCCGGAATCACAGCAGCAGTGAAGGGCCTTTTTTTGTCGCGCCTTTGGAGATCGACGATAACTTAAAAAATATTTATTTTTTTTCTTCAAAAATTTTACATTGTGTTCTTAAAACATGTATAAATATATTCCTAAAATTTTGAAATGATTGATAAAGTAGTTTTTAATATAAATTCCCAAAAATCACCTTTTTTTGGCGGTTACACTAGTTGTGCCTCTTAATTTCATCTATAAAAAATAAAGAAGATTTCTTGAAAATTGCAGCAGTGTTGAACAAGGTCTAAAAGCGTGTTAAAAAATCACTTACGTTTGTGTGATATATGTAATGACTTTAGAAATAACTTCATGTGGAAAATTAAATCTAAAAAAATTCTGTTTTTAGTTTTTGCAGAAGTTGAAAAAGCATCTTAAACTGACAAAATGTTATGAGCTGTTCTTGGTGACGAAGCCTTAAGATAAAAGGCAGTGTCAAAATTTGTTTGCTAAATTTTCTTCGGATGATTTTTGATTCAAAGATGGAAAATGCTTTGGATAGTCTAGTTGAAGTGGATTAAAAAGCCATTGTCTATTTTGAACTGTTACCAACTAAATGATCAATTTTGATGTCTACCTTAAACAACTAATAAAATTTAACAATGCAGTTGAAAAAAGCAGCCTAAAGTGACAAATTGATACGGTGATTTATTTTATTATTGACATCACAAATTTTTGGTCAATCGGCAAAGATTATTGCAGCTTGGTTGGGATGTTTTGCCATATCCACCATACAGTCCTAATCTTGCACCTTCTGATAACGTTTCGATCTTCGATATTTTGATTGTTTTGATTATTTTGATCTTTACAAAACTTTTTGAATGATGAACAAATCAATGATTATGATGGTATCAAATTGTATCTGATTTACTTTTTTCTAATAAAAACCAGAAGCTTTATGTAATTTGGATAATGTTGGCGCTTGAAGAATGACAAAAAGTCATTGGTCTAAATGGACAATACATTACAGAATAAGATTATTTAGTTCCATCCGCAAAAATCCGCACTTACATAGTTGCCAACCCAATCCTTATGTATCGAATTTTAATCACTGTTTTGGAACAGGTTTTGGAGTTTTTTTGACGTAAAAATAAAAAAGCACAAAAACGATAAATTGCAAATGTGCTACAATTTAGATGGTATATGCACCAGAATTGAGCTTATGCCATTTAATTTAAATTAGTTGCATTTGAATGGTGATACGATGCTGGTGGTGTAGAGCACTCGTTATTATTTATTCAAACTCATTTTCCCGTCGTGTCCCATCGTCCATTTCCAGTTTCCGCAGCATTTGCCGGTTAAGGCAGTGCCCCGGCTTTGGTTCCATGCTTCCATTATCAGTGTTTATAAGCGATATAATAATATATTTATTATGAGTTATCCCGGGAACAGATTGAGTTTGTGCACTTGACGAATAAATGCCTCGGTGGGCATTGAACCCGAGACCTCTGAGATAAACCTAGCTCAACAAACGACCATTGTAAGGCAACGTGCTCTCGGCGATACGTAACGATACGATATATATACGATATGCTTTTATTTTTGTTATAACAACGATATTTATTTATTTATTTGCATCGCGGGATGCGATAGGAAATGAATGAGTTTTTTATGATGATTGAAAATGTTTGATTGTAGAGCATAGAGGAGAGCACAGTTGCGATAAGATGAACATAGCCGGGGTATTTGTTGTTTGTATGATGTAAGGAGTACAGTATTTTGTTTAGTACCTACTCATTATTATTTATTGCCCAATATAGAAAATTGATTTCGGTGCGAGTTTCATCGTGATACGCCACTGGATGTGATAAAATTGAATCCTTCAATATTCTATATGTATTCAAATTTTTTTAATACTACATGAAATATATTAACCAGGAAATCTAAAAAAAGAGTGGCGTAAGGTTCACACACGATTGAAGTAAAACATTTTTGTTATATAACAGGATGGCATTTCAATTGTAAATAAATACATCATATAACAATTTTGAATAATGTTTATTAGTAATATGGTAACACTCGTGATGCACACATTTATTAGTGTCAACCATTATACACATTTATATAATGATTAATTATAAATTATATATTTATAATAGCATTAAAAATATGAATAATATTTAAAAACAATAATGTAATTAAAGTCATACTTCAAATATGACATGATCGGTTTGTCATTGTAATAAGCATTTAGAAATGAACCTTCATTAGAGAAATAAGGTAATTGCTGATTAATAAATTCTATAATATTCGTTCAAACAATGGATTATGTTAACAACGTCTAAACAAATATTGTTTTCGCAACTTCACTCATCACGTAATTGTGTTTGAAGAACTTCATATAATTTAAATTAACATACATTCATTGACTGCTGGTATTTGCTGGACTGCTGACGTTATAATCTTATTCTTTAGACAGCTGTAATATCTGTCTTGCCTAAAAAATATTTTCAATTTTAATAACTTTAAAGATTTATAGAAACTACGAATAATATAGGAGTAATTTCTAATCAATGTAATAAATTAGACATATTAACATCAAATTATCAGATATTTTATAGAGAGTACAAATTTAGTTTGTACAAGATTTAGAATGTAAAGCGCAATACTTACACGCTTTGATATTTCGTCTCTAAAACAACAATGCGATTGCTTTATAAAAAAAAATCTAAATTTTCAAAAAAAAAATTAAAGATTTTAAATTACGGTACGGTAAATTCCAGATATTTTTTAATTACGGGAAGTTCCAAACCAATCGCGTTGTTATTTTAGAGACAAAATATCAAAGCGCGTTAGAGACGCTGCGTTGCAGTCTAACAGTTTATCATATTGTTGTCAATATTGCAGATTTATGGTTCTGAAAATAAAAAGTTTACTCTTTTTTTAACATATATATTTATTCACTAATTTATTTGGTACGTAAAAACCAAAGGATTCGTAGTTGGAATTAGAATGAATGATTGGAGCTTTTTAGGCATAGAGGGCAGAAAGGGTCGTATTGCCAGGTTGCAATGTCCTACGATCTAATTATCTGATGCGAAGCAGGCATATTGAGTTATGATCCCTGAGATGGCATAACATTATAAATTTTGCTACGAAACCGATAGAAATGTAAACAAAATTTGTACTTGTTATTAAAATCCCATTAATAAAATTCTTGGCACTTTTTACATATCTTCGAAATGGCTAGATACCTGCCTTTGCCAAAAATTAATCAGCACGTCTCTCCATCAATAGAGACCGAATGTTCTTTAAATCATTCTGTTCGGACGTATTTTTGTTTTATTATATTGACCATGAAGGTGACAATCTTCATGGCATTGAGATTTTACGCGGAATGGTTGCTACCCTTAGTGTTTAGTAGAAAGTTCAATGGGACCAATTGTCCACTTTTAAAAGTAAAAGTTCGCGAAACAACAGGTATAATAAATAATAAATATATCTTTTTTTATTATAACTTAGTAGTCCAGTCATTTGGTGCAAAAAAAGGCTGTTGCCGGTACAGTACTCCGGGAATTCTGAAAATTGGTAATCTCATAGATTTTGAGGTGCTCTTTACGAAAATCAACTTTGCCACCTCAAATTTGAACGGCAAGTTGCCGCCATATTGAAAAAATGACGTCAAAAAACAGCTTTTTTTAAATATCTCCTTTCTGGCTCATTCTACGATAAAAGTATCTATGTATGAATTAAATTAGATAAAATTTCCTACAATTCTTTAGAAAACCGTTTTTTTGTAAAATTGATAGTTTGAGAGTACGGCCGCCTCAAAGTCTTCGCTGCTCTCGCCGTAGTATCATATCTCTCCATATATGACAGCACTTCGAACTTGACCACATTCTCTCTAATAATAAATATTTTCAATGTTAAATTGAGCAAATAAGATCTAGAAATAAAATAATTTAAATATTTTTCGTTTCTTTTGCTAATTTTTTAACACTTCAATGGCAAAGTAGCTATAGGTATACTTATAGCTTAAGTAGCACTTTATAGCTTCAAGTAGCTTGAAGCGTTAAAAAATCACCAGAAAACAGAAAAATATTTGAATTAATTTATTTCTAGATCTTATTCGCTTAATTTAACATTGAAAATATTTATTTATTAGAAAGAATGTGGTCAAGTTCGAAGTGCTGTCATGTATGGACAGATTTGATACTAGGGCTTCCAATACCGTACAAAAATCTGAATACCGGTATTCGATATTTGAAAAATGAAATTCCGGGATCCCGGTTTTAATACCGGTATTGTCGATGAAAAATTAAATAGTTATATTTTTACTTACTTCAGCTGTTATATTGACATATTAACAAATAATATATGGAATCTAACAAATATTGTGCTGAAATGAGTACATATTATTTATTTATTACGTAAGGAGTAGAAGTAGATAGAAACAAAAAAACGTGTCAGTAAAAAATATATATTTTTCTATGTTACATTTTACATTCTACATTTATAATAAGAATTAATTATTTATTAATATATTTAAGAAAAGAATAAATTATAATTCATGGCTAATGTTTTGCTTAATAAAATATGCTCTTAAGAAACATAAACAATCAATTGTTTGATCATCAAGCTCTTTCCGTCTTTCCGATTCTACACTTGTTGGTACAATTGTAATTAAGAAATTATACATATTTTGTAGGTTCGTTCTTTTTATTCCTGTTTTTTTAAAAAAAGTAATTTCATCTTTTATTTTTTGTTCTAGACTTGTAGTTTTTTTAACACACACACGGGTGAAGTATTTATTTTAATATTTTTTAATTACACACCAACTTAATTAACTTTGGTTTATATACTCACTTATAAATATCATAGGTTCAAATTAAACACAATATTTACACAATATTAAACACACTATTCTTCATATAAACATTTATTTTCCCGCAACTTTAAGATGTTATCTACACGAAATTTACACAACTGCCTACTTAAAGTTACATTTTGGCTTTATATAACATTTTATTTAGTTTAAGGGAATTCCCTTGATTTTGAATATGATCAATAGAGTTTTTTTATATGTGTGAGTGCAAATCAAGTTATTACCCGTTCGGATTTCTCGGGAATTACTGCGATGTGTGCAATTCATCGATAAAAGATTATTACAATGTTGACTATTCTTATGTTGAATGCAATAGAATTGAGAATATGATTCATTACGTGGTGTGTTTCTACTATATTAGTTATTAATATTAACTAATTATAACAATACCCTTCGCAAATTCTCAAATTGTTGTCAGTGACACGCAATTTAAACAACTGCCGTTCTTACTTATGTAAAATGATTTATGTATAATAAATAAAGAATTATATCTCATCGATTGTATATTATGTTTAAAAATTATTGATAGTGAATTCGAAGTAGGAACGAGGCACGTAAACGCATAATAACTTTTGTAAATGAACCCTTTTATTAGCTGGCCGTCACAAATAATATATAAACAATCGCTTTATCTTGCCGACACCGCTTGTCGTTTATCTCACTCAGCTGAGTCAAGCACACAATACATAGTTTGGAAACTAAAACTTGATATGTATTTTGCGTAAGTTGAATTTTTGATAGAATACTGGTAATACCGTAATACCGGTATTATTTGCATCAATACCGGTATTGAATACCGGACAAAAATCGTCCGGGATCCCGGTTTTCGGGATTACGGAATCCCGGTATTGTAAGCCCTATTTGATACTACGGCGAGAGCAGCAAAGACTTTGAGGCGGCCGTACTCTCAAACTATCAATTTTACAAAAAAACGGTTTTCTAAAGAATTGTAGGAAATTTTATCTAATTTAATTCATACATAGATACTTTTATCGTAGAATGAGCCAGAAAGGAGATATTTAAAAAAAGCTGTTTTTTGACGTCATTTTTTCAATATGGCGGCAACTTGCCGTTCAAATTTGAGGTGGCAAAGTTGATTTTCGTAAAGAGCACCTCGAAATCTATAAGATTACCAATTTTCAGAATTCCCGGAGTACTGTACCGGCAAAATGACCAAATGACTGGACTATAGTGACAAATCAGTGATTGTAAAAGAACTGCAACAAATACATACTAATACAAAACAAATCAGTGTATAATATAGTCCACAGCCACAAGGGTTAAATTATAACCCAACAACCTGAGTTAACGAGAACAGTTTTAATAAATTCTATAATTACGTAACGCAAATGCACATCCAAATCGGTTAATCCGTGCTCTCGAAATCGTGAACAAAAAATTGTATGTGTGACAAAATATAGTATGACTTTTTATCATAGATAGTATAATAATATGAATAAATATATATCACGTAGTGTTTAACGATACACCTTAGACCCCATTTTCATTTTTGGACCTCCTGAACCTCCTGAATGTTATCATGGACCTGAATGTTATCTTTAAGAATCAACGTCTACACTGTTTAAATTTCATATATGTTAGTACTTACTCCTGAATAATAATAAATTTCCATTAACTATTTCCCAGTAATAATTCTTTAAGCCGTCCAAAATTAGCCCTGGGAAATAGAACGCGTAGGTATATCAATCAAGTCTACTTTCGAGATCATGACCATTTGGATTTTTCTCATTATTTTCAATTTCACTGTGATGCATTTTCTATCTTGGAATAAATTGGAAAACCCCGTCCCTTTTTATAATAAATACCACATAAATCAAAGTTTTTATTAAACAATAATATTACAGTATGAAAAATATTTATTAAGACCCTTTTTTCTTGTGGTAATAACACACTCGTAGCACACATATACCTGACTATGTTTATATTTATAGCTGGACCTTTTTTTTTGCAATCCGCCTCTTTCTGTGCATTCTGTTCTGATAAAGGCATAAAAGGTTTCGCCAATTGATTTATTTTACGGCTTCAATATCCGATGGACCACAGAGGAAGGCATAAACGACCTCGTGTGCATGTTTTATCTTTTTGCTTCCCGTCTAATACATTGGGAACGGCTTGCCGAATGTGCGACCATTCGCACAAGTGGAATGGATATTCGGCGATAATTCCGACTTGATATTTCTATACGAGGATACGGTCATCGAGGACTCGTTCAGATGTATATCTATAGTGTTTGTTACTTACTAATGCTATTTTGTATCATATAGCAGTTTGAGTATTGTTTGCAACTACAAAGTCACATTTCGAAACACCTAGAGTTGGGTACAGCCAAAGGACTAATTTGAGTTTGGGCAATTATGAAATTATGAAAACCAAACCAATTTTATCACAACAAATAACACATGTGAAACAAACAACTCTCTCCACTATGTTCAGTAAAACTCTCAACTAATTCAACATTGTAGAAATGTATTTTTTTGCTGTTACTCACAGATTTGTTACCTGGTTTTTTTCATAAGCGAGTAAAAATGGAACGGCCATGAGACAACACATTCAATGTCTTTAAAATTTTAAAAGGATTTAACAAACTAATAGCTACATTATTCAACCTGGATAAATTGTTTACAGAGATAACACTGTATATAACCTTGATCTGGTCATCTATAATAATCAGCATAGTTGGAATAACTATTTATTCAACTTACCTCTTGTAATATTGTTTTTATTAAATTAATTTACGTTTTTATTAAATTAATTTAATTAATTTACTATTGTTTACACATTTGTCAGGCTAAAGATTTTATAGAGGTTAAATAATAAAAACTGTTGAATCTAACTAAAAATAATAATACATCTCATAAAATATTTGAGTAAAGTATGCCTAAAAGTTATATTCAGGTCTTGTAAACTGAATAACAGTACTCACATAAAGAAATGAAAAAACAACGGAAGAAAATACTTTTGTTATCAAAAATATAATTTTGGGTGAAAATAGCCTAAAGATGAGAAAAAGACAAAGGTAGTAAAAATGATAAAATGTCATTCAATGTAGTAGTAGTAAGTACATTGAATAGGATTTGATGTCTTACACCCATGATCGAGTTGCAATTTAACTCATATCACGAACCTGCCTTTGAAAAATCCATTAAGAAATCATATGTATGTATGCTTTTATCTGTTTTACATATATAGTACCTAAGGAAAAATTAATATGTAGGGGGAAGTCTCCTAGTGTCGGACGCCTAAGGTTATTTATAAATAAATCAAAAAATATTTTGCGAAATGTTCATTAAATTATGATTTATGTTAGATACCAAAGTTAGAAATCAAACTAAATTAACAAAACCGCAATCTTTGCTAAAAATAATTAATACTATCAATCAAACTTTGGTATCAAAATATATGATTTTAAACAGTGGCACCTAGTACCGGACATTTCAAAATAACCTGCATTGATTACATATGTAGCCATCTGCACACTTTGGAGTGTTTGCACATGTGTATTTGACGAATATTCTTAGATATTACAAAACAAAATCACTATTTATCCACCTTTTTGGCTGGGCCACACCGATACTTTCAGCTGGAGCATTCATCATAAGATTTTCATTTTTTTACTAGGAAATATGAAGAATGTAGTGACCGTTAGCACTCATACAGAACAAAATTAAATAATTCGAATAAATTACGTAAATTCTCACAAGAAATATCAATATGTTTACTGTCTGGCACTAAGGGACGATTTAGTGTCCGGTGCTAAGAAACAGACATTTTCGTTCATTTGGTGGCACCTACTTAAATTGGTTAAAAGATGAATAATATTCTACCATTTTACGGTTAACAATCAAGTACAACTTTTATCTTTGCATACCACTCAAATGTAAATGCATAAATATGCTAGAATTACTACCATTTAGGTGACTTCGTGATTTTGCGCCTAAAACAGGAAAGGGTTGCTTTCGCCGTGGCCGTGTGCATCACAGGCGAGATTTGGGGCGTGATCCTGTGTGCCCTCAGTGCCCCTTTCACTTGTATTTTGAAATGAAAAGATTTATACTCGCTTAAATAATACGTGTTAAATAAAGTGTCCGGTGCTTGGTGCCGTCCGGCATCACGGGACTTCCCTCTAGTATGTGTAAAAAAGTAAATATGAAAGAAGATAGGCTACAAGTGACTATTTTGCTTGTCCTTGTCCGCGGCTTTGTTAGAAGAGCATAAGATCGAAATATGATTTCAAACATCATATCAATATCAGAAATATTCAGTAATTATTCAATAAAAATAAAATATGATCACAAAGAAAATGGAAAATAACTGGGCCGTTTCCTAATAATCCTAGATTCTATGGAATTCTATCCCAAAAATACTTCTGTACCAACTGGTTTTCCTAAACGTGGACATCAGTATTATCAAATATAAGATTGGCCAAAGCCAGTCTATATCTTTGTGCAATCAACACATTTGCTTCATAAGCATTTAGAATTTTGTTCCTGGTTAAAACAATTTATTACAAGGAGTATTTACAAAAAAACTTGTGCTTAAAATCAATTGGGCTTTTCGTAAAGAACCTTGTCATTTACTTCTCCAAAAAATAGAAGAGAAAGGTAGTGGTGAAAGTTTGTAGTTGTGTGTATGAATTATAATTAAAAATATTGTATTGGGGAATAACAAAACTGGATATAATATATATGGGCAATAACAAAATTGTTGCGCAAACATCCAATATATAGTCACATTTTTTTACAAATGCTATGTGTGTCGAACATATCATTTACTACGTCATCACATAATAATTTATGATTTATTTTCTACCAATTAATAAGCCAGATTTGTAAATTGTATATATATTCAATCATCATGAGTGCTCGTTCCAAAGCAAAATTCCAAACATTCAAGATTCTTCACATAATGTTTTGGAGCAATTGGAAAATTGAGAAATCTTTATAAACCATTTCATTCTGCTTTTAAGTCCGAATATCATATGTATGCCAGTATCAAATACATTTTCTGAATACTTAGATGGTTTAACCCGGATACAAGTGCTCATTCACATAATCTTTGAAATAGAAATATTTGTATACATATAGATATAATATGATGGTTGCATATAGAATGCCATTCTACATATAGCACAATTTCTAAATGGAGACACAATTTGTAGATTCATTATAGAAATTTCATCACATAATGATCATTAACTATATAATTGTGATGTATCATTGAAAACAAACAAAATTCTAATTAAACCAAATATTGACCGTATATAGACAATTAGAATGGTGACAGACATTAACATATGGTAATTCAATTGCATAGTTTAATGTCATATAATATACATAATTGTACAGCTCTATGCAATTAAAGATATATTGTTTATTCCTCTTTGTAGCTATAGATGTCGATGAAATCATTCAAATTGAATTTATGGTTTACGTGCTTTTTAGAATCAAACTTAAAATAGTTCAAAAGATTCTAAAAATTAATAAATCAATTTTTATGGATAGTGTCCCATCCTCATCTCATCATTTATAGAAGAATATGTTAAAACTAGTTCTATGTCATTTTGTTACTATTATATAGTCTGCTAATAGGTACGTTTATTTATGAATATTTGATCAATTAACTTAATTAACAATTAATCTCAAGATAACAATGGCAAATACAAACAGTATTTGTTCCTGAGATACAATTTATACTCTCGAAGTTCGTAATTCTTCTTAATTTCAAACTTATCATATAGAAAATTTTATCATATATAAAGTTGTACCATTAAAAAACGAAGACATTATTATAATCTGTAGAGTCTAAATTTTTTTGGATCTTTGCATACAAATTATATGTATTATTCTTGCTAAATAGTGTCCTAGAGCTCCTAGAGCTAGGAAAACAAATACAATTATTCATTCTAAATTTCGTTAAATTCTCAATAAACTTAATAATTTTAGCACTTTCGAAATGGGTCAAAAGGTCCTGGGATTTTTTTTAAAAAAATCTTGCGAAGGATCTTGCATATGTATTAAAAATCTAAGAAACAAATAGGCGGTTTGAGACCTAATGACCTCAATATTTTTAATTAATAAATATAAGCACAAAGTATAAATAAAGACTATTTCGCTTGTTGTAACATACTTCTAAAATTTTATAATTAATAATATTAAAATTTAATTTAATATTAATAATAATTACTAATTAATGATGCAAATGGTGTCTCAGAACTAAACTTTAAGCCGAAACATGGTGACAGTATTGATTGTAACTAATTAAATATTAGTATAAAAAATTTAAAATAGAAAAAAATTAGAGAAAAAAATATCTCACGTAGTTAGCAAATTATGAGCTTTCAAGTGCAACCCAGAGCTTTGGTTGAACTATGACAATTTTTCAGTTATTGTGGTTAATTTTTGTTCATTTTAACTTTGGAATCATAACCGTGAATAAGATTTCTTGGTCCACAGTATAAAATAATGACATAATTGATCCAAGTTTTTATGAATTAAAATTTTTTTTGAACTAATAATTTTAAATTTTCAAAATTAGTCTATTTTGAGAGGCCTTTCTTTGATAAAATTCCTAATGTGTGCTGACAAGTTTCATCAAAAGTTGACGTATTTAATCAATATTATAAAATTATATAATACTTGATAGTTTCATGATAAAAAAAAGTCGAGTAAAACATCAAAAACTAAAAATGCTAAAAAAATCTAAAATTAATATATAATTAATTCAATACGCATGTCAGAAGTCAAAATTATTAAAAATAAAAAAAATCGTTTTATACTATTGAAAACAACAAATTTTAATTGATAATAATGATAAAAATAATAAATTATTTTTCTTTCCTCAATCATTAAGTAAATATCTACTGTAAATGCTCAAGTTGAGTATATTCTAATGTAAGACAAATATTTTTTAATTTAAATTTTACAATATTTTACATTAGGTGAAAAGTCACAACAAGATTATAAATAAAGTTGTTCATAGTTTAATAGTATTTAAAAGTTGAAATTCTGTCACAAGATTATTCCGTACCATATCGACCATTTTTATATCCTATAAAATAATAAATTGCTTTTTAAATTTCTGCCATGAAAATAAAACCATCACCATAACTTAATCCATATATTGCTCTCGCACGAACCATAAAAGTTTATAAAGTGATACCGAAGAAAAAAGAGTAAAAACTACTTAATAAGCAAATATTTTTAAATAGAATATTTCTTAAAACTTTTTTTATTTCCACACAACGTTCGTCCAGGAAATTAAAATAGTTTCATCTTTCTCGGAGAGCGTCGTCTTTATCGCCTGAAAAGTTCTCATTTTGCCGCTGGAAGAAATACATTTTTCAATTTCCGCCTAATGAGGAAAATAACACGCCATTATGTGATGACGCAAAACCAAATGTAAAAGGAACACACGACGAGATGTTTATTATTTCGTTATCTATATTATATTTTCCATGTTATATAAAAATATAGACCACTATATGTGGAATATATTTTTTTTATAAAAGTGCTAGGTGAGAAACATAGTTCGCTCGAAAAGTGCATTGGGTTAGAAACAATCACAAATTCCTAGTTTCACACTCACGTTTGATCAACCTGATATCAAGCAGTAGTGATATCGATTTTACGTGGAAATACAAATAAAAATATGTTTTTAAATGAAAATAGCCTTTTTGTCATTTTGGTTAGAAATATATCATCATTATTAGAAGAGCTTTAATAAAATATATAATAGATGAGACAACCCATTACGTTGCCTTCTAAAAAAAGCACGTAGTTGAGAAGAATCATCGTATCATAGTAGCAGAGACTACTGGGTACGGTTGTGCCAGCGTTCGGTTGTGACAGTTGTCATAACAGCTAAACTATACTGATTTTGAGATAGGGTTCAAAAGATGAAAGATGAAGTATGTTTGTTCCAACAAGTTTCTATTATCAGTCAGCGCCCTACATTAACATGAGCTGTAAACCGCATTGCTTTTAAAGAGTAAAGAAAGTAAGTTTTCATGTATGAAATCTAATGAACGTATAGACAAATTCACCAAAATCTTTCAATACAATTACGAGTAGGTACTACTTTTGTTACATAATTCGATAATTAACATTACCTGAAATGCTTCTTGAACAGTTAATTTCGACTTCATAAATGGTCCCTTAAAAGTCAAATGCGCATTGTAATTAATGCTTTGTACTTAAACTTTTGCCAAGTTTTACGTTAATTGTTTTGCTCAGGTACGAACCACAAAACTTATATGAGTTCATGTCAAAGTTATTATTACATTAACTGCCGCAATTTCGACGAGGATCATGACGATGTAGAGAAATCTCAATTAGACGTTAAAAGTAGCAGATTTGGGAGTAATAAATTATTTAATATGTATAGATTTTGTTAAATTGTGATGGTTTTGATATTATGGTTTGTCTCATCATTAGCAAATTTAAAATTTGAATGTTTAGATTTGTACAATTTATATAATGTTTATATTTGATAATTTACTTACCAGACAACTATTTATTATATCAAATTATATATATATATATATATATATATATATATATATATATGTTTTCTTGCAAATAAAATGAAGGGGACTTGCTTTATATTATACAACGTTTTTGTTCGATAGGCGATCAAATATTCATAATTAAGTTATAAAATTGGTTCGGGTCAATAAGTATTTATTAACAAAATTTTGACTGTATTTTTTGGATATAAACATCAATAGATTTTATTAAATAATTTAAAATTATATAAAATATGTTTATTAAAAATAATGTATGCTTATATTTTGGCAATATATGCCAATACTATTAGATATCCTTATGCAATACGAATATTATGAACATCAAAATATGAGTGGTTGACCACTGGGTTGCCCTCTTAAGAACAATTTATCTGGGCTAAAATGGGCGTCAAAATAACTGCTAGAACACGTTTTTTTTTTCAAATAGAATTAAAAAAATGCTTAAATTTTGTAGTATTTTGTTGGATTTATTGTATATTGCTCCGCAGTAATATCTTTTGCTTTTGTTAATATATAAATATTTTTTCGATATTTTTCATTTAATTATGATTATTATGAATGACTAAATTTAAAAAAAAATGGTTTGAGAATAAATATTTGAATATAATTTTAGATATAATCTAAATGAATGAGACAATGAGAGGTTTGAATTATTGAAGTAAAACTTCTTTAGGCGCGACTAGGGCGTAAATCCGTACAAGTGCAGCGGAAGTGCGTTACGGCAGAAAGAGTAGATAAGAGTCGAGTGCTAATGATTCGTCATTCGCTCTCAATGATATAATTTCTATACGGGTCGATTGTGATTAGTCGTCGTGTATGTGAATCTGTTGTATGCGTACCGGCATCGACGGATATGGCATAGATAAATTAACATTTTAAAGTTACATCGTAGTACTAATCTTGATTTAATGAAGAATGCTTGAATCAGAAGAATATTTTACCCTGTTCCTTGAAAATAATAAAACAAATTAAACATTTGTTCCGTGAACTAAACGTAAAGTATTTCTATATTATTCGTAGTTTCTATAAATCTTCGAAGTTATTAAAATGGAAAATTCATTTATTTCCCTAATGAAGGTTCATTTCTAAATGTTAATTACAATAACAAACCGATCATGTCATATTTGAAGTATGACTTAAGGTTTTTTGACTGTTGTTATGTACTCTGCTATCTAACCTAAGCATTAGACAACCTAACAATTAGAAAAAACCCTAATGGTTGTCCTTTCTATTTGTGATAAATTTTATATATGAAGGCAACCCAGTGGTTTGTCATTTTGTGAAAGTGATTGTATATTTCAACTATGCCAGTAATGCCAGAAATTTCTATTTTGATCTACTTCTTCAAATAAACCTGAATGTTACTACTTCTTGATATCACGTTGGCCGAAACACAGATTTGATATCATGACGAAAGCCAACATTTTTTGCAGCACTACAGTTTTCTTCTTTTTAGTAACTTTTTTGTGATTTAATTTTCCCTTGTAATGTAAAGTCCTGTCCCAAAGGACTTTACATTGGCAAACAACCACAAGTAAAACAACTTGCGGAATACCGTAGAAAATTAAACAATATAGTTCAATTAATTTTTAATTAAACGCGATAATTCAATTTTCTCTTAAACTATCGTTCGCCGACTACGATGTTTATTATTTTTTGCTCGTTATTTGCATTTTTAATTTATTTTCCATAAGTTATCCTCATCATCTCCGTTAGTCCATTAATGCGATGATTGCTTGCTCGAAGTTTCAATATTTGTTCAGCGAGCAAACTTACGATACGCTATAGCTCTCGTATATATATATTCAAGTGGTATATTCCGACAAGGGAAGCAAAGCCAACCAGCCAAGACTTTGGATTTCGGCTTATATTATGCAACTACAGTTGTTTAGTTCGCCTTTGGTATAATTCAAACAGAACTTCAACAGTCCTTACTTAGGGAGAGAGCTGGACAGCTTTGGAAAGGCGATTCTGTTTGGTTTCATATTGGCGAACTTGATATTGCAACCACACAACTTGGAGAGAAGAAAATTATTATTAGACATATGACTTCAGGTTATTAGCCATCTGAGGAGAACTTCTGCAGTTCACACACAAGAAAATCGGTAAATGAAATTCATTGAATGATATTCGGAATTATACTCCTTACATTACTTGTTTCAAAATTTAATGAATAGTCGATACTGAATAGAGAGCTTTCAAATGTGTAGTGTTTTACCTGGCTGCGACCTAATTAAGGAGCAATTCTATATTACGTTGCGCTTCTCATACAAAATGATACTAAATACTGTCAAAATGCAATGCATTTGGTTGAATGATCAGGTTTTTCACACATAAAATGCAACTGCAAGTTAGCATATGTTATTATGCCACATCAGTAAGATGCAGTTATGATAACATTGTTTTTTTTTGACATTTGTGCATTTTTTGGCTAGGTTTTTTATCTAAAGCGCCTGACTGCAAAGCAACTACATGTGATTTTTGATAGCACTCATCTTCACTCATATGTTGTTATGCCACATCACAAAGATGCAGTTATGATAACATGTTTTTTTTTGACATTTGTCATTTCCTTGATTAGGGTTTCTATCTAAACACCTGACTCCACAGCAACCTCTTGTTATTTTGATAGTACTTAGCACAATTTTATATGAGAAGAGCTACTTAGCACATAGCCTTGCCGTAACATTGGTCTATTTTATGGCAGAATTCGCGCCTAAATTACCTTTTTTTTCAATCACCAATACCAGCCGATTTTTATTAATTCGGGATTGAAGCTGTTCGTGATACCGCATCATTTTTAATTATTAGCTAATTTATTTAGTTTTTTTCCTATATTTATATGTTTTATATATCTTTTGTTTGTTATATTTACATTGTGCAATTTATGACGTGCATTTGAAAGCTAATAATTGAATTCCACTTCAATTCTATAGTGCGATCGAAATTAAAGGTACACGTTTTGATGACAATTCTATGCACTTTATTGGCATGATATCTCGTATTTTGTCAAATATCGTGATAAAATATTTTTCTCCTTTTGTTTTGTACTAATTGGAATTACATTAAATTTAACTTTGGAATAGTTTGACGTTGTTTAGTAGTAAGAGCTTGGGCCTCGCTGTCGGGTTCAATCACCGACTGAGGCAACCTGATATGCAAATTCTCATCTATCAAATTCTAGATTTAAATATAATTTGTGAAAGTGAAAATAGTCTTATGGGGCATTGCTTGCAATAAATAAAAATGTGATCTCAATTAAAAATAAACATGTGGTTTAGTAGTAAGAGCTCTGGCCTTGCAATCAGGTTCAATTCCCGTCTTTGTGAAATCTGATGAGCAGTATTGATGTCGGTTTTCACTTGAAATTATAGATCTATATATGATTTCAAATGAAAATAGCTACTTAAGACATTGCTGCAAATAAATTAAAAGTGTGATTACTGTTGATTATAAACATACTGTAATTGTAAAGGAAGGATCTGTGGGTCGCCTTTTATATAGTGTTCGTAAAATATGACTTACTTAAAGTATAAATAAAACAAATAAATAAAATTTTTACTGTTTTACAATACAATACAGGTAATTGATATTTACAATTTTTCTAAATCAATCCTTACCAAAGTGGTTCATGTAGACTCCCAGGGTCCATGACAATTTTCAAGGGGTCAACGTCAGCGAAAGAAAATTTTCGGGGTTTACAAAAGAAAAATGGGGGTCCACAAAAGGAAATTGGTATCATTATGGTTGTGGATCAGAACTCACCATGTTAATTATTTATAGACTAATATAATATACCTATTAGAAAAAAGTTTATTACCGATTTCCTAACAAAAAAGTAAAGTAGGCTGGACATCATTAGTCTGGAGATGTGAGATTAAACTTAATAAAATTGTCGCCAAGTGTTGATAATTAAACATTTACTTATCGCTTACTTAATTTGCTGTAATCATTTTAAATCCTAAAGGTACATTATAAACTTGCATGTATTTTTACTTTATATATTTAATAAATACTAAACTTTAATACTTGATATTGAGCAAATAGAGATTCTATGGCAAAGTCAAATGGGTTTACGACACACGAAAAAATTTGGGTACCTATGGTCTAAATAAATTGTTTTTTTATATTGGTTTTGTCCAGCAATCAATTCTAATTTGACTTAATATTACCTTGGTTTTACCAATGGCAACTGGCAACCCATCTGTACATTTGTCTCATCTCTGTGTAATAAATTTTATTATTACAATTTCTGTAATAGTGTGAATATTTTATTGATGCATCTAGCTGGAGGACGGCTATTTTTATTTAGAAGCATATTGCTATCTATATTTTCAAGTAAAAACCGATGTCACTACTGCTTGACATCACGCTCCTCGAAGCGAGATCTAACCTGGGACCTCTAATTTAGGTTCAGTTATCCTAGCCACATACTCACGAGTGAGCCCTAAAATTAAAAACATTCTTTTTATAAAATTATATAAATTATTTTGTTTTTTTTGGTTTTTCTGTTGTCGTTAACATGCTTGGTAATAATTGTAAAATAATCATTTATATCGGCAATGAAAAAATGAAAAGTTCAATTGCTCATAATATAATACTCACATGTTATTTATAGCGATGGTATTCCTAATTTAGCTCTCAATCGATTTTTTTCAATTATTTTTTTTTTTCCAATATGTACCAACATTGCTCATATATCTATTTCTTTTTCCTAAACTGTATTATTTTTATCACTTGGCACCGCACTAACGCCTTAAGGCGAAGAAGAGTCAGCGTCAAGTACTCCTGAAAATATTTCGGTGTCAGTGCTTCGTTTTGATTCGAGAAATATGTAAAGTGAACGATGTTTTTGTTTACTGTTTTACAGAGTTTGGAAGATAATGTATTTACAAAATTTATTTTATAGTGCTATCATTTCTGCTCCATATAATCTGCTTCTGACGGGTTTTTATGATCACACGGATCACACAGTGGTGTATGAGGATGATCTAAATTATAAAGGATTAACGAATCAAAATTTTTAATAAAATAACCTTTTATTTGGCGGTTCAAAAGGTGATGGATACAATTCTCAATATATTTTTCTATTATTTCCTGAAACAAATTATTCATTGTTCAAATTATTTTGGTAATGGAAATCATTTTGCTAACTGAATGTCGATCTGTTTATTATTTAAATGAATATAATTTGGGAAATATGTAAAACTGAGAATCACATGTTATTTCACTAAAGTTAATCCACTCGTATAATTTAAACATGGTATGGCACAAAATGTCCATTACAATGAATAATAATAATAATAATAATTTAATTTAAATATATAATTATTTGATCTGAAAATCATGTAGATAGCGTAGATGAAGAAATGATGATCAGCAAAAATGTAAATTTGCAAAAATGCAATTTAAATCGTTTGTTTTATAGACTTTATTTGCAAAATTATAGCTACTGAGAGAATGCAAAAATGCATATATATATATATATATATATATATATATATATAATATATATAAATAATCGCGATGAACTCGTAATTATATTTCATTCCCATATAATTTAATGATATCAAATATCTCTATTCAAATAATACTGTGATTCATTTGATTTGACATTAATACGATATGTAAATCAGAGACAAAAACATCACTATTGCTTCAAAGGACAGAAAATTTGTAAATTATTGTTTGTGTTTTTTTTTTTCACTTTTATTAATATTGAATAATATTGACTACCAACAGTCTATTAGTTGTACAGATCAGTCAAACCGTGTCTTTTTAATGTCGAAAAATGCATATCGAACTAAAGTACTTGCCAACTCCTAAATGCTAGATTCTGTAAATTACGAATAAGATTACTCAACAACGAGTAATTGGATATTGATATTTCAACAAAAAAGCATCTTAAATAGTGAACAAAAAATATTATGTTATAATTATTTTTGACGCTTTAATACAATTTTCAGGAAACCACTTGTATTAAACTCAAAAGTCGTGAAAAATATCGCAGTTAGAGTTAAATATTTAATGTATATACTATATAAATATATAAAAATTGTGAAAAGTATGTTTTCTAAATTGAGCTTAGATTTGAACAGCATTCGTAGAAATGTAAAGTATTCCTTTCAAAATTGGTGTTTTGATGTTCGTGTTTAAACAATTTATCTCACGATAGAAATTAAGTTTTTGTAATATATCAACTAACGACGTGCATCAATTTATAGTTGGTTGCAATTAAGTCTAATTGCATTTTAATCCTTATATCAAATATCGCTATCCGAATATTAATACACACTATACATCACGTTAATATACAACATTTTGTGTATTTATATATATATATATATATATATATATATATATATATTTGCTACAGTTTAATATTACGATCACTAAATGAGCTATGAATAACGGAACTCCGTAGCCCGTAGAACGTAAAATGTAGGCCAGCGGTGGTCAACCCTTTAAACCGCGTAATTATCGGCTAATAAAATTATAATAATTTTATTAACCGCACTTAATTTTGCGTTTTAAAATCAAGACTAGAAAATAATGTAATTTTCATTGCCGTTATAAATTATAAACTTCATATTTTATATTTAACTTCATATTTTATAATATAAAGAAATTGCTTTATATTACATATTTAGAACTTGTAAGACTTAGTTTGTGGCTGCTGATATACAAAAAATGTTTAAAAGTAATAGTAATAAAGATATTAATGACTTTAATAGTAATGCATTTTGGCCAAAGTCTAACAAGTTTTTTATAGTAAATATTTAGTTACTTACTTATAACATAGATGAGTCTCTCTTACCTTAGTCTACATTACTTCATTACAGATATTTAAAACATATTTTTATACATGAATATATTCATCTAATAATAAATTTTTATAATGATCAATTCCAATTCTCTCACATTTTGGCATTACTGTTAATTTAGTCAATGGTATGGAATTTTTTTCAAATATTCCACTTTTTCAAAGAATTCTTTGAATAAAATTTGAAGTGCAGAACATTTTATGGATCGTCTTTATGTTCACATGCAATATAATTTTATACTGTACTTCAATTCTATTATATAATATGTATATATATATATATATATATATATATATATATACTAGATGACCAGACAGACGTTGTCCTGTACCCTAAATAATAGTCTATAACTTTTATAATTGCATCCCCTATATTTGTTGTTTTTTGGCACTTACAATTTCTAATTTACGTTTTGTACTAAAAATATAATAAACATTATTACTTTAGTTAGGTGAATTAATTCGTAAAATCTAGTTCATATGGCACTCTTCAATCCAAGATCATGATGAAACAAATGGATTTTTGACACGTGAAACAAAATTATAAATCATTTTCTCAATAATTATTGAGATATATAATCTACTTGAGTAGAAATATTCTTTCGTATTTAAATATTTTAGTAAATTAGCAGATGACAGTTTTCATGTGTCGAAATGTTTTTAATGTCAAACAATAATATGTTGTTTTTTGCAATTTATTCCATTTATTTCTCCAATATTACTATAGTTTTATAATTCCTCACATCTTGAAAATTTTCCTCGACAAACTCTGAAAAGATTTGTTAAAATCCGAATAACCGTTTAAGATAAGTATCAATTCATACATCATTACAGAATTTTATTAACTTATAATAATAGTACAAAATTTTAACAGTTTGTAAGATTGGCACATTATACAGAAACTGATATAATTTAAGATAAAAATTGTTTAATAAATACAAAGTAGATAATGTTAAGGATAAAGTAGATAATGATAAGCATATGTTTGCGAGGAAAATTTAGATCCTGCATTCAATTTATTAGTGAACACTTCACTTTTTATTATGCAATTCCTGTAATAATCAGTAATTTATAGAGGATAATAAAACGTAGGCATCGACATTATGAAAAGGCAACTTGACGACATGGTTGTAAAAAAAATGTTGCAATTTGTTGCAATTCATTGCAGCGAAATTTTAACCAATAGAACTTGTTAAAGTCCAAATTAAGTTAATTTTCCTATTCATCTGGATCAAGGTTAAAGTCTAAAATATCGTTAGTTAATTATCCGGCTCCAAGGATCTATGTTAAGGTGCAATAACGTCTTAATTATGTACCTGTGGTTTATTTCTTTTTAGACAACTATTACACGTAAGAAAACTAATGTGATCTGTAATTACTGAATTAGATGTGTAATATACAAAATTATAAAAAATGTTGAAAAATGAAACCAGTTACAATTTAGTGGTTTATTACTTAAGCGAGCTCGGAATTTGAATAACGACCATTTCCAGCATGTACGAAACGATTTACTACCCATGTCGTGGACCATAGACCTTTATACCTTTTATACCTTTATACCATTGGATCGCGTTGGTTCTCCAGTCATAAAACCTATTGACTATAACTAGAAGTTTCAGAATAAGTTTCCTCTCTTTTTACCCCCATTAGTAGCGAACGCTGAAATGGCACAATTCACAATTTATGTCTTCGCAGACCTCATAAAATCCGTTTTCCCGACATTTCTGATTTTAGCTCACTTGTCCGCTCTGTTACCGATATGTTTCAGCCAGTACATGTATAAAGGTCACATTAAACAATTTCCCAAAGAGTTCAGATTAGAAATTAGTATTTTAAAAATGACATAGGTAAAATTATTATTGTTTCTGTGGTTGTCCATCTGACATGAATTCAAACATTGTGGTTCAAATGTTGCTATATACTACTTATATATTTAAAAATGTAAAAGAAAATTCAGATTTAGAGGGTGAATATTATTTCTAATGCGTTGGAAATATTTTATCCAACAACTGATACTGCAGGCTTTAAATTACCATGAGACTTCTACTCCAAAGTACCATAAAAAAATTGCTACAGGCTTCAAATTACCATGAGATTTCTACTGACAGGCAAACTGAATTTTGATTTGAAGACGATATTAGCTTTATACAATTATAATTGTTCGTGTTTATTGATAAAATTATTATTGCTTCTGTTCCTATCCATATGGGAGATACAATTTTTATATGGTGGCTCTATTAAACCAATAATTAGGGTACAAATGTTGTCATATGTTGTTTGGAGTTCTTGTGCTTTAGGAAAGTAACTAATATCTTCAAAAATGTAGAACAAAATCAGGAATTTCGATATAGGGAATCAACAATCAATAAATGTGGTTCAACTATCCATATTATACATATAATTTTATATGGATGTGCATCGAATAATTAGCGTTAAAATTTTATCATATGCTATTTGGAGTTCTTGTACTTCAAAAAAGTAAATAATATCTTTAAATATGTAGAAGTTAAACTTGACTTGTTTGTATCATGTGATTTGTTCCTAATACTGTGGAAATATTTTATCCAGCAATGGATACTCCATGTTTGAGATCAGGATAAGATTTCCAATGGTAAATCAGTTTTTCCTAATTACATTTTTACTAGCAAACAAATAGAACTTTTATTTCTGGATTATATTAGTAAATTGGTTGGTTTGATTATCATCTGGAACAATTTTTAGATGCACCATGGGCATGGACTGTATGAGATATTGACAAAATATTTGGGAAATTTTGAAATATGGTACTGCGATATAGAAAGAACATGTGAAAATGTTTAGCAAAATTGAATGAATAGTGGATTTTTGAGAAAAAGTATGCAGATGATTAATTTAACCACTTTCCTTGAAAATTGAATCAAAGTTGAAAGAGTACTTAGGAGCTGGTAGATTAATGACGAAATGAAGAAGACAAGTTCCACTTCCTTCATAATGGATTTTCCTTCTTAGTTAGTGTTTTTTCTTCATATTATCGTCTTTAGATAGAAAATATATTTCTTTTATTACTATTATACCTTAGTTGTTATTATTTTGTTACGAGTAATCACATATCACCATTAATTTTGCTTTTAACCAGAAATAATATTACTTCTTGTTCGTATACTTATATAATCTTACTAAGAGAATTTCGCAAATGTCAAAGGTGAGTGATACTATTAGAATAACTGTGTAGTCATCACTTAACCCCTAAGACTTAACCCTTTACCTTGTCATACCAACAGCAACCCTTTTGCTACATTACTGTGAAATGCACATAGTTACAGTTGGAATCAATAACATCCTACTGGGATTCTCAAACAATATTAATATTCATATATAATAAATAATTTTAGATGAGCTATTTTTTGTATTAGTGATTTTGGCTCTATCATTATCTCCATTAATAAGGGGGCGTCCATTAATCACGTGAGCGAGTTTTTAAGGGTTTGTGGGGGGTCCTCTTTGATGATACATGGTGACATTCAAAATTATCCCCCGCCACCAAACATTAAGTATATTTTTAGTTACGTGAAAAAACTGTAAAATTTTTGAATTTTTTTTTTTGAAAATGTTTGAACTTTTTTCAAAAAAAAGTTAAAATAAAAATACATGTAATATCTTACTATACCCCTCCCTCCCCCACGTGATATTTCGTGATTGTTTGTCAAATCCCCGTCCCCCTAAAAACCTCGCAAATTTTGTTCCATGTACTGCCTAGATTTTATAGGAATTGTATTATAATATATTTTTGATATATTACTCTAGTCAGTATCTTCCCTTAAATTTCTTGCATAACTAAAATGTGAATGTACAGTATTTATTTTTGAAAATTACAGCGTTTACAATTATGTGTTGGATTTTTTTTGTTATTTTATTTATATAGATCTTATACATTCTTGTGACTACTGGTCCATGTACCCTGGCCAACTTGATATCAAACAATTGTGATATCAGATTTTCTCTTGAGATTATAGTTCTTAAATATGATATAAAGTGATATAATTATTTTGAGGTATTGGTGCAAAAGTAGTTAAATCAAAAATTTAACTGGTTTTTATATTATAAAGGACTGTGGTGATACAAATAGAGATAAAAGATAAACTAATTCAAAAAGTTAGTTATTCTAGAATAAAATGATTTCTGAATAGACTCTAATGAAGAGAATGGGGCCTAATTCTCTCATAAAATAGACCTTCATCGGAGAATTGGCACCTATTTCTGTTAAGACAATAATCAAACTTAAATTTATTGAACATTAACACATATTTTTTAATTTAATGCAGATGTTTCAATAACTTTGCTATTCTTCTATTTCCAAAGTTTTTATATCAGTTTATTCGTTATAAATAAAATTTATTCTATGTATTCATCTGGACAAGACAGTTTCCTTCATTTTTTATATATTATAAAAATATTGTAGTTACATTTGTATTTGAAAAGCTGTGCACATCGGGTATTTTAAATATTAGTTTGATTTTTCGATTATAATTTCTACCCAAGACAATGAAATACATTAGTTTCAATATACATGTATAAGCAAAGAGTAAATCGTCATAAACTAATTATATATTGGTTTATTGTTCAAATTTAGAGTATCGTGATTTTGTAATCATACACAAATTAATTGTTATTGAATTTCTAGATATTAAAGTCTTTTTTATATAAACCTATAAAATTATTATAGATAAATTATTTTCACTCAACCTCGTCCACCTGTATATTCCAAACATAATTTTACTCCAGATAGGTAAAATGATATTATACCGGCGTTTTTTTATTTCCAATATTGATATTTTTTAATAAAATATCAATCTTGAATATAAAACCATTTTTAATAATATTTATGAGCAAAAAAATCAGTTTTATCTGCACAATATGCGATAAGTTTTATCTGCAGGTTAATGCTTTGTGCTGTTAATGAAAACTTGAAAATAAAGCCCATAAAGCCAATAGCGAATTAAGTTTCATATAAAAGTTTTTTGCCGGAATGATAATAAAATACTCCTCCCGTACAAGATAAAATTTAATTCGGTGTTTATGATGACAGTAAAACTTAAATATCCTTTGTTTTGTCAAATGCTATAACAATAAACGTAGAGCCATAACCATTTTATGAACGCTTACTCATTGTTCGCGTTTACATATGTTTAAAAGTGGAATATTTTCACTATGTTAATTTGAAGTTAATTTAAGAAGTCTTATACTAGTACTTCGTAGAGTAACTTTAGAATTCTCAGCGTCTCTTTGTACTTCTTTGTACTACTTGATAAGAATGCAATATTCAAATGGAAAGATTCAGTTGGAGAACAGAGTTTTCACAAAGAGTTAATGGTCTAGGTTGAAAACGTTTTCCATTAAGAATTACATTCTGGTTTGAATTTTATACACATAACTGATATCTGATATTCCGCCACCGAAAATCTCAATAACAAGTTAAAAAGTTTCTAACAACAATATTTGAAAGTAGAGAGACAAAGATGTATATAACCAGACACCACCTTGATTTTTACGGAGAAGAGCGGCAGTGTTTAAAAATCCGTAACAAAATTATTTTATTTCGTTCTTAGTTTCTTTAGTTGCGAGCACTGTTGTTTAGTTTACAAGTCCTTAATATAATTTATAGGTATACGGTATTTAATTGTTTTATAAGATGTATTATTAATTTTAAGTTAGATTTAACAGTTTTTTTATATAACCTCTATAAAAGCTTGTACGTGGGTGGGGGCAAAAAGGTCAACTGAACCTTTACCTTGGTAAAGGTGTAATCAATAAAAAATAGTAAATGAAGTAAAAGAAGTAATTTTACAAGAAATAAATAAAATTAATAGTTATTCCAACTCTGCTGATGAGTACTTCTGACGATATGCCTGATCAAGGTTATATACAGTGTTATCTTTGTGAAAATTGAACCCATAAAATTTATATTCATTTATATGCGTTGGTTGAATGATGTAGCTATTATTTCGTAAAATTTCTTCTAAATTTAACAATAAAATATTGGACCTGTTTGACATCTAGATGCCCCATTTTACCCTGTTTTTAGAATAAAAAAGAACATGTGACAAATTTTTGAAAAGCAGAAAAAATACATTTGTACAAGGATGAATTAGCTGGGTGTTTTACTGACCATAGTTATATAGTCGTTTGTTTGATATGTGTTATTTGTATGATATAATTGGTTTAGTTTCCACAATATATTTGTTCAAAGGTAAATTGGACCTTTGTGCCCCGTCCTACTCTATATGTTTTTTTCGTGTACTTGTATTAACTATAAATTGTTACAGCAAATCATAATATGCAAATTGTTATATTGTATTCATCATATTAATCATAACTTGTCGTTCAAAACTAATTCTCTATGCAATTATTGTGTTGACAGGTAGAAATATTATTTATTAGTTATAGATGTTGAAACAAATAAAACTATCTGATCATAATAATTTTAAATATAATTTCAAGTAACACTTCTGGGAAAATAACATAAATTTTCCATTAATAGTTACCTAATAATATATAATACTATATTGTGTTACTATTGGCTCAAAAAAATTTAGTTCCATAAACAATTCTATATCTAATATGAAAAATATTAACATAATTTTCTGTTGTTTCAGATGAAGTATAGTTTCATATTATTCGCCGTGTGCCTAATAGCTGCTGTTTCTTCCGAGGACGCGGCAGCAGCAGGTCAACAGGTTGCCGCCGACAGCAATGCACCGGGCGGTGAAATTTGGCAAGAAGATGACAGGGAAGTACTTATTCGGAATGAACGCGGCGCCAAAAATAGAGGTAATTGATTCATATAAAATAGATTTTCAAATTTCTTCTTATCTTATACATACTTTATATAAAACATTAACAATAAGTGCATCATGAGTCTCGGGCAGAGCATTTATTGTTAACGTTTTAAATAAAGTATGTATAAGATATTTGAAAAGTTTCTTCCACTATATCTTATTTTTCGAATCTTTCTTTGTGCTTCCGAGTTCTGTATTCTCAATTGTCTGCCCAGCTTAGAATTGTCTGCTTAATGGTACTTACTGCAACTCTAAGATATGAAAAGAATCTTATAGTGTATTTTGCTAATAAAGAACATTATGATAGCAATAAATACAAGCTCCATACATTATTAATGTTTCTTTTTACTATTTTGATTATATGGTATTTTGCGACTCCAATTTTAATATAAATTTTACCTTATAAAGGATCGAATAATAAACCTTCTACATTTGCATCAATATTTCAACTATCAGGTTGGCAACTAACTAAGTACGGATTTTTGTTATAAAAAATTCTTTGGGTTTCTGGTTTTCTGGTCTTTCTTGTCTTTTTGGTCATTCTGGTCATTCTGGTCTTCTGGTTTTTATTTGCAAAAAACTGAATCAGATACAATTTGACTCCACTGAATTGAATGATTGAATTTTTGAATCATTCAAGTGAATTGATGATAATTGAATTTTTACCATTCAAGGAGTTTTGTGAAGATTGAAACAAAAAGTAATCAGAGGTCAAAACTATGTGGTGGATGTGAAAAACATATCAACCAAGCTTCAATAATTTTTGCCAAAGAAATGTGATGTCCATAATGGAATAAATCACACTTTGATTTGTCAATTTAGGTTCTTTTTCTTCGATTGCGTTGTTTCATTTCGTTACTTGTTTAATGTGGACATCAGAATTGTTTGTTCAGTTGGTGATACCAGTGTAAAGTAGATAATTTCTTTATAATCAACTTCATCTTCATCTAGTCTAGACGATCAGAGCATTTTTCATCTTTGAGTGAAAAATAACCAGAACGAAATTTGGTGAACCAATTTTGACACTGCTCTCTTTTCAAGGCTTTATCACCATAAACAGCTCATAACCTTCTGTGATGCTTTTTTATCTTGACAAAAATTCGTTTAACGAATGTCAAAAGATAACTACACTATCGATCAAAAATATTTACTGATTAAAAGCTGAAATTACTATTATTTAATTACAAAAGGTATTTTTCATTTGGACTATGTCAGCATACTTAAAAAGTCAATTGAAAACATCTTTTAGTGAAAGCCGCATTTACTTAGCTGCCAACCTAATAATTTACAGTGGAAAATATTTTTTATATTAACATTTTAACTCAAACATTAATTTTTTTGTTATATAAGGTTACACTTTGCTCTTCTTTCACAAAATTTCATTTAACTTCTAACAAAAAGCAATGGAATTTTGTAATTTTAGAATAAATTGTCTTCTATATTGATTGATTGGGTTATTGCACTTAAGTGCAAAATTTAAATCTGTAGTAGCTGTAAAATATACATCAATTGTTATTAAATCTAATTAAATTTATGTTATTGTTATTCAGTTAATTCCACAAAATCTTGTAGGATTTATTATAATATCGTTTGTTATTGCCAAAACTAAAAGTCTGGTAAGAAAAATATGATTATGAAAATGTGATAGCAAAGAGTTGAATTTTAAAATATTTTAATGGTTGAAGGAGATTCAGCAATTCTATTTAAATGCAAAAATATAATAATATAGTTCATAGTATATTTTTGCTATAATTTAATTTCGAAAAGTACTGTGGAATTATTTGAACTCTAATAAAAATATAACTTATTTATAGCATTTATTTCATTTATAATAATAATTATATTATAATTATAATTAATATATATAGCATTTACTTCAACTAGTTTTAAATTATAAAAACAACTAATAATCTGCTTTCAGAAGTATACATTTTTTTTATTAACTTCTTCAGATATTTGAATTTTTTTCATGTAAAAGCACAATTCATTTAATGTAGGTTTTTTTCACGAGGCAATATTTTTATCTCTGGTGAAGTAATATTTTTTCCGGCTTCATTAGCAGGAAGCTTGTATAACCATAATTATTTTCAACATTTCCAGTTTATTATTGCGATTCTTTTCTAAGTTCGTAATATAAAATTTTCAACCCTTGGCAGTATATTTACATTCAAGTACAGTTCGTTTGGTTATTTATGAAAAACATGACATGAAAGCCAATAATGAACATCACTGTACAGACTATATAAAATATGTTAAAGTACATTTGCAATTCGATTTATTCATAAAATGTAATAAAAAAGAAAAGAAACTCTACAAAGCGAAAGCTTTTCATTATAAAAATGAATTATAAAGTCCACAGAAAATAATCTGGAACGATGGAATATTAAAATGCGTAATCCCTCGATCAGATTGGCTTTCAATTCAGATTCATGTGAAATGATGTTTCTTATTTAGACAGGAGGCGTGGAATAAATAATAAATTTATGAAAAAAATTCAAATTACTTCACTTTTAGTTATGTATGTTATAAAGAATTAAAATACTTTTGAAACATTTCGTTAAATATTATAAATAAACGTTGTATGATTTTATTAAAATTATACAAAATTAAAATTAATTAGATAGAAAAGTTGTGACAAATATTTCTATGCTATAATTAATTTTTTAAGTTTTGTACTTGAAAGACCGAATTGAATTATTTCATCAATAAAAACAATTTACATGTGCTGGTTATATTATTTATAATAAAATTTGCTATTTCATATAACATAGGAATGAAGTATAGGTGGACAATTTTATTTTATTTTTTTTTATCATTTTAAAAGTATAATTTGTTATTACAAAAATATTGCATACATATTATTTTATTTTGTAAGATAAAGTTTCAAAGTTTGATTACAAAAATATGAGTCTACACAGTTTATATTACAATACATCGTTTATGTTACAAGATCATATTTTGCATATATTAATTTATTTATATTACAACTACTACCGAAATTGAAAACTTTGCTCTTAAATTTGAGATTGGATATGTTTTTGGAGTAAAAGTACTTTGCTGTATTAGTATCCCTAAACTCTAACCATGAATTTGAAGTTTCGAAGTTTGAAGTGTTTTTGTTTGGATATATAAAGTATAATTCATTAACTATTTATCAGTAATGTATTGAGTAATTATTGTATATCTCTTGTAAGTAAAACGAAAAACTTGGCATATCAGAATGGATTATTTGTTTACAACATTACACATTACCATTTATAGTAATCAATACCATATAGATCGCATTTTTTACTACAATTTGTAAATTTGTTACTGCAAATGTACACTCTTGGGAAACATACACTTTTACCTTAAATGTACCTAATGCATTTGTACATTTCTTGGCAAATGTGTACTTTTGCTTTCACGTTTTGGTGAATAAACACTCTTTCATTCATGTTTTATGAAAAGTTGAAATACAAATAAATTAAAAATATTATTGCATTAATTGATAATTATTAAATTAAATATGCTTTAATAACAACAACTATTTTGATTAAAATATGCGAATGACAAATCAAGCACTTTTTTGCAAATTATATAATGTGTCATATGAAAAGCAACCAAATATTTTTTTTTTTTTAGATCAAAACTTATTAGTTTTATAATACAAAATTGTTGAGAATTATACAAAATTAAAAATTAAACCTTGATACAAAAATATAAATTTAAATAATAAACAGAATATTAAAAAAATACAAAACATTGAAATAATCATCTTATAACACAAACTGTGGTTGGAACTGAGCATTAATTGATCTAGTATATCATTTGGCCATTTCTGTTTTAGTCTTCTAGTTCGGCTGAGCAGTGATTTGATAACTGGATAATTAGTGAAAATGGCATATCTTTTTTTAATAAAACTTAATTTTTATAAATATTAAATTATTTAATCTAATGGAATATCTAAAAATGTTATAATAAAAAATATTAAATATTATAAATTCAAGCAAGAATTGCTGTTGTGGCACTGAGATTGACATAATATTCAAATACATCTGCAACTTTATTGAGAAATATTTTGCTTTATAGAAGCATCTTTTCAATCTTTATCGATCAGTAAAGGACTACATTCTTGTAAATTTCACGTATATTCATGGATATTGTGAATTTAATCTTCATTTTTAACTTCCCTTAGGAAAGTTATAGTAATCGCAAAAAATGTAATATGAAAATGTTTGTATACCTTTACGTTTTAAAGGTTTCTGAATATTTTGGCAAACCTTAGATACCACCTAATGTGCGGATAGAAATTTTTAGATTTCGAAATTAAGCGATTTAAATTATATAAAACATTTTCGATTGTCCAATTGCTTTGAACATAAGGTGCAAATGTGCCAAACATGGCTATTTATTTTTTGAGAGAACGGAGCGTGTGTTTTAAATGATTCAAAAAACATTTCTCTTGTATCGATGGAATGAAGAATTTATAATATTTCTGTGAAGGCAAGTCTAGTGATTTCGGAGATCCAAAAAAAAGTCAGAAAAAATGCCATTTGGCGGTCGAAAATGATCATTAGACATATGCACATCAAATTATCAGATATATTTTAGAGATTTTAATAATGAGCACTAATTTTATCTAACATTTTTATGGGTTTCGTACCAAGATTTATAATTGTTAAAGGTCACCTATATAGATGAAACAAAATTTTTCGATATTTTCGATACTATGAATCAACCGACATAATTTTTAAAGCTTTTAAAAGTTTCCAATTGTAGTACGAGAAGTTCCAGCCATTTTCCTTAAGACACGATGCCATGCACCACTAGTTCTTATTTAAAATTGTAAATGTAAAATAAATTCACCTTGCACATTTACCGGAAAATCTGTATATTTGAGTATATTAACAAAACACACAAGCCAATTGACTAATGTTTTTCATTTCATTATATTTGTATTTCAATATCCAATCGTTTTGATCAGTTGTTTATTAAATTATCATTTTATAAAATTTATGTATGCTTTGTGTTTTCAAGAAATTTAAGTGTGCTTAAATACATAAATACATAAGTGTTAATTAAATTAGATTATTCATATAATAATTAAGGAAACAATAATTATTTTCCAGAATTTAATGTTGGCCATTTTCGTGAATCGGTTATTACGAAATGCTATAAGTGAAATAATGACTGGCGCTTTGTTTAACTCGGCGATGACCTCTTTACAATTATTGAGCATTACTCTTTCATCTCGTTTGTATTTTGTATTGATTTTATTCTTTTTGCACAGCTTTGAGCTTTTGTGCTTTTGTGCTTTGGATTAATCAAAGTTTGATGATTTCTTCATTAGTTTAATTTCATTTTAATGACCTGCTGAGTTATGGGATTTCCTGATTTCCTCTCTAATTGAAGCAATTAAAACTTTTTATTAATAATACGTAATATATAATACGTATATGCATTTTCGAGAGATGAGAGTTTTCTATTATTCTGGCAATATTATGCTCAGATTATTAACACTTAACGGACGGGCCAAATCTGTTCTCTCTCATATAGTTTCTGGAAATATTTCAGGGAAATAACATAAAAACGTTTTAAAGCATTTTAACAACAATAAAACTTCTTTACATCATTTATATCAATTTTTTTTAATATGTCGTAGTATATTCTAAGCGTGTAAACATTCAGTTAGCAATTTTATCGCATTCATTATTAGGTGGGTTAAGAACTGGTTGTAACAGTTTTTTTTAAATTAATCTATATTGATATCCACTGATTGTATTCTCTACCGAAACAAGCTAAAATAATTTAAATTGTAATTCTACTGTTATTTATTATTTCACAATTAATTTTTTTTTTTTTTTAAAGTGCGGTGTTACAACTTACCCCGTGTTTGGGGCTGGTTGTAACATCTACCAACTCACGTAGTAACGATGAAAAAATGACAATATTGACTTATTCCTGACTACTTATTTTATAGATTTGTTCCTAAGTAATACTTTTCATAAATCAACTCAAACTATAATTAATAGAATAAAATATAATGTTTCAAATTTTTATCATATATTAGGTTTCATTTAAACTAATCCCAGGTGTGATTTGTTTACATTAATTAAGATAACTATTTTTTTTTTAAATTTAGAAATCACAAATATTGTTACACATTATTAACGATTAATAATTTTGAAACACTGTAAGATATATAAAATTTAAAATTAGTCAATAATATAAAAGCAGGCCGAAATTTTATGATATATGAATTTTATATTACAAGTCAAAAATGACGGACCTGCACAGTTCTGTTTATTTGTCGGTCGGCGGAACAGTGGCTGACAATTTTGTGCAGGACAATTTAATTGTCCAATCGAGATAAAAAACAAATAAAACTAGCTGTAAGTGGAATTCTGTCTTGAGGCAATTATGGCATCGTGCCTTAAGGCAAATTGCTGGAACTTCCCGTACCGTAACGAAATGTTCGAGGAATACTGAATGTTTTCAAATAGATTATTATAAATATTGTAACATTGTCTAATATTTATAAGAATTATATAAACTGAATTGCAGAGTTGAAATTATATATAAAGTATATTAAAACTAATAGTCAGAATTAAAAATAAAATCTGAAGTATTTTCGATATACAAAAAACTAAAAAAAAAAAAAAAAAAAAATCGAACAAAAATTTTTTTTTCCAAAATCAATTATTTTGTTAAGACAAGCAGAAAGTTTTTTGAATCATTCAAATCGGACGCTTAGTTCTCTCAAAAACTGCCATTTTTTACATATTTAGCTCCGTATCTTTGAAATGGCTGGGCCTGCCTTTGCCAAAAACTAATAAACACTTCTCCCAATCATTACTAATTGAATGTTTTTTAGATCATTCAAATCGGATACTCCGTTCTCTCAAAAATTCGATTTCTATTTTCCGCACTCTTTGCTCCGTATCTCCGAAACGGCTGGACCTGCCTTTGCCAAAAACTAATCAGCTCTTTTCCCTATCAATAGGAATCGAATGTTTTTTGAACCATTCAAATCGGTTGATCCGTGCGCCCTAAAACGTGACTGGAAATTTGTATCCACACATACATACACACACACACACACATACACACACACACACACACACACACATCCATTTTTTCTGAGGTATGCCAAAATGTTCAGAAACCTTCAAAACGTCGAGAAATGTAAAAATTTTGAATTCCGATTTTCGGCCCATTACAATAACTTACCCTACGGGAAGTTAATAATACTAATAGCCCCTAGCGCGCCTACTACTGATAATTCTTAATTTTTTGTAATAGATATCGAGTTGAGGTTGATGTCAAAGTACAGAAGGCAGATAATAAATAAAATCCTCATTAAAAAAAAAGAAAATGCAGCAACTGTTTGATTGCAAAAATATTAATAGAACAACTTTTTGCGTTTTCATTAAATATAATTCAAATGCCAATTTTATATTCTGAATTGTTATACTTCAGCTATACGTATGTGAGTTGTTTTGAGCTTTATCTCTATTATGAGATGAATTTCATCAAGTGGAATGTTTTTCAATTTTAATTTAAAATATAATTTGATTTATATGCGCCATTTGCAATGAATTTATGCAATTTTGTCTACTCGTATTTGAAATAATTTGCGATAGACAATCAATATCTTTATAAAAATGAATTGCAGTCGTAAGTTTCTTAGGATAAAGGCTCGGGTTATTAAACATCAACAAAGACCATGGGTCATTAAACATCTCTGTTAAAGTGGTTGGATTTATATAAATTTATTTATAACTATTATTTAGAGTTTCTAATGCTGCTATAATAACTTTTCTGCCAAACTTATTAAGTACGGAACCATATTCTTTACCACCGACACTAAATAAAATGATGACATTTTCCGTCAGGACTTAACAAAGTTATAAATCCCTTTTTCTACGGTCTTCCTTCAAAAAATATTTGTCTTGTTGATAATTATGTCGCACGTCAAAAGTAGAGCTTTCCACTAACAGTAAATATCGGTGGCGCACTTTGCATCCTTAAAAAGTTTTGACATATTTCATGCTGATGTTAATTTTTCAAGCTTTTCTTCGCACGGGAGTTGCGCATTTTCAAGAAAATTGTTTTTCCTGTGCTTTATGGAGTGCGCCATCATAGACTTTAATAGCGGACTAAATCACCTGCATATATTTAGATTACTTTATTTCGGACATAAAATATATTATTAGTGGTAAACAGTTGTTATAAGAAAAGGTAGTTAAAAATTGAATTTATTTCATGTCGTAAAATTACCTTGATACTTCGTATTCATAAGAAATTAAAACCTCGTATAACTCTTTGAAGTCGCATATCGCATATAATGCTGAATGGATTTTCAATAAAAAGAGTTGTTTTCTTTACATAGCAATCACAAAAAAACCGAAAATGAAAATGATCGTTTCAAAACCTTCTGAACATTTTGTCAAACCATTATAAAAAATTGATGTATGTATGTGTGTGTGTTTTTTTGTATAACAAAGAAAATGCGCTTATGCATCCCAAACTGGGTCTTTTGTCTGGGCATGTCGGCTCACGTCTTGCTTCTGGTCCCCACGGAAACGGTTGTTAAAGCATTACTTTATCGGGGGAGGGATCTAGAATGCTATAATTTTCTCTCCGAAATTATACTTTTTTTATAATTATTGTCATTCGCTCTTCTTTTTTCCGGAGATCACAAGCCTATAATAAACACTTCGGTAGCAAATGCGTCCATGGCTTTCCACGCAATCTCGGTTGTCAGCATTATTTCTACAGCAGTATTTTGAGTAATTTTTCGGCTTAATAGCCGTTCTACACCGTTCCGTAGTGCACTAAAACGTGGGCATACGAAGAACACGTGCTCAGCATCTTCGATTTCGCTCAAACAATGTATCTGTGTGTGTGTTGTTGCGTATACAATTTTTTACAGGTTCAACCGTTTCGAAAATATGGGGCAAAAAGTGTCAAAATTGGTAATTCAATAATTCAAAAAATATTTTACTTTTTGTATTGACGCAATGAAGAACAGGCCAAATTTTTGGGAATGCAGTGGTATTGGAGACCTAATAAAAAAATGTAAAAAAACGCTATTTGACGGTCAAAAATGATTATTAGACATATTCGCATCAAATTATACGATATTTTATAGAGATTTTAATAATAAGTACAAAATTTGTTTACATTTTTATGGGTTCCATACCAAAATATATTGTTTAACCGTTAGACTGCGTCGCTTACGCGTTTCGAAAATTTTCGATTATTTTGAAAACAATTTTCAAAAAAAATATCAAAAAATAATATTTTTTCAAGTTTTTCAAGAAAATTCAAAGAATTAAATTACGGTACGGGAAGTTCCAGCAATTTGCTTAAAGGCACGATGCCTACTAGTTTAACAGCGATCAGAACTGCGTGTTCTATACAACCTAACCTTATATTTGTCTGGAGGACCCTCTCCCGACTGCTCTTTTTTCCATGTGTAGAATATACATATTAAATAAATAAATATATATATATATATATATATATATATATATAATTGTGTTGTGAAAATTTGATATAATACTGCTTGATATCGAGTTAATCGAGGTTGGTATCGATTGCGAGACTAGTCTGTGATAGCCAACGTTTCTAACTATCATGATGCCACTCTGTTGTGAAAGATATATTTTCACTGAACGTTTAATTACTAATTGCTTGCCACATTTGTCTAAAAAAACTAAAAATTTTCTAGTTGATGAAAATTTTCTCCTATGAGGATCGTCCCTTAGAGCACCATCCCTTATGTTTGTGTCCACCCTCCGTGTGTCATGTGCAACAACTTGGCAAGAAGAGCTCGGATATACTCTCGACTGTGAGGGATAGCTACTGCTTTCCTGTTTCCTTCACACTTCCGTTTCCTCTTTTTACCGGATGCGCTATCTCCACCGCACGAAAACCGCACTTTTCCCTTTTTTCCGACTTTTTTGTTTATTTTCTGGGAAAATACAAAAATATATATCTTCGGCGGGAATACAAAACATGAAAGTGCAGATAGGTATATGTGCGTTATTCACTTTGCTGCATGAATTCATACAAAATCCTTTGTACTGCAAACACACTATTTCTTTGATACCGATGTACGTATGAATCATATTTATTGATAGGGAGTTGATCTCTTATAATAACTCTATATGTTTATTGATGGCGGCAATAAGCTTTATGTTTTCTTTAAGGGTTTTGTTAAAAATATTTATTATAATATCATCGCATTAACCAGTTAAATATGGAGCACTCATCAAACTATGAGCATAGGTTTGTGTCGTGAGAATCGAAATAAAATCTGGTTTTGAGGTAAAATGCCTCTTATGACTATTTATTTTATATCAAATATTCCAAAATATTTTAAAATTTTGGAATATATTATGTTTTATTGATGTAAAACTTCTTTAGGCGCGACTAGAGTGTAAATCCGTACAAATACAACGGAAGTGAGTTACGGCAGATAAGAGTCGATAAGATAAGAGTCGAGTGCCAATTCATTCATTCGTCATTCACTCTTGATGGTATTTCTATACGCGTCGATTGTGGTTAGTCGTCATGTATGTGAATAGAGATCTGACGTTTTCTATATTATTTGTAGTTTCTATAAATCTTTGAAGTTATTAAAGCGGAAAATATTTCTTAGTCAAGACACATATTACAGCTGTTCGAAAAATGAGATTATATCGCCAGCGAAAAAGTAAAATAAAATACAATGAATGTATGTTAATTTTATTTACATGAAGTTCTTCAAACACAATTACATGATGAGTGAAGTCGCAAAAACAATATTTGTTTATGCGTTGTTTAACATAATCCACTGTGTGAAATATTAAAGAATTTATTAATCAGCAATTACTTCATTTCTCTAATGAAGATTCATTTCTAAATGCTAATTACAATGACAAACCGATCATGTCATATTTGAAGTATGACTTTAATTACATTGAAATATAATACATATTTTTATTGCTATTATAAATATATAATTTATATATTCTGGGTACGGTTGTGCCAGGTGCGGTAAAAGTATAGGTAAGCTAAACTACTCTAATTTTGAGATAGGGTCCAAAGGGAGAAAGATGTAAAATGTAGATGGGGTAAGCATTGGCTAAACCTTCTAAACATCGAATTAAAAAGTATCATTACAACAGCTTATATGATCATAATATAGGCTTAAGTTCTGATTGTTGGTTAAAAACTAAAAAAAAACATTGTTTCTGGAGGCAATTTGCTGAAACCTTACCTTTTATAAATAATTTTATATGCATAAAAATAAGAACAATTTTATTTAAAAATCTGTGATAATTGAAAAAGTTGTGAATGTGTGGATGTATATTTAAAAATCAATTTTTACCCATATCTTTCGATAATGTTGATTTCTTTTAATCGAAATTAAACCCATTTGAAAAGTTAGTTTTTTTTTCAATTTCGGAATTAACGTATATTTTGATTGCCAATAAATATATGCAAAAAATAGGAATATTGTCAAGGGCAAAAATTGTAAAATTTTGAAAAAGATAAAACTTGACATATTATATTGTTTTGTGTACCAATACTAATATGTATATTTTTGATTGCCCCTTCAAGAAATTGTTTTTTTAGCATTTCTTTTGCGAGTATTATAGTCACATGATTTTGTCAATTTTTCATGATTATTATTAATCATGAAGTGATTATTAAATGTATTTAGTTTTTATCATATCATGTCTGAATCATCACATGGGTAATACATTATTAGCAATATGTTTTATCCTTGGATGGCTCATTTATCAAGTTACATAAATAAAGCCAATCCTAAGCAATAACACTTTGGTATTAAGTGTACAGTATAATTTGTATTGAATAAATATTGATGATATTTCCATTATGCTTGTAATAAAGTAAGACATAATACTCTAATAACTTTTTATTTTATTAGTAATTTTTACACGACACCTAAACTTTTTGTTTGCACATAAAAAATCTACTACGTCTACTTGGGGTTTGTTTTTTGTTACCTTTTTATATTTTATTACATAATTGCATTCAATAAAGATTGATTTATCGTTAAAGTGCCATATATTTCAAAAGGCCATCGATGTCTTGAAGAATCGAAGTTTTAAAGGGGCGTTATGAGCTCATAAAATTGTTTAATACCGTAAATATTTCCCGGTCGTGCATCAAACGTAACGGGCGAAATAAAATTATCAGGCAATTCTCGAAACTGGCGTCAGAAGAGTTTTAACTTTTGCACATTTTGGAGAGTTTATTCGCGAAAGAAACTTCGTTCAAAACGGCGGTGATACTTTCTTTACACGAGGAAGAAAGAGTTAACTCCGTTTTTCTGAATTTCAAAATTGCTTTGAAAACTTCTCTCATATATACACAAAGAAAGTTTTATATGAAGATAAAAAATAAAAGCCATTGTGTTATCCGACCACCGCAGTTGGAGAAAGCGCCGGTGGAAATTTTGTTTGTTCGGTCTTTCTAACATCTTACTATACTCAATTATGTTTTTATAGTTTTTGAAGCTACTATCTATTTTGATTAAATACTAGCTGACCCGGCAAACGATGTTTCACCATGTAAGATATTTGTAAACAATTTATAGAGTATCGAAGCAATTACTAATTTATTGTAAATGTATAAGGATGTGTTATATAAAAGTAGTATAGACAATAAGGTAATATAAAAACAATAAGACTCCGAACTTTACTTTTTAGAGCACAGATTTTGAATTAAAAAGTGTATTTTCATATTAACTTTTCAGAAAAGTTTCTAAAAGCACTTATGACCCGTTTAATAAAACTACTTACTACAACTAAATAAAAAAATTCTAAAACATCTTATTAAAAATATGAGCCGCCGGTCTTTCTACAAAAACTTTTAAATTCAAAATGTGAAGTTTCTACTCGGTTTTGAAATAATTTCTTAACTTTTTTACGATCTCTAGATTACCAACATTTCAAGACTAAATTTGGCCAAATCGGTTCAGCGGTTTTCGAGTTTTAGCATACCTGTCATATCATAATATTGAACACCATTTTTATATATAAGAAGATTTTTCTGAACTTTTTAATAATTGCGATTTTTTAAATCAATTTTGTTTTTATTAATGCTCTTAATTTAATATAATACTAAAATCTCAATTTATAGTTCCAATCACATTTTATTACGTTTAATACACTCACGGTTAAGATAATATTTGATTACATGCATATCTACTGTTGTAAATTTGTATTTTTTATGGCTTCAGGCTTGAAGATTTATGCCATAATTAATCACATATTTTCACATTAATTTGAAATTACATTTATTACATAAAATTTTCTTAAAATGTTCAGAAACACATTGACGTTTGCAGAAGGCTGGTTATTATTTAAAATATGATTTCATTTATTTCATTCTGTCATTACAATTAAAATGTTTTTCGAATTATTCAAATCGGAATCTCTGTTCTCTTAAAAACCTTATTTCTATTTTCTGCACTCTCTGCTCCGTATCTTCGAAACGGTTGGACCTGTCTTTGCCAAAAAGTAATCATCACGTCTTCCTATCAGTAGGAATCGAATGTTTTTTGAGTAATTCAAATCGGTCGATCCGTGCGCCCAAAATCGTTGTCGAAAAATTGTATTCACACAAAACTTCCACACAAGCACACTTGCATACACACAGAAATAATATATTTTTTCAATATGTTCAGAAATCTCTGAAACGTAAAGATATGAAAATATTTTCATTTTCGACTTTTGGACGATTGCTATAACTTACCCCCTGAGAAGTTAAAAAAAGTCAAAATACCAATTCCACATTGTATTATTCTTATTTATTAATATGCGAATTGTCTTTGCAGTTGTGATTTTTAGGCAACCCAGCGGTTGACTTATTTATATTTGATATATTTGTATTATTAGAATTGTTCTAATACTAGTAATAGATTTTTAATTTGATGCAGTAATCAAATGGTATCAAGCAGCAGTAAATACTTTATACAAAATAAAATTTGACCAAAGTAAAATTACAAAACAAAATTTGGCCCAAGTAATTGGCTAATTTTCTTATGTTTCACTCACTAGCTCTTCTCTTATTTAAAAACTTGAGCTTAAGTTTATTTCATACAAATCATGTTGCGAAATATTTCACTTTACCAGTTAATAATTTTAAAGTGGTTTTGTATTACATTCTGTAATTTGCAATAATGAAATTTAACTTTTCTTAATGAAAACGTAATTTACTTGAAGTACACTTTTATGCAATCAGGTGTCTCTTCAACTCTTCCACTTGCAACTTTATACATGAATAATTTTTAAGAGGTTTTACATCGATGTAATGAATTCATGTAAGTTTCAGTAAAGTTTTCAATATTCATGCAATTTAGAATTGTTAATACAGTTTTCATAGTAATTTAAAATTAATTGGTTTATTATTTTATTTATTCCTATATTTAATTGCGTTTATGGAAAAAGTACTTTTTTAACTCTGTTTTATTCAGCAATCAGAAATACATAAGGATACCTATGAGCGAAATTGACAATATTTGAGAGCGATGTCTAAGAAGAACTCCAGTGAGATCTTTTTAGTTTAATAATTGAAAAGATAATGTTATATTGAAGCTAATCTAAAACTAAATCTAAATCAGTAGCATAATGTATGGAAGTTGGAGCGTAACATGGCCTTGCCATAACATTGGTCTATTATGCGGCAGAATTGATCCCTGAATTTGTATTTTAAAGTAAATTTGCTTCTTTAATTTACCATGTTTACATTATATGATAAAATTGCATACAATTTTACGGTCCATTATTTTTTATCATCCTGAATCATCGGAAGGAGTTTCATTTCTACTCAAGTTTCTTCAATTGGCTTAGCTTTGCATAGCGAATCTATACTATGTACAGTTTAATTTTCATTGTTCATTATAACAGAAGTATTCTATTTAATTAATATTCTATCTGTACAATAGGAAATATTCAATTTAATTAAACGTTATACAAATAACTTGAAGTTATCGATATTATTATCCGCTTTCATACTGAGGTTGTCATAGTACAATAATGGAAATATGTAAAATATCTTCTGAGAGTGGTTTTGTTAAGTAACATCTAATTACGCATATTGGAATTGAATTTGAATGCTGAAATGATATTTATATGATTTTGCATGTAAATGTCATTTAACTTATATTTTCATATAAATGTATATCTGATGAATTTCTCAACTTGCAAGTTTATCATCGACATTGAAGATTGCTTCACACTTTTGCATAGTATTGCCTGGAATGTCTGGAATTTTTAATTGAAAACATATTTTTGATCTATATTTTCAAGTAAAAAGAGGTATCTCGCTACAAATTTACATTAGGTATCCTGTGGTCAACCACTTTTTTTGGTTTATATTTTATATTTTGAACCAACAATTCTGAAAATTCATCAGTAGAAAATTGTAGTGAATCTTGCATTTATTTGATTTTATATAGGCAATAATATTAATTATAATTAGTTAATAATATGATAATTAACAGTAGGTACAATAGGAAATTCAGTTCTTAGTGAGTTGATTTAGGGGAATTCACTTATAGTGAATTTACTTCTAGGGAAGAATGCTGCGTTTAAAAGAATTTGCTGATTTATGTATTTTCTAAGAGCATTTATTAAAAAACACGTTACTTTAATTATTTCATTAACTTGTTAATTTTAAAAACTGAAATTTTGAAAATTCGGAAAAGTAAATTTGAATAAATAAGAATGTCTTTGAAATTTTTTCTAAACTTGATATGTTAGATTTGTATTTAAAATGTAATATAATATGATAATTCTTAAACTTAATTATGATTTTAGGTAAGTTTGCTAACATATATGTTCTGAAAGTTTTTAATAAAGTATACTATGCTAATACTATAATATAACTTTTTCATTAATTATGTCAAAAATCAAAATCTTCAAAAATTTTAAAAAGAAAATTTTTATAGAATGTTGTGCAAAATGACTAAAATTTTATAAACTTGAAATGTTAGATTTTTTACTATATATTATAATGTGATCGATTTTAAACTTAATTATGCTTTTATATAAAAGAAACATAAAAAAAATTCTGATTTACCTATATATTTTTCAGGAGCATTTAATAAAAAAATATCTTATTAAAAATAACTTTTCAATAAAATTCACAAAAAAACAAAATTTTATAAAGTGTAAATTTGAAAAAATGTGAATGTTTTAAAAATTAGTAAATCTTTCAAAACTTGACTTGTTGGATATTTTATTTTGTTATAATATAGTGTGATCTATTTTAATTAGATTTTTCCGCGTTTTCAACAACCTGATATAAAGCAGTAGTGATATGAATATTCACATGAAAATATAGATCATCTATCATATGTTTCCCCGTGGAAACAACCTTTTAAGTAATAGTATGTTTAAAAAATTTAAAACATATCATCACGATTAAAAATTAGAAATGATGAAAAAAGGGTTCTTATTACGGTTGACAATTGTAATTTACTAAATGCCCTCAACTGGACTGTTATGAATATAGTAGTGAATAAAAGAAAAGAAAAAAACAATTAGAAAGGATACAATTGATTGCCTTCTAATATACAAGAAATCAAGATAATAAGGATATCTATTGGGTAATAACATCTTATATACCAAAACTGAATTTAGAATAGTTTAGTACATTAATAAAAGGTGAACCACTAGATTTTTCTTTTAAAATTCTATGTTATTTATCAAATTCATTACTCAATATCTTTCTATATAGACAGACTGAAATTTATAAGAAAATAAAAAAAAAATAATAACATCTTATAAAACTGATAGTCTTACTCTTTCTTCTGATTGTTGTTCAAAAAATACAATAAAAAATATATTTTATTAATATTATTTTTTTTTACCTTTCAGAATCATGCAGGTACATGAAAGGGCAGTGGTCAGAATGTAATTCCAAAAACAACACACGTTCAAGAACTTTGACCCTGAAGAAAGGTGATGCCGTCGCATGTGAGCAGACAAAAACAGTCCAAAAGAAATGCAAAAAAGGTTAGAATTTTCTATTTTAAAATTTTTATCATTTGCAATTTGAAAATATTGTAGATTTTTGGATTAGAATTGTAGGAAATACGGTGGCTGAGTCGCCTATTAATCTGAGCATAGGAATAAGATATTGCAAGTTATTGGTTTGAAGCAGTAGTATCAGATTGGATAGTAACTTGACACATTTGGGTAACTTAAGGGATGGTTTTTGAATCTCTTGAAAAAAGATTAAACTGGCTTTTGTTATATAATTTGATGTGATTATTCTTCAAATCTTAGCTTACCGTCATCAAGATTACATTATAAAATTGTTTGGATCCGTGTTTTAATAGATGGCTAAAAAATAGGTTGTTGGTTACATATATCTTTTACCATTGCTTTTCTTTTATCATTTTTATATTTTTGTTAGTTTAAATACTAGAATTTTTTTAACGTCTTATGATGATTATAAAATATCTCATTTGGTGCCTATAAAACACAAAAAAGATACCTATAAATTTCAATAAATTAACTGACATTGGATATCCTTCTGCCATTCCAGGAATTTATTGCACATCACGTGTTTGGCTATGTAATCGCCGCTTGTTAACGTGCTCTCATTAATTAATTGTGATTTTGGTTTTGGACGACTAATTACATTTAACATGGAATTATATCGGAATCTCTAGATAATACTTTTGGGGTATTACGCATATAATTTTATTATGCAATACGCTAATTGGCAATAGAGTACACATATTTCAAATTACGTTATATTAACCTAGATTTTTTTAAATATAGTGCTTTTCCCTTAACCAAATTTTATTCCACTGGAAAAATTAGTTATATTTTTTGTTTATTAATTTTACTAGCAATTTTGTCTATTTTTTTCCTCGTGGTCTTTTTTCTTATATACGTACAAATCATTTACCTTATTATTATATTTATTTTATTTTTTTTAGAAAACTTGTAAACATCATCCTTATTCATAGCCAAGAGCTTTTCCATGGTTCAGTGGTATAGGCTTGGTCTTGATACTTTAGGTTTCCAATATTATTTTTGTCTCGGAATATCCTTGGTATCAAGCAGTGGTGATATCAGCTTTTACGTGAAATAGTAGATCTAAAATATGATTGCAAGTGAAAGTAGCCTCTTGGGGTATTGCTGCAATATATACACATTGCTATTTTTGTTATTATTTAAGCGGCCAGAAGTTGAGGGGTCGGAAGTTAAGGGTTTTTATAAACTGTTGTGATGATTTACTAAAGTATATCCGTTTTTATTTACCCAAATAGTTATTCCATATCTTTATCTCATATATGAGATGAATCTTTATTATTGAAGCAATACCGAGTATGGGTTATTTTTAGTTGGAAACATATTACTATCTATATTTTCAAGTAACGTTTCAAGAACTACTGCTTGACATCAAGATGTTCGAGGTGGATATCAAATTTAGTACCTTGAGTATATACCTCATAGTTCTATATAATTTTTTGTTTTGCTTTTTCGGGCAGTGCATTTGTATGGACTAATTTTTAATTAGCATCATTCGTAAGTCTAAATATTTGTCTATTACTGACGAAAATTCTGTTGAATTCTATGTACACACATTTACACATTCACACATTTACACATTTACACATTCGAAAATTGAAATAACCGGCTTCTGCATAATGAATAATAAATAGTCGTCTGCCCGAAGGCAGGTCCATGGTGTTTCTGCATTTTGTTACATAATTTTTTGGTTTAAAACTATCAGTGGTCATATGTAACACGACCAAATGCATAATTATTTTTAAAGTATGCCTGATATATTTTTGATATAATTACCCTTATCATGTAGTATTGGTTTAAATATATATTTAAATATTAGTTATATTTTTTATACACCGATTAGAACTTTGGATTCTATTAGCTGTGATTGCTGACTTGCTGCCTTACTTTACAATTTTTTCATGAAATAATCAGATTTCTAATAACCTTGTCTAGAAGCAAATAACATTTTTTTGAAAAATTGTAAATAATTGCAAATAATAATAATGCGATAATAATTAATGCATACGTATAAATCAAATTGAAAGCAACATTTGTTGTGTTGTTGCATTTTCAATTCAATATGTAGATTCAGTAGTACTTCAGTAATGGAATTTAACAATCAATGTCAATTAATAACTACTCTGAACTTGTGGATTTATAAGCTTTCAACAAGTTTCTTACAACCAGGATATTGTAGCTGAAAGTCGTTAAACTCTAAATTACTATAACGCGAAGCTTAATTAATGAGTATCCAATTTCAACGATATAGTGTTGAAACTATATGGTTCTTATTGCTTTATTTTTAGTGAAGCTTCGACCATGTTCCACATCTGAGAAAATCGATTATCTCCAATAAAACTAACTGCCTTACGGTCTTTATCGCAATAATTGTTCCATCATAATTATTATAAGTCCACTAGCAAGTCGTAAATTAGAGTTACAAGCAATTATGTTTTACGATTTCCGACGAAACTAACAATAAACTACATCCAAGCGATTCCGTGTAAATATATATTTAAGCGCAGTGTTGTTATATACACAAAGCGAAATAGTTGCGGAGTTTGGAAACGGAAATTCAAACATTATCTAATGTTTGGGAAAACGTTAAATGAGCATATGGAACATGAGCTGATAATTTAAACTTTTCTGACATGCACCTACCTACTTCCTAGAATCATGTAATTTGCGCAAATTTAGTTATAATCAACTTTAACGCACTATAATCTATTTTTTATCTTAAGATGATATTCATACTCTCTTGGTTTAAAAAAAATATTTTTTTAATTTTAAAAAAACTTTTGCTTTGCTTATGCTTCAGGGCAGGTCCAGGAGCTGAGTTAAACTCCAACTCGATACGGAGAAGAATAATATGAGAGATTTTTCATTGCCATTTTACACCGCAGTGCCCGAAATGTGCTATTATCAATTAAAAGCATACATTTTCTATATTTAAACTATAGTCTATATATATGGGCCTTGGCCTTGCAACCCGTTCAGGTTCCCTTTCACGTCGAATCAAGCAGTAGTGATATCAGTTTACCCTTTAAATATGGATCTAAATATTACTTCAAGTAAAAATAGCATGCAGGCGCATTACTGCATATATATCACATTTTTATTAAAAATATAGTTATTTAATAATATAATCTAATCACAAAGAGAATGGACTTGGCCACTGGGTAGTCTTATAATAATGCTTGTTTATCCGACCAAGAACAGTTCTGTTCATAAAATTAAAGAGACATTTAAGAACAACATATATAGTTATATATTGCATCTTTTTATTTCGCTTTTTTATCTCATATTAAAATTTTACTCTTTTATAATCCTTGTTCGTGTACGATTTTAATGAACTTCCATTGATTGATAGTCAAATTTTCGTAAAATAGTAAACTTACATCATGTAAATAATTGTTTTGTCATTCATAAAAATAAGATACACCAAATATTCTAATTATTTTTCTAACATAAAATTATTAAATTGCTAGCAATAGAAAATGATGTGGTTGCAAGATACATCATTCGTTTGCATTTGTTTATAATACAATGTAAAATTACATATTATAGCATTTAATTTTATGGCAAATTATAATATATAAATTATTTGATAGATATGAGATTTTTAATACGTGACTTTTTAGAAGGCAATTCAAGATATGATCTATATTTATTTGATGTTTCTTTGATATATTTTCTTAATAGAATTTCTCTAATACTGATGATTTTATATTCATGCAACAATGTGGAAAGAGGGCTAATTTCATTTAAAAACATATTTTTATCTGTGAAATTCATGCGCTGATTCTGCCGCACAACAGACCAATGTTATGGAAAGGCCATGTTACCCCCTAACTTCCATACATTATGCTACTGAATCATACTGAATATTGTCAAAATGTCATGTATTTACTATGCATTCAGGCGTTTTACACATAAACTGCTAAGTCATTCGTGTGTTATGAAGCTGGGTCAGGAAGACCCTGTTATCTAAGATCGTTTTTTGACATTTGTGCTGTTTTTAGGTTAGATTTTCTATCTGATAAGCTGAGAAAAACACCTGCCTGCACAGATAGTTAAAAACAAATTTTGATCCAACTGCTTTTATATTATTAGCAAATTCATTACTTTTGCAAAATCCTTCATAAACTATCTAGGCGACGCTTACATATTAGAACAAATACTTCAAACATATATTCCTTAATAAACTAAAATATTTGTATTGAACTGTTTCTGACCAATTTTGATATACAAGGAAATTTTTATGTTTTAAAAAGTTTAGTTTTTTAAGCTATTGTGACCAATTGGGCTTTAAAGTCCCTTCTTTGGGGGCGATTCATCTAAGGAGTATAATTGGAAAGATCACCTTAGCACTCTAACTTGTCCTCTAGAAACACCTGTAATTACCTGTGGGGGTTAGTAGGAAATTAAATATACGAACAAAAGTCAGGATTGCTTGTTAAAAAAAACCTATTTAATAATTATAAATTATTTACAAGTAATCATGGAACTTTTCCGGTTTTGTACCTAATATTTATAATTTCCATTATAATATGACCATGCCCATTATCACCACACAATATTTTTAATGTGAATCTCTTTACTTTTTAAACTTAATCATTTTTACTGCCTTGTGAGTTATTGTTTTGAGTATTGTCAAAAATGTGTATGAATTACATTTAAGACCCTATATGTTGGTAATAACTTAAAGTTGACACTAATCGAGCACCTCACTAAATAATCGTGGAATTAATCATAATTTCACGAAGGCTTCGCCGTCTCTCCGTCTAGGAATCCTTTTAGTGTTGCCCCCAGAGTACAAGGATATTTCTTGTATGCGGACGGAAAGCAATAAATATAACTCGTAATGTACGATATGATATTTCGAATTAGCGAGCGAGCACAATAGAACGATTTATTACGTCGAATATGGCGGAGAATTTTTTTTAGCAAAAATAAAATAGCTAGAATGGCTGGCAGTATTCGTTGTTTATGAAAAGAGGCCTTACAGCAGCTTAATAGAACGGTTTATTGATGAATTGAGAAGGAAAGGTCAATTTATATAGGTTCAGTACTGTGAGTAATGTTTTTCTAGATAGGACTGTTTGTTTTGTCAGTTTTAATTATGATTTCATTTCGAAACATGTCTGCGCGGTAATAAAAGTTTGATTGATATACAGCTCGTTCAAATAAATCGTATTAAAATTGATATGTATATTTATACTATATCTATATTTACATACTGCTATAATATATTCATTATATGTAGGTGCGTACAAATAGCCGAGGTGGGGGCACTATATTTGAACAACCCTTTGATGTAAAATATATGAAATTAATATTTATTATTTATTTTTCAAAATCGATACTTCCACGTGAAATTAATTTTTAATTATGCTTTTACAAAATGGTAAAATATTTCACATTAATGAGCTTCGGATTTAATAAATTCAATTATTATTTGCCTGCAACTTTGAAATGTAAATAGCTCTGTTAGAGCGTATTATGTATAATAGCATATAGTTAAATTACCATTTTGATTTGCTACAAAATAATTGCCGTTTAATGATGTTCATCTTTGTTGATTATGAATTATATTGTAAATTTAACTGGAGCGGTAATTAATAATTATAAACATGACCATTTAACCGTAAACATCTATATATACTCGTTTAAAAGTATTTTTTTTTAATTTTAAATTTGATTTAAAAAAAACAAATTTTTGAATACTTTTTATAAATATAATAATATGATAAATATTAGAAAATTTTGATAATTTTAAATGATGGATTTTTTTTTCTTAATATTTATAATACACACTTACTAGTAATCATATCGTATCTATTTTAATTAGTCTTGTTAAATTTTTCAAACACTATTATGAAAATTCTATTAAATTGTACTGCGAGTAATTAAAATGTTAAAAATAAATTAAAAATCCTAGCAATGTAATATACATCATTATAGTTATTCTTTATTCATTAATGTTTTGTTACTCAAGCATAGTCAGAAGCTGTCTGAACATTTTAATAACCTAGTAAAGAAGTTATTAGATCAAACTCATAACCGAAGCATGAACCAAATTCTTAATGCTCAATTTTATTTAGTTTACTAATACATAAAAATATAATTTTATATTTTCCTTTTTGATTTATCATCACTGCAAAAAAACTGCATTACTAGACGTCGGTCTTACAATTACAATGATTTTTAGGACTCAATAATGAATAATGACTTAATGAGACTACAGACGACACAAAACAAAGCACTACTGATCGCACCAGACATCATTACTACTCACAAAACACATGCTCGAATAAGCTGATGTGCCTTTATATGGAAAATATATTGAAAACCTCATTGAGAATTTTTACCTCAATTGCAAGTTTTATGTCAATGACAACGTCAGGGCTTTTGGACAATTTTGACTAGAAATTGTCTAGTATGGTAAACATACCATACTAAACTACATTCTCATTTGACCCATTCCGGCATCATATGATACATATAAATTTTGCGTTTTTTTTGCAATTGTAAGAACTGCATTACTAGGCGTAGATCTTAGAAAGATTTTTTGTACTTAATGAATAATAATTTAATAAAACCAAAAATGACACAAAACGAAGTAATCATATCAATGCGAGCGTCAGGGCTTTTGGACAATTTTATTTAGAAATCGTGTAAATATACCATGCCAAACTGTATCCTTATTTGACCCGTACTGGCATTAAATATATATAAACGTTTGTGATTTTTGTTTTTTGGAAATTGTAAACTAAGAACTGCATAACTAGACGTAGACCTCAGAATAATTTTTGTACTTAATGGATAATGATATAATGAATCACAGACGACACAAAACAAGGCAAATTTGACTGAAAATACTGACAACAAAATTTGCATTAAAATATAAACTACTGCGATTTTTTTTTAGGAATTGTAAACTTTTTGTTTTTTTTTTCACTAATAATTTGAATATTGTATGTTGGATTGTAGTCAACCGTACCATGTAATGAATTATATAATGAAAAATGTGTTCACATACACACACGCACATACTTTTTCCAAATTTGGTCTCATTCGATTCAGAATGGCTTAAAACGTCGAGAAAACATAATATTAGCAATTCGGATTTTTTAAACATAATATTAGTAATTCGGATAAACTTCTCCTTCGGGAAGTTAAAGTGATATGCCTTATGTAACGTGAGAAAGTTGAGACTTGAAAAAATAGTAAAATAGACCAATGTTATAACATTGGTAACATTGGTAATAGCCATATGGCTAGATTGTGTTATGTGGCAGTTTTTATACTAAACTGAGCTAAAAACAGTCAAAATCCTATGTGATTGCTATGCAGTCAGGCGTTTTAGATAGAAAAACTAACCATGAAAACGCACAAATCTCAAAAAAAACTATGCTATCATAACTGGATCTTTGATATGGCTTGAAAACATATGAGTGAAGTTGCTTTTTATGTGTAAATCCAGATCGCACAGCAACTACATAGCGTTTAGACAGTATTTAGTAGCATTTTGTATGAAAACTGGAACGTAACATAACCTTGCCATAACATTGGTCTATTATATGGCAGAACCGGTCTATAAATGAATTACGTAATTATATGATTAAGCAACTAAAAAGTAATTTCCTCAACAAAATGTTCACTTTACGACACCATTCGGTTTTTTCCTACACCACATGCCGTACTTAATTTAACATGAATAATCACAGCGCCTTGATTTTAATCAAAATCATTTCGTTCTATCTATAGGTCGATTAAATCTAAAAAAGCAATTACTCTATTACTCGGATCGCAGATCGCAAACATTGTAATGAGTTTGTTTGAGGGAACAGAGAACAAACACGAAAATACTATCGGGATGTTACCCACCTTACCCACCCTCCAGCCCCTATCTACCTGCTCACCTACATACACATGCTTTCTATCGTATATCTGCCACACTAGACATAGACATCGGCATCACCTGGGCACGTGATATTTACATAGCGGGTACATAACAGTACAGAGCGCAGACATGTAATCAATACTAATAAATTAACAGACACGGTGTAGGGGTGCAGAAAGTAGGGGTAAGTCCGGACGAGTCGGGCTGGAGCTGGAGAGATATAAGATTATGGACTTTCCAGTTCGCTATGTTACTACTGATTTGTTGTAGATATGGTATTAGCTGATTTTCAACGGAACCGGAGTTAATTTAATTTCAAATTCAAAACGGTGTTTTAAGGCAAACTGGTGATGAGAAGGAAAATTTATTATATTAACAAATTTAAATTTATTCCAAAGCAAATTTTATTAGAAAAATCCTGTTGATCTTATTGACCTCGTTACTAGTCCAGTCATTTAAGCTTAAATTAAGTAAGAATCTCGAAATTCGAGATACCCAGTTGTAAGTCTGTAAATACTTGTATATTGACACCCTGAAGTTGTCTCAATAGGGTGTCAATACCGTATGTAGGTTTTGAGTCAACTTTTAGGTGTCAATATACAAGTATTTACAGACATACAGCTGTAAACGTTACCCTGTATACAGGGTAAAACGAATTGCGAGGTGAACTTACTATAATGACTGGATTATACATAAAATTGTTCCAATGGCTTTTAGATTTATGAAGTCGATGCAGCCATCTTTGAGTAAGGTCAAATTTTGACTCAAATACATATATTTATTTTTTAATTTAAACGAATTAGAATGACTTGAAATATCGAGAAAACGTAAAATTAGCAATTTGAATATTTATATTTTTTTCTTTGAAGTGAAGGTGAACTTACTATAATGACTGGATTATACATAAAATTGTTCCAATGGCTTTTAGATTTATGAAGTCGATGCAGCCATCTTTGAGTAAGGTCAAATTTTGACTCAAATACATATATTTTATTTTTTAATTTAAACGAATTAGAATGACTTGAAATATCGAGAAAACGTAAAATTAGCAATTTGAATATTTATATTTTTTTCTTTTATTTTCATATTTGATTTTAATAGTTCTTTATTTTCTTTTCTAATTACTTCTATTATTTGTAATTTTTATGATTTTCATTATAATTATTGTTTTTACTATTAATTGCTATTTATAATAATTTATTATTACTAATTTTAGTAATCGCAAAAAAATCCAAATGAAAATTTTTGCATATCTTCATATTTCGAAGGTTTCTGAACATTTTGGCATACTTTACAAAAATTTGTGAATGTGTGTGTGAATATAATATTTCGTCGACGATTTATTCCGGCGCACGGATCAACCGATTTGAATGATTTAAAATTTGATTCCTACGTGCTGATTAGATTATGGCAGGAGCAGTCGTTTTGGAAATACTGGGCAAAAAGTGCATAACTTGGCAATTTAATTTTTCAGAGAACGGAACGTCCGTTTTGAAAGATTTAAAAAGCATTTCACTTGTATTGACGAATGAATAACAGATTACAATTGTGGGAAGGCATGTCTAACGGTTTTGGAGATACAGCAAAAAAGTTAAATAACAAGACATTTGGCGGTCAAAAATGATCATTAAACATATGTACATCAAATTATCAGATATTTCATATGTGTAGTTTTCAATCATAATTGCTAATTTTGTTGCACTTTTTTTGGGTTCCATACCAAGATTTTTAATTTTTATGGTTCAAACAAATATCCTCGGAACTTTTGCTAGTATGGAACAAACGATTTGAATGATTCAAAAATTATTTTGTTTGTGTTGGGCGTGTGAAAAATTTTATATTTTTTGGGCCTAGTGGTTTAGGAGGTAGAGAGAAAAAAGTTCCAAAAACATGCATTTAAAATTATGTAAGCTCACTTATATACATTAAAGAAGCGATTTTAATATTTGTATTTTGTTCAGAAAATTAAACTTTCACTCAAGGTTCCATACTTATATGAATAAAATAAAACTTTTATGATACGTTACCGATGTATAGATGATTTCATACCAAAGCTTTCCATTGCAGAGTGCAATTCTGAAATAAAAAAAACCTTTAAATGAAATTCATAATAAAATGTTTTATTCGTCACGTAGCTCTCTATTCCGAAATTCAATTCAATCGCCAATCAAAAATCAATTGTATCTGCAAAGAAAAATTTTTATGTACCACAATTGTGAATACAATGCTATTTATACGAGATAAAAATAGTATTTATTAATAACAGTAAAATCATTATGTCATAGTAAAATATATAGATAGGAAGTTAAATCATCAAATTATTCAAATTCTATTTGGTATAAAAGTAATTGCTGAATACTCCTTGACCTTCTATAAAAAATGAAATAATTTTTCAGGACATTTAAAGTAGCACATTTTTTTATATTATTTGAGTATGTTTATATTAATTTCTTTGTCAAAATAGTAACATATTACATTTTTAAATTTATCAATTAAGTTGGAGGTAAATTTTTAAAAATATAAAATATAATATAATGGTAATTTTTTGTTTATATTCTATTGTCATTGACATTATAATTCTCAAGTATTGTATATTAATAATTTACTTATTACGTAAATTACGTAATAATTTAATTTTTTAATAACATTTAACCGCTTTACGAACTGATTTATATGATTCATGTTTGCTTATTTTTATCAATACACATCATGCGGCGTATGAACTTTTATATTCGTTCTTAAATAAATATAAATAAAATGTGCCCATAAACGTATCTAAAAAAAAATTCAATCATTTCCTCATACGTATCTTGTTGGCATATATAGATAATGTCACATCTCAGAAGACCACAGGCACAAAAAACATTTCATATAAAAATGATATGAGTATACAAATAAATTATTGAAATATATTTACTAAACTGTCTGATTTTAATGATGAATGTGTGATTTTTGGAAGAAATACAAACAAAATTGTATATATGGATAAAATGACATTGTGCCTTTATTTAAAAAATGCTAGTTTCACTAACTTTTTTGCGACTGTATGATATGAAGTAAAGGTAGTATAATCACAATCTTGTCAGATGTTGAGCGTCATTGTCACAGTCTTGTCGGAGTAATCACTTCAAAAGTTTATCGTTCCTTCAAAAATTTATTTTGTATTAGTAATTTCGATCAATTTCATTGCATTAATCAGATATTTAATGATTTTTTATTACTTACTTATTTTTGTTCTTTTTTGAACAAAATATTTATACAATGGACAAAAACACAGTGTTATTTCGTAAAATTTGCTAGATGGTTAATTTGAGACCAGAAAAAATAAAATTGAAATCTGTCAAAGGTAACTGGCTTTTAGTTTCTTGTCTAACTATTTCTAAACGCAGACCAAAGGATCCACCGGTAAAAATAAGAGACTTGCTTTATTGCAAAACCTTTTTTTTCTTGTTCTGAGTTTTGCGAAGGTTGGTTACGATGTATGATTTGTTGCAAAGGTCCGTTGTCTTGAAAGTGAACCAAACGATTTATATGTGAACTGTTTTCTTAAAAAATAGTATCTCAGTATGACTTATTTTATATGTCCCATGCGATATGGACAGAATGGTTTTTGTAATTAGTACAATCTTTCCTTAATAAATATGTTATTATAATTTCAACCCTATTATAAGACTATGCTGCTGGTAGTCAATGAATCTAAGACGAATAAGAGACTGATTATATTATTACATAAATGAATATTACATTATCAAAATACAAAACACCATGTCATTTTGTTTATACTTTGCCTATATATTAATAAAAAAAAATGTTTCCTATCAATTTATTTTATTATCTCCAACAATGACTTAGTTTGATTCTCAGTTACTATATAAATTTTCTTCAAGTACAATAACGCAGCCTCTGGTCCGTTACCGCAGTTGTTAAATTTTTAAAAGCTTTCGCTGCTAAAGTTTTAGTTTAAGTTTGTGTGGGCGCACCCTCATATATTCCGGCGATCCTCCCTTAGATTTCGCGCCTGCCCGGAGTCGGGCGAACTAATTGCTTTCAAGATTCGATTTATTTCGCTCGTTGTCTCATGGAAGAGACTGTGATTCTTTCCTTTATACATTTCTGTCTTAGATTTGGAGCCAGTGCCACTAATCATTTTATTAGTAGATTAACTTTTTTTATATCGATTCAACTAATAATAAAATGGATTAGAATTTAATCAGTTTTTAAAACAGGCATATTGAGTAGACATAGAAGTTTAACACAATTAATACAGTAAAATAAATATTGCAAAAGTCAAATATCCAACAATATAAGCTCCGTATTAAATTTCTACTAATTTCTCATATATTTTTACTAAGGCGTGGCACAATGATCCAATTTGATTTTCAGCAATTATATTGCGAAAACTAGACCAATTATATCACAACAAATAACTATCTCACAATGTTTAGCAAAACTCCCAGCTAATTCATTATTGTAAAAACGCTCTTTTTGACTGTTTTTCAAAAATTGGCTACATTTTTTACATAACCCCTTCTTTTATATAGCCCTTATCTGGCATTTCTCATTTATTTCCATTAATTTAGGGAAATTATTATTATCGACATTACTTTATTATTTGATTTTATTTTTTTGAACTAATGTACTTTTTTTAAAAAAAATAATTTGTTTATTTCTAATTATTCTTTGTTTTGGAGATATGGTTTGACCTAGTTTTCAAGAAATTTGAAGTATTAAAATTTAAAAAAAAAATAAACAAACACACTAAAAATTTAACTATGCAGCCACTAAAAATTATATTTGACAATACTTTGAATTATAGGTATATATAGTTGCATATACATATATTGGTCGACTAAAAAATTTTTTATCATCAATAAAAATATTTACATTAATTTTATATATGCCCTTCTTAATTACATTTTTGCATTTGTATTGCAATATTAAATTTAGTATTTATTTATTTTTTTAACTACCTTTGAATGAATATATATTATTTTTAATATCGCCTTTTATATTATTATAAAGTATTGTTTTAATATTGATATTTTAAAATAAAACACCAAAGTAATGTGCGTAAGATTATTGATAAATTCTTCCAGAAATCCCTAATTATAGGCAACTAGTTTTACTTGCTTATAATTTTTTATTTATTTATCAGGCTTTTTTAAATTATAATTGTATTGCGTATTATTGTATGTATGTTCATATTAAAATTATTATTCGTTTAGTTAAAATTATTTTTTTATCAAAATTTGCGTAAAAGTCGTGGGTCTAGTAGTAGTTTATATTAGAAGATTAATAGAAAAATATGTTAGGCAATAAAAATAATATTAATATATGTTAGGTATTATTATGTTAACTAAAGGAAATTTTGTAGTTATTTACTTGAATCTGTCTGTGGTAAGAACTTTTGTCTTACAACCATAAGGTTCCATGTTCGATATCCACCTGAGACAGATATCAACCATAGTGCTACCATTTTTCCACTCGAAGATACAAATCTAAAATATAATTTTGAGTGAAAATAGTCTTTTGCGGGCATTGCTGTATCAAATTTAAAAATATCATCAATATGAAAGATTTTCTAATCACAATATAATAAATATAGATATATCAACATTTGTATTGTCTTTTAAACAGCAAAGCTCTTCAGGAGTTCAGAGAAATTTTATGTTCTGATCACTGTTCAAAAATAAGAAGAAAAACGTTTTACATTTATTTGCAGTTATATAACTTCACAGTTCAGTAGGAAAGAAGATGGCTAAAATTTTATAACTTTTTGCGTTAATTTGAATCATTTGTACATATATAAAAAATTATTACCTACTATTAATAACTAGTATAGTAAAACATTATAGGGGGACAATTCGTGATTTGATAAAAGCTTATGATAGAATATATGAGTAAATCTATTCCCCAGCTCTCAGTCTATTCCAATGTCTGTTTATCTTCTGTTCCTCGTCGTTTTTTCCGTTGTTTACAGTACGGAAATCAAATTGGAATCTATTGTATTCTTCGACTCCAACGATCTGTAGATCCAAACTACGTGACTATAGAAAAATTTTCGTTTTATTCAATTATTATTTTCTGCTCGACCATCATAAAAGGAGCTTATTTCTTAGTTTCTCTAAGAACGTGATTAATTGAATATTTTCTGGTATTTGGTTTTATTTGCTATCATTACTGTTCCTGATTGAACGAGATAACGTGGATCTCTGGAAATGTACTATTTTCATTTCTGAGAATTGAGGTTATTTTTAGAATTATCTCTTATTGGGAAAAAACATTTTATCGATCTTATTTACACAATAACGTGCTCATCGAACTGAATTGATAAAAAATATGGTGTAAATCGAACCAATAAATGAAATGAAAATAATAAAGGGCGATAACTGTTGTACAATTTAACGTAAAATACATAATTAATTGCTTAATTATTAATTAATTATTTACTTGCGCTAAAACGAGCAAAATTGGAAAAGTAGTTAATCACATACGAAATAATTTTGTTAACAATAAAATTTTATTTTTACGCTGAGTTGAACCACAACTTATAATTAGTAGCAAGAGTTTTAGTTTAAAAACCCCAAGGTTACAAGTTCAATTTCTGTCTCGGACATCACGATATCAAGCAGTAGTGGTATCTGTTTTTACTTAAAAATTTAGATCTAAATATTTTATGCAATATTAACCTTTAGCAAAAATAAATAAATTTATCATAATTAGAATCAACAACCAGAGGAGTGTTGCTTTCTATTCAAACTTTCTATTCAAACATTCTATTTACATATAAATCTTGCTTTCTACGACATTGCGTATGTCTGACATAGGTCATGTGCAATGTCTTAGCGTCAGACACATATGACTGACTTGACGATAAACGTGTTAAATTGTCTAACAGATAATAAATTCTTAATGATTAAGGGTTATAAAAGATAAAAGTTTGATCTGATCCAAAAAATCCGATTCGCAAATTTTATGTTTTCTCGACGTATCAAGCCATTTTGAATCGAATCGAATAAGATCAATTTTGGAAAAAGTATGTGTGTGTGTGAACAGATTTTTTGTCGTAAATCGACGTTTTCTCAAAAAACGGCTGAACCGATTTCAAAAATTTAAAAGCCATTTGATGTATCTCGATGAGGACTACTGTTTCTTAGTTTTGTGCGACGATCGGATTTGTTTTTTGGAAAAAACTTTTGTCCACATTTAAGCTCACACTACCGAATCGATTTTAAAAAATTAAAAACTGTTCGAAAGATATTAGTTGGAAATGATACTGATTAGTTTTAGGTGAAAATCTACCGAGCCGTTTTCTTGTAATTAACTGTTGAAAAAAAAATTAGGCCGATTTTTATGGAAGTTTTTTTGACGATATATCATGGTCTTATAGAACTCGCTGAAACATTACGGCCTTACAAGTAGTTTAATTTTAAAAATTTTAACATATTTAGATTTTATTTAAAGTTTATTTTTAACGTATTTCAACTTATTAATAATAAATAAAATAATACTTAACATAAGTAAATGTTTCCGTCACCTTGTTCGTCGAATTTCTGCTCATATGTACTCGGTGCGTGCACACATCACCACTTTGCATGTAACGTAATATATATCAAAACGCATAAAGCGAAATGTACAGCGAAAAAGCTTTTAAAGCCGCAGAGTCGCATAGCATACACTTACCTATATTATGGACGAAAGCCATTATGATGAATGCAAATAGATATATAAAATATAAATAAAACCTACAAACAACTGCACATATTGCACGCACATGCAGTCGGACGGAAAATACATTATTTTCCACAATTTTAACAAATATCAGGATGATGATTGCGGTTTCAACGCGATTTTGCTAACCGAAAAATTAATCGCATGAAAATCACAACCGCATCAAAGCTAATGTTTCATTGAAAATAGTTGCTAGCGATATTGGAACTTTATTGAATAATAAAACGACGTATGGAATTTATGATGCTATCTAGGATATGCCATGCAGAATAACATGGAAATATTTATATTAAATGGTTATTAAGAGAATTCATAAATATATTTTATACTGCAACATTTTTAAAGGTATTAACAACGTGGCAGCGATGAACAATTAATGTTAAATATCCCATATTTTAACCATGTATTTTATTATAACACTGAAAGTATTAAATCTGTTTTTTAAATATATTGATTTCAAAATGTAATATACTCGGGTTTAGGAAATCAATGTTATGCTGAAGGTTAGTTATGTGTTCTGTAAGCATTGTCTTATATTGATTTTTATTTTTTTAATTATTTCTGTGTTGAGAGATTCTTTTGTGTAGATTTTGGCTAGTTTCGCCAATGTAAAACCCTTGGCAATTTTAACAGTTTATAATATGGTCTATTTCAACAAATATTCTGTTTTGTCCCAATGCGCCATAATAAAGTTTTGCGAATGCAATATTACTCAATGCAAAAATATGCAAAGCGAACTCTGTACTTATTGTTAGACAGCAATATTATGTTTCATATTTTTCAAATAATTAATGACTCGATTCAACGAATCATAAATAAACGAAATTAATTAAAAATCAGCAAACTCATTACCGACGATTCTGCACAAATACTTGATCATTAAAATGAGAGATAGCCTTTTTAAAGTGGAATACGCTATCTAACTATGAACTTTCAGAATTATTCATAAATCATATTAAAGAATAATGGATTGATTCTGCCGCACATCAGACCAATGTTATGGCAAGGCTATGTTATGAAGAACTTTCCATACTAAATCGTTCTAAATGTTGACAAAAGCCATGTGGTTGTTGTACAATCTGGCGTTAGATAGAAAATCTAATCTAGAAACCGCACAAATATCAAAAAAACATTTTCAGATAACAGGGTCTTTCTGACTCAGCTTCATAACATACAAGTGACGTTGCAGTTTGTGTAAAACGCCTGAATGTACAGCAAATACTGTTGTGTGTCAAAATCGGCCTATAAAATTTGGAATAGCAATATTAGACGTTGTAATAAAATATGAATTTTAATTTTATATACTTACACTTAGTACTTAGTAATTAATGTAATATTCATTGACCAAATAAAATAGTTTTATGCTTGCTTGAGCTATTTTTTACAAATTCAAATAGTCAAATCACGTTATGATATGGTTATATTAGATAATTAGGTTAGGAATTAGATAATTAGCAATCTTATATTTTGAGTGTAAGATTGAGAGTAAACTTATTTTACAATAAGTAAAGCTGGACCAATCGTTTTGAAGATACGGGGCAAAAATTTCAAAAAATGGTAATTCAGTGTTGGAGAAAGTGTATTATTCGATTTGATTGATTTAAAAAACATTTTACTTGTATTGACGAAATGAAGAACTGATAAAGTTTCGGATATCCAGTGAAAAAAATAACAAAAAATGCCGTTTGGCAGTCAGAAACAATCTTAGATATTTTATAGAGATTTTAATAATAAGTAGGTACAAATTTTATTTACATTTCTATGGGTTCCGTATCAATGTTTATCCGTTAGACTGCGACACGGCGCTTATGCGCTTCGATATTTCGTTTCTAAAACATCTACGCAGCGCGATTGCTTTGAAAAATAGTTCAAAATTTTCAAAAAAATTTAAAATATATAAAAGACAAGGCGCTTTTTTTAAAAAAATTCAAAATTTTCAAAAATCTAATTTTCTCAAAGTTTTTCAAAAATTTAAAGCTTTGGTAAACATTTTAATTTTCGGTACAGGGAGTTCCAGCAATTTGCCTCAAGACACGATGCTCTACTAGTTATCCTTATTATGGATGTTCTGCTGGAACATCAAAGGGTCACATAATGATACCACATTTTTGTACCATTTTTATATAGTTTACATAGCTACATTTTACTGCTTTAGTTCTTTGAAGTAATTCCTCATTTATTACTTTGTCGATGCATTTTTTATTCTCTAATATTCTCAAGCACTACATCTCAAAACACTCTTCATTCCTTCATTTCTTCATATAGACATAAAATACTAGTACTACACTTACACTTACTAAATCTACACATTACACAAGCGTAGTAATACGCTGTGAAAGCTATTTTCCGAACAATAAATTTATTCCTCTTAAAAGGCTTTTAAAGAGATTTATATTATAATTTTGAAGATCTTTTCGTCAGTCCATTACACATCCACAGTTCATTCTAAAAGTCGATATATGTCTTCACTCGTGACTTTGACGTTTATTTAATGTGAGCGGCGAAGTAGCACTCATCGTCAGCAGCAAATATAATGTATATTTTTCTTATAGGCATGCATGCATAAAAAGGCAGCTGGTTCACATTTTTTAGGTTTCATACCCAAAGACATTGAAAATTATTTTTGTTGTCGTATAAAATTCTAAAATGCAGAGTAATAAATTCAAACATCTAATTTCTGGGAAAGTGTTGAAAAAGGAATGGTAAAATCTGTTTTACATGGTATTTAAAATATGCTTAGTATTATATAAAAAATGTACATTGCTTTCGAAAACTTTGTGGGAAAATTATTGGTATTAGCTTCTGGTTACTAAGTACTACTTTTTAGCATAATAATGTTGGGTAGTACTGCCCTAGGGTCCGTGAGCTGAATTAAACTTCAACTCGATTCAGGGAATAATAATGTGAGAGATTTCCTATTGCCATTTTACACCGCAGTGTCCGAAATAGCCTATTTTCAATTAGAAACACATTTTTGGTCTATATTTTCAAGTGAAAATGCACATCGCTACTGCTTGATATCAGGTTGTGCAGAGCGGAGTTCAAACTTACTCCATGGACAATATTACACTATGGAGCACCCACTTTTTAGCATGTACTTTCATAAATAAATAACTTCACTCAATAAGTCCGTATGATTATTTATATTTCGTTTTAGAATTTTTGAATAATTCACATTTTGCATTTTAACTACGAAATATTCAAAATATTATTATCCAAATATAAATAATCCTACGTACTTATTGAGTGATGTATCACATGTAACTAAATTCAATAAATTCTAGAACAAATAATTATTTACATTTCATTTATTTTAAACAAATGGTATTGGATCGTACTTATAAATTTTTGATGTGTTAATTGAAAAATTTATAAATTATTAAAAATGCTACTACCGATCAATATAAAGATCAATAGCATTATATGAGAAAAATATTAATTATTCACCGGTTATCATAGTTTATAATAATGTAATTATTTTATACCGTATCTTCAGAAAATGTTGGTACTATGTGTACAAAACCAAAATCTATTTTGTTATCTAAAGTCTTAGAAATATGGAGTATCTAATCAAATTGAACTGTGATTTGATATATATTGGAAAACTAGCCAATAACAAAAATAATTTAAAAATTCCGATACAATTTAAAACCATTATGATAAGACATATATTCTGTTTTAAAAAATGATGACTTTATTAACTCGGTCATTTGACATTTTGGAGAAATTTGATTTAAAAGACGTTTTGCTGAAGGTTGTTTCATTCAATTACCTAATGGCAAAGTCACAAACAAATGCGAACATATTTTATTCTTTTTTTTTTTTTTTTTTGAATTGTGTTTCTATGCTTATTAAGTAACACTATTTTTATTATTATTATTATTATTATTATTGGAACAGCAATCACAATTTAAAGGGTCCTATAAGCTGTTGTGTCTCATCTCTAGGTGGTAAATTTTGTTATTACAATCTTTGTAACAATAAATGTAGCAAGGGCTATTTTTACTTAGAAAAATATTACTATCAACATTTCTAAGTGAAAATCGATGTAAATATTGGTTGACATCAGCCTGCTCGAAGCGGATATCGAACTCGGGACCTCTGATTCAGATCCGATAGCTGTAGCCTCTTACCTAGGACTTATAATATTATAAAATTATTTGTTGAAAAATTCTGCACAATTGGCTTTGCATATGTAGATGGTTGTTAAAAATACTGTTTCAATCTATTACCATTATATCTTCAGTGACGATTACTATTACCATTACAATTTAGTTTACAGATTGCAGTCAATTATCTAGTAAGAGAAATGTGCTTTAAGTTTAATATATATTTACGGGAATATTTATATAAATTATAACTTATAATTTATACAAATTATTTATTTTTAGTATCTTTATTACATAGTGTAGTGTTATTCCATAGTCTTATTTTCAGTACTTTTCCACTAAAAGACTAAAGCCGAAACATATGGATTTCAAAATAAATTTTCAAAATATTCTGTTCATATTATATATGTTTATATAACATGTTCTCTTATTACTTTATATTTGAGAATGTTTCATGTTCCACGGTACTATATTACTCACATAATAAATGCAAAAAGGTCTAGAACTTTTAATTTATATGCTGCATTTTATAAACAACTACCGTTTTGCATAATATTTTCCTTTACCCTGGAAGAATAAGATATCATATTACTTTTTCCTACTTTGATGCATTCCTTGTCGGATGGCGCTTAATTCGATTAAACACTAATTTAATTTGCCAGCATTGTAGTCTTTGTCAGCGCTCTTGTTCATCTATCATTCTAATTAATGTTGACTGGACGAGCATAAGGACGATAATAAGGAATTATGTTCAAATGCATTCTGTATTAATGTTACTTTGTCAATTTATCATCGAAACATATTTGATTATTTTATCAATTAGATTTAATTTTGTAATTTCTAGACGCGTTTTGACAGGGCAGTGTCTTCAATAACTTTTTGCGAAGTTATCGAAGTTGCGAGAAATGGAAAATGAAGATTGATATCATTGGGTTTCAAAATTTGATCATTTTGGCACATGTTTTTTAGAGGAAATGGGTGTATGTATGAATGTTGATATGTTGGTATGTAGGGTAGAGTGGGGATAAAGAGTCCGCAGGATCAATATGCATATGTCAAGGCTCAATCCTGTTCTAAATCATTCAAATATATTTTAATATCTGTCTAACAGGATAAGCATTATAAAACCTAATCTCTTGCACTTCCTCAAATATTAATCCTTCCTTCCAAGAAATTATTTTTCCTTGAACTCAATTCAAACAAATCGCGGGTCAACAACTGATTAGACAAAAATGTTTTGGGATGTCGCCTAAATCCACAAAACGTACCAATCAGAAAAATAATATGAAATATAGAAAACTCTGTAAATCAGTAATATTTCAACATTTGAAGTAGCAACAAGTAATATTGCCTCAACTCTATAAATCTTAACAACGTTTTATTTTTTCTAAATATACAATAATTAAAACTATTTATAATCTTGATACAGCCAATATCTAATTATATCTGGTCCTTCGACAATATAAACAAAGTGTACTAATTTAATAGAGTTTGGCAGCATCTCGGTGGATCACGAGCTTCTATTCATCTATAATCTTTTTAATCTATTTAGTGATTGCCATAACACTAAGTAAATGGCACAAGAGGTGTAACATGGATCGCTTTGGATCGGGCGACGTTGCTATCATAAAATAAGCGGCCACGTGGTCAAAATTTTAACGAAAGTATATTTTTTTCATGGTTAGTTTTTTTTTATTTTGAGCACTGTTATTTAGGTTACGATACCAGAAAATATTTTTTATAGTTACATACTTCATTTAATTGTTTTATAAGGTGTATTGTTATTTTTAGGTTAGATTCAACTGCTTTTTTTATATTGCCTCTATAAAAGCTTACATGTGGTTGGGTTATAAAGGACACTGGCAAATGTGTAACCAATAAGACAATAGTAAATTACATACGCGTTTCCAATAGTAAATTCATCTTTATTGGATGTTTTCGGCAGTTTATCGTCATAAGATACCTATATTACTAAGGTGACCATACGTTACATTGGTTGGATTGGCTGTGACAGTGCCAGATTTCCACCTTGCATCCCGATGTCTACAATCAATATTCGGCCCAGATTTATTCTGTTTTACTGGATTGACCGGAGTTTTTCAAAAGGTTCTTATTTTTACATTTTTTTTAACCTTTGTCGAACGAGCGCATTAGCTAAAACTATGCCGAGTAGGTCTACGGATTCTTAAGAAATTAAGTGCTTCTTTTCCAAAGCTAGAGAAGTTGCATTATTAATATCGCTTTATTGGATTTGAATAGTTCGTCTAATATTGCTTCTATATCAATATTCAAATTTATTTTCTAACTGCATTGTGCCCATATTGAAATTATAGAAAAAAAACAGACCAAAATTCTTCTGATTACGTCATACCGCGTATGGCAGTTTTAAATATATCTCAACCAAAAATTTAATTACCCTTACCCTACTCTTCAGATATAAGATAGCTTATTAATCTTAATGTTACAAAAAACTAATTTGCAGGCTCTATTTATTCATTCAATTATTTACTATTAAACTTGTTATTATAATCATACGTCATCGTCAGGTGCGATGATATTCTCACCAAACAAATAACGTAGTCAAAATACGATGAAAATTACTTACATATTAAATACATAATGAAGTACAAAATCATCAACATGAAAATATTGATTTCATAAAACATTGGCAACCATATTTCGTCAAAAAATAGTAGACTAACCCAATTATATGAGGCTTTTACGTGGTAGTCGTTATCGAACAAATCTTCGAACTCATTGATATTTCAACCAGCAATGCATAAAGTGGCACGAGTCAGTTCGAAAGTAAATGTTCTCGTAGCTTATTTTTTTAAACGTTATTTAGAATCGTCTATACATTTGGTTAAAAAACGGCATTAAACAGCATGTCAGTTCGGAATGCCAGTAAACATGCCGCATGCCTCTAAGTAGTAAAAACCTCCATAGCGTGACGCATATATCTAAGTAAAGCAATATACAAAGTAGTAGGTAGATGCAAGTAAAGCATGATGTGAATATATATGCAAAAACAGGACCATATATAACCATCATCGTAAATCTTTCAATGTCACAGATACCGTTTGCATTTCGCATTTCGCACACAGATTTAATTCTGGCATAGCTGCCGGAGCTCCTAAAGGGGGAGCTGTTGAAATTACTAACTGCTGAAATTATTTTTTTATTTTTCTATCATTACAAACTGCCGGGAAAGGCATTCAGTAATTTTGTAGACTAATGTGTAACATAATATTTACTTGGTTGTAGTCATTTTAAGTTTGAAAAAATCGATAGGAAATTTATTGATAAATCTAAATTACATGTTGACAATGGTAAATTTAACAGGTTTATAGTTTTGACAATGGTAAATTTTCTGGGGATGTTTGAGAAAAGCAAGTCCTTCGCAAGTTGTCCAGTCTCGCAATTGGATGCAAGTTTTTTGGTTTCTTCTGTTACTGAATATATATTGGAGTCTAGGTTGATCAGCTAATTTGGGGCATACTTGGGTGCCTCAAAAGCTGCTGAAACAAATAGCCGAAATTATTTGATAATATATTATTAATTCTTAACTATAACTAATGGGGCTATATAACAGTAATAAATTATTCTCCTTTTTTTGCAAGTTCAATTTAAACTAAATTTAATTATTGTGTAGGATAGGAGCGACAACATAATTTTTTATCTTCCCGAAGAAGAAATTTATTTTCGCCAAATAATCCGATTTGCTAATTTTATGTTTCTTCTACATTTCAAGGTATACTGAATCGTTTGACACATAAATAGTGAAAGATATTTATATGTGTGTGTGAGTCAAAATTTGGCTTTTGTCGAAGTTTTTTTCCAAAGATTAAAAAAAAATTTAATAGCCATTTGATGAAACTCTATAAAAACTCGCGCTGGTTAGGTTTGCGTGATGATCGGTTCAACCGTTTCTTTTTAATTAGCAGATATATGCAAAAATTTTAATCCATGTTTTCGCAAAAAAATTCTGAACCTATTTTAAAATTCAAAAACTGTTCGAAGGATATCAGTTGGGAATTCTTTTTACTTTGCAAATGGTCTTGAAGCTAAATAGGTAAATTAGATATAAATATACTTATATATATAGAAATTTTGTTATCCAAAATTAATAATCATCCACCCTTGATTGTTTTATTATTTCTATAACCTGAAGCGAATATTTACAGTGATTTTTTTATACAAAATTTTAAAAATATTCAGAATTGTTTAGTTAACAGAACTCTATAAACTATGTGGCTTTATTGAAACATAAAATGAAAAATAAAATAGACAGATATAAAATAAACTGATTTATGGTCTTCACTCTGTATATATTCCGTTATATTGGTTTATTTATTACTTTTACCTTTTAATAAAATTGATTTGTTTTTTTGATAAACTAGTTTAGAGTGATAACATTTATTAAAAATAATTAAAATAAACTAAACTATTAAATGTAGTGTAAAATAAAGTGAATAATTGTATACTAATTACTTATTGTTTTCTAAAGCGGATGTATTTGTTTTAGTTTAATTTTTTTTTAACAATTTTTTTTCAAAATGTCATTGAATTTGATATGCACTTAATAAATAACATAAAGGCTAGTCCGTGGTTCAACAGTAAAAGCTTTGGACTAGCAACCCAGGGTTTCAGTTTAAATGTCCACCTTGACCAGTCTGATATCATGTAGCAGTAATATTCGTTTTTTCTCGAAAATATTGGTCAAAAATATGTTTCGAAATGAGAAGAGCATTTTCCCGGCATTAATGCATCAAAATAAATATCCTCAGTAATAGAAAAATTGTAATAATAAAATATATCAAATATAGATAGGTTACATCATAGCAATACATTATAGAACTCTTAAGTTCGGATTTCTATTCAACATTGAACAAATAACAGAAAATTCACATTCACGTGTATTTTTTATAAATTGATGTATTTATTGGGCAAGTCTTACAAGTTTGCTAGTTGTCAACGATTTTATGTGATTTTTTTAAATATCTATTCCATTATGGAACATTAGCAAATTTTTGTTAGTACTTAGAATGTCTAAATCGAAAGCCAATCCTGTGATTTGACGTTCGAGTATGATTTCTTGTTAAATTGTCATGGTTTCAGAAATACAGTTTCAGCTTCTACTGTATTGATATTGATATCATGTGGATTATCGTATTGGAAACATATCTCCATGCATTCAATATTTGCTTAAGGTCTTTGCTTTGAAATCTTTGGATTATTGCATCAGTGAGATAATAATATATAGGATACAAATGTATACAAAATAATACATGTAGTTGAGTAATGTGATATCACATCGAATACGATCGGTCTTAGGTACTTTTGATTTTTTTATAATAATTATATTTATAATAGAACTTACTTAAATTTGCTTTAAACTGGTCAATTCCTCCATTTATTTATATTTGACTACCACTAATTTAACCCATTTCATTTTATCAACTGGGATTAAATATCATTCAGTAATATATTGATAGAGGATTGATGTATTTCATTGCATAAAATAACTGAAATTGTGGAAGCGTGATGGTAACAAGTATCATAATATGAAAATTCAATTTATTCGTCGTTTAACAAAATACCACGATGCGATAAATCATAAACCGGAAAATTGGAGATTGGCGAAGCCAGAAACCGGGCATTAATTTTTAGTAACTTAACGAGATATTGAATAACCGATACTTTTATCAATTATTTTGTACTGGATTTTCATATCATATATGTATATAATATTTGATGGATAAGTAACAATTTTATATTCAAAGAAACATACTTGTATGAGAAGAATCATTATAGTATTTTACATTTTTGTGCAAGACTTGTTAAAAAAAAAGAGTATATATGTTATTTTTTATTAATTTAAGTCATAAGCATTTATATAATTACTATTAAGGAATGCAGTACCGGTAACCGATATATCGAAAAACCATTATACCGGTATACCGAAAAACCGGTATAGCGCCTAATTTTTTGTCGGTATTAATACCGGTATTCACCTTGAAAATATTGGTATTATTGGTATTGAAATTGAAATTAAATTTGTGTTTCTAAACTTTAAATCTCATAATCGCTTAAGATATATGTCTCTGTAGGTCGTTCTATTGTATAAACATGTGTCGAAATATTATCTGGACTCGTCAGTAAACTGAATATTTATTTTTCTCCAAAGGGCTTCATATCGTGTCTCAATAAATAGAATCCAACTAACAAATGAGGATGTTTATTTCCTCTTATGTGAAAATGTAATGATTTTTTAAAGTGACATCGGCGCCAAAATATCAACAAAATAAAGCTTCACCATTCGTAAATAAATTAGATATACAGTTGAATAATGATGAATTTATTGCTGTACTTATTGCATTATTCAGCTCTTTATGAATTTTTTAATATCGTTTTATCAATTTCAAGAGACTTTCTGACTGCTTAATTATTTTCCAGGAAAGGCAAAAGTATAAAAGTTCAAACTTTGCATATTTTTTATTTTATAAAATATATATTTTATTCGTAATTAGCAAAAAATATGTACAAGTAAAAAGTACTAATTAATTGAACCTAGAAGCAATAAAAGAAGAAAATAGTAAAAAGACTCTTGTAACTTTTGTTCTCTTAACTAAATCACAAAATATCGCAAAATCAATTGAATGCTAAACGTTTTTGTAGTAGTACTTTCCTACATCATCTAAATACAAATCTTATTACTTTAGCTAAATATAAAATACTATATATTAGTAAATATAAAATTAATAAATATTCTCAAATTTACTTGTTTATAAACTTATTAGCCTAATTAGAGCCAGCCAAGACAAAAACGTGGATTAGCAACTACTGGTTTTCCGGGTTTGATAACTTTCATGGCCAACTTTGTATTAGGCAGATTTTCACTTGGGATTATGGATCTCGATTATGATATCAAGTGAAATTTTTCTGTTCTATTGCTACCATATATTCACAATGCTGCTAGTAAAATATGTAATATTATGTCATCAGAAAGAAAATTGTCAGCCACTGGGTTTCCTTTTAGAAACACTTAAAGAATGTATATCACAACACCTTATAGGAAATGCTTAGTTTTAATTACTTTTCAAATACAAAATATGTCTAGTTAGATATTTTTTCTGTAGACTTGACATAAATAGTTAAAGTGTGATTTTATTTTTCATCCAAATGGTAAATCAAAAATTTAGGAAATCTAATTCATTATTTCAAGATAGGATTTTGAGTAGAGATACATTTTTAGAGTGACTTCTTCAAGTATCATGGTCATTTATCACATCATTTTAAATTATTAAGTAATGTATATCACAACATCTTATATCATGCTTGGTTTTAATTTCTTTTCAAATGAATAAAAAATGCCTAGTTAGATTAGATTGGTTTATATTTTTTTCATGTATACTTGACATAAATAGTTAAACGCTTAGTCGATCTATAGTGAGATTTTTTGATTTATATCCAAATGGTAAATCAGAAATGTAGGAAATCTAATTCATTATTGCGAGATAGGATTTTTAGTAGAGATACATTTGTAGAGCGACATCTTCAAGTATAATGGTCATTTACATTTATCACATAATTTTAAATTACGTCCAGTGTTGAGGCGTGAGAATTCCACCAAAAGGCAGCATTTGAATCCTTTCGCCTCCCTGATCTTTTAGCTACATAAATAGATAAACCTTTAGTCAATCCAAACTGCAATTTCTGATCTTCTATATAAAGAGTAAACCAAACCGAAAATGAAGGAATTGCATATTGACTTTGTAATTGTTTATCTAACAAAGTATCTTTCCAAGGTCATTTATCATATCAATTTAAACTTCCTCTGGCGTAGTGTAAGTTTTTCACCAAAATGCACCATTTAGTATCCTCTTATCTCTCTGCAACAATTTAAAACTATCACTGGCCACTAGTCTATGGCCAGCCCCCGATGTAAGCGCGAAATGGGACATAAATTCCTGAACTATTACTGGATATGAATTACACTAGCGGGCGAAGGTGCAAATGTGCATGAGCCTGGTGCGGCGAAATCGTAAACGGGGCGTCATAAATCCAAATTAAAATTTAATAACACAAAGCTACCGAGTCGCTCACTGCTGAATAGATATATGGCTAGTAAGTGGTTTGCTGCGATTCATTTTTGACGGTGGATTGTCTATTGGGATACCTGTTCAGGTAAATGACAATTAAAGAAAATTGCTCGTATGGGTTTGTGATATTCTACGAACGATTTTGGTTAGGTCACGGTTTGGGATCAACTTAGTGAAAATGTTATCCGGTTGATCTAAACTTTTTTTATTTGGGGCTCACTTGTGGGTAAGTGACTAGAACAACTGGACCTGAATTAGAGGTCCTCAGTTTGATGCCGCTTCGAGGAACTTGATGTCAAGCAGTAATGACATCGGTTATCACTTGTAAATATAGATAGCAGGATGTTTTCAAGAGAAAATAGTCCTTATCCGGCATTGCTGCATCAGTCAAATATTTGCCTATTATAGAAATTGTAGTAATAAAGTTTATCACATAGAGATGAGACAACTGTTTGAATTGCCATCTGTAAAATCGACGTAGTATTGAGTCAAATTAGCCTAGCAGGTTATAGGGCTCTTTAAGTTCTGATTGCTGTCCAAAAACAATTAGAACTAGTGGTGTATGGCATCGTGCCTTGAGGCAAATTGCTGGAACTTTCCGTACCAAATTGAAATTTTGAAAATCCGAATTATTTTCGATATTCAGAAAATTTTTTTTTGGAAATTAAAAAAATAGAAATGAAATAAAAAAATTTTTTTTTTCGTTTTTTTCTAATATCAAACGTTTCATCATCACAAACAGAAAGTTTTTGAATCATTCGAATAGCATGCTTATTTTTTTCAAAAACTGCCACTTTTTGCATATTTACCTCCGTATCTCCAAAACGGCTGGACCTGCCTTTGTCAAGTACTAGTCACAACTTTTCCCCAGCATTACGAATTGAATGTTTTTTAACTTCCCGAAGGAGAAGTTTATGTTTTCATAAAAAATCCGAATCGCTAATTTTATGTTTTCTCGATCATTCAAGGCATTCTGAATCGAATGAGACCAAATTTGGAAAAAGTATGTGTGTGTGTGTGTGTGAACAGTTTTTTTGACGTAAATCGTGTGTGTGAACAGTTTTTTTGCCGTAAATCGACGTTTTTTCGAAAATGGCTGGACCGATTTCAAAAACTTAAAAGCCACTCGATGAGGACTATTGTTTGTCAGTTTTGTGCGACGATCGGCCAAGCCGTTTCTTTATAAATCGCAGAAAATTGAAAAAAATTTCGTCTACGATTTAGCCCGCAATTCTGAATCGATTTTGAAAATTCAAAAACCGTTCGAAAGATATTGGTTGTGAATCGTGCTGATTAGTTTCTGGTAGCGATCGGCCGGGCCGTTTTCTTGTAATAAAGTTTAAAAAAAAATCGACGATTTTTATGATTATTTCTTTGACGGTAGATACCATAGTCTTCTAGATCATACTAAAATATTACGGCTCTACGACAACTGGTTAAATCATTTAAATCGGATGCTCTGTTCTCTCAAAAACTCGATTTTTATTCATTATTTTCTGCATTCTTTGATCCGTATCTTTGAAACGGCTGGACCTGCCTCTGCGAAAAACTAATCAGCACATCTCCCTATCAATAGAAATCGAATGTTTTTTGAATCAATCAAATCAGGTGATCCGTGCAGCTGAAAACACACACACTAAGGTATTTATTTTCTCTAAGGTTTGAAGATATGCAAAAATTTTCAATTTCTATTTTTGGACAATTACAATAACTTACCCTACGGGAGTTCAAAATATTATGTGTCGACTGCATATCTGCTGGTGACTTTTCTTCTTATTAAAATTTAACAATGACCTATAAACCTTCTCCCCAGCCCTCTGTCTATTATCGCGGCGTCGTTGTCCAAAAGCACTTTCAATATAGTTTCATTTTTAATGAACATTATGACGCGCGCATACTATGCACATTTTTTTCGTTTTGTCTTTTTTTAGACAAAAGTGTTTATTATTCAAAAAGCACATCGTTCAAACAAAATAAAGGGACAAAAATGTTTTTTTTTGTTTTGTTTAAACTGCTAGTAAACAGACAAATGAAAACTTTATGAATTTTTAACGATGAGAACGATTGGTGACATAACAAATATCAATTCATTTTATATTGCCCGTTTGATATTAATTTAGTAATAAATTGGGTTCAATTTTATTGTTGAAACATTTTTAACTACAAATTGACTAATGGAGGTGTTGGCTGATGGATGTTTTTTATATTGCACAGAGAATTCCAATTTATAAAAATGCGATTGAATGAATAATATGAAATATTTGTGTGTTCCATATATTTAGAACAAAGATATATTTATAGTTGAAAATTGTTCTTCTTAAAAATTGATTTATTCTCAATAACCAGTCGGGGGTAATTATCCTTTTATTCCTCAATTCTATTTTTTAAATTGATTTTATCTAAAGTTAATTTGAAATTAAATATAATTAGAATTGTAATATTGAATTTGACTAAAAATTAGAATTAGAATAAGAATTAAAAATTAGAATTGGAGAAGTCCAGAATTAAGTTGAGTTGAATTTGAATAAAAAAATTAAAAGTAAAAAGAAAAAAACAAGATTAAAATTGAAGAAGATCAGATTTAGAAGAAAAAAAACAGAATGAAAAAATCAGAAGAACATTAAGATAGAATAGGACATAAATAAAATATAAAATATATATGCAAGATAGTGTAGAATATATAAGATGATATAGAATATAAAGAAAAAATTAAATGTTGTAGGTGGCTAAATGCTCTAAGTAAGCGAGCCCAGTGAAATTTTAAAAAAATCATGAATTAAATTTTCATGAGAGCTAGATTTTCTGATCCTGATTTCCAATTTAAATTTAACATTATCAATGATATCAAATTTGAAATGTAGATGAAATATAGATAGCCATTGAGAGCCTTCTGAAGGTTGTTAAGGTAAAAGTACATGGCAACAGCTCATAGAACTCTTAAGTTCAGATTGCTGGTCTAAAACACGCAGAAAAAATATATTCAAATATTAGAACTACCTCTTTATTATACTTAACATATTAACAGATCATCAATCACTATTCTAACTATTCAGATATTTTCTAAGCGACTTTTTTATTCACGAGGACTCAATAAAGTGCTATCTTGTACAACTTTTTGAAATACAAATCTTCGACCATGTTTCAAATGTTAAATACCATGATTAATTTAAATCAACTATACTACTTCATAAGTTCCAATTTCTAATTAGTTTTCGATGAATAACTTAATTCGCACTCGATCTGATTACTAACTTTACGTAACAACAACAAAATCTATAAGTCAACCTGCGAGAATTTCCATCGTCAATATATCATGTTACTTGTGATAAATGATTATTGATTTATTTTCCACGACGTTTTGATTAAATCGACGCAATTAATTGAAAATAAATAACAATCTGCTTCTGTGATACGATTTTGATTTTCTACCTCTAATGCCAAGAGGAAATATGATTTATAGTACAAACACCTTTTCTATAACATCTTAAAGGCGCAGTCAGCGTATCTTGATTTTAATCAATCATAAATAACCCACACAGTAGCAAGATTATATATAAATATATATATATATATATATATATATATATATATATGCCTACAGATATACAAAAGGAGAGCCAGTGGATTTCTTCCTAATATTTGCTCCCTCTGGATATTTTGGATAAACAAGTCACAGATAATTTTGCCGGAATTTTTTCCAATTTTGAAAAATCTTTGTACATATGAGATTCCAACTTTTGCATAAACTTTGTTTACATTTACCGAAAAGAGTAGCCAATATAACAGTATTTTGCCAATTTCTCTCACACATCATTAAAGATTTGAGACAATTTGTTAAATACGCGGATTTTGCTTTTTTTTCTCTTATAATTATTTTTATGTATTTCATGTATTTATGTATTTATAAAGAGCAATTAGAGTATATACATAATTTATAATACATGACCACGTGCATAATCTGGCTGAAAATTGTACGTTTAATAGTGGTCTTTAAATTGAGTGATTTACTAATCCAGCACTGATTAATATTTTTTGCAAATCTTTTTCTAACTTTAGAAAGCCTATTTTAAATAAAAGCTGGTGTCTAGTATCTTCACAAATTGCTGCTACTTTTCCTAAACTAATTTTAGCTAAATCAAACAACTATGTATTATTTCACACATGAAAAGATGAAACTTCAAAAGATTTCATTTGATTTTGATAAAATGTGCAAAATTTAATTTTATGATCAAAATATAAGGTACGTCCCTAATACAGAATTATAAAAAATCTAAATTCAAGCAACTAATATTTTACGCATAAAAAGATGATACGAAATTTTAAAACAAATCAAAAAACTTAATATTTTTATTTGTTTGCTTTTAATAAATTGTACAATATTAAAATCTTATGTTTAAAAATCACTATATATTTTAATATAGAACCCTAATGCAATATTATTGAAATTTTTTAAAGAATACAAGTTACATATGAAAAAATATGAACTTTAAAATGAGCTAAAAACTTGATTTTTTAATTATTTGATATTGATAAAATGCACAAAATTTTAAATGTTATGTTTAAAAATCACTATATTTATATGGAATGAAACTCTAATACAAAATTGTTGAAAATTTTTAAAAAAAAGATAAGTTTGGAAGAAATCTTACAATAAAAACCAAGACATTATTCTATCTTCAAAACTAAACAAGATACGTATTTTTTTCAATTTATTTGTTTTTTATGAAATTACAAAATTGAAATGTTTTGCTTAAAAGTACTATTTCAGAATATGAAACTCCAGTACAAAATTGTTAAAAATTATAAAATATATTAGTTTGAGATAAATTTAAAAAAATGTGATTTTTAAAGCTTAGAAATGTTTCGTTTTTAATGAAATATTGAACCATATTTTCAAATGTTTGAAACAATTTAAAAACTTAATGATGAATATTCGTGGAATTAATTTATGTAGAATTTATTCTATGTTTCTTAAAGCTTAAAATATTTGCATCAATGAATATTGAACTTTGAGGAACAAAGAGCTGAAAGGCCTGAAATTGTACCCAACAAAATTTAAAAGATATTACGAAATTCCATAATCAAATTATTGTATTTCCGTTTTCTTCACCAGCTCTTCCATTAAAATATTTCAGGGTATATTTGGGTATTTCGGGGCCACAATACAAACAATCAGATGAAACCAATTCAGCTCGGCGTATTTCAATTTAATTTCTGATATCGAAGGGAGGAAATATCGACAGATACATCCAACCAATACCAAAATACGTTTTTCACTTCATTTATTTTCAAAGAAAAATAATTTTCTTACATAACGAAACGAGGGATAACCCTAAATTATTTCATTTGATGTGAAATTAATTAATTTTATAGATGACAAATCCTCGCTAAATGAACCGTCACGATTTAGCAATTAGTCAAAGGAAAGTTATTTTTGCTTCAAATGATTAAATGTTGTACGTGGAAAGCATAATTGTATATCATATCCGGGTTGCTTTTAAACATTATTTTTGACGAATTTTAGCAAAACCCAGGATTTATCTATTTTCGCAAAACATTTAAATAATGTCAAGAACAGTGAAACAAAATGATTGAATTTTAATTCATTATAATTAATGGTACTTCATCAAAATATTCCACTGCTGTAATACTACTAAATCATAACTATTATCACAAAATAATTATAGTCATCATGATGCTTTTTAACTTCCCGAAGAACAAATATATATTTTTGCCAGAAAATACTATTTGCTATTAATATTATGTGTTCTCTATGTTTCCAATTATTCTGAATCGTTTGACACCAAATTGGAAAATATGTGTTTATGTGTATGTCTATGTGAGCTAAAATAGCAGTATAAGTTGCAGTTTCCTCAAAAACTGCTGAACCGATTTCTGAAAATTTCAAAAAATGCTTTGATTTTTAATTTTTCGTAGAGGAAATATATATCTTTGCCAGAGAATCATATTTGATAATTTTATCTTTTCTCGACGTCACCAGTCATTCTGAATTGTTTGACACCAGTTTTGGAAAAATGTGTATATTTTAAATCTCTATGTAAGATAAAATTCTACAATTAGTCGACATTTTTACGAAAACGGCTGAACCGATTTCAAAAAATTTAAACCCATCTGATGAAACTCGTTGAGGACTCACATTGATTAGTTTTGAGAAAATGATTGGCTCTTTGTTCGTAATTAATTTTCGAATTTTTTCTAAGTCAATTTTGATGTAACTTTGTATGATGATAAGGAACATGATCTTAACGAACATTTTAAAATATTATAGGCCTACGAAAAGTATTTTTATCAAAATTTGGATAATGGATCGTATTAAATTTCAAAATTATATCGTCATGCATTAAAATGTTGCTAAATATTAATTTTATTCAAGTCAATTAATTGCTACTCAAATAACAAAGTTTATGTAATTTGTCACAAGCAAAATTCCACTTATACCTAGTTAACGATAGATGTTGTTTTAGTAATAGGACAGGGCGGGGCACAAAGGTCCAATTTGACTTTAAGTAATTAGACTGTCTAAACCAAATGAATCACTACACATAACACGTATCAAACAACCAATTATTGAACTATGTTCAGTAAAATTCCCAATTAATTCTAGTTTTAGAAATGTGTTCTTTATAATTCTTCAAAAAATTGTCGTTTGTCCCTTTTTACCTCATAGGCAGTCAGTCCTTTCACCTCATTCACATCTAAGCTATTTTAAAGGTTTTAAGGTCTTGTAAACTAAACAACAGTGCTAAAACAACACCGTAAAACTAACAACGAAAAAATACTTTTGTTAGATTTTTAAACATGGCCGTTTATCTCCTGATAACAATGTTGTTTGATTTCAGGCGATGATTGATTACACTACTTTTTCCCTCTACTTTAAAATATTACTGTTTAAAAAAAATCCTAACTTTACTTGTTTTTGAGATATTGGTGGTGGACCTTTAAGCTTTGCTCTACTCTATAATTGATATAATAAACAATAAAATCTCTAAATGCCGAATATGTTTAAAATATAGAAACCACTTAAAATACCTTTCGAGACATTCTCTAAACTGAAACATATTTTGTAAAAACAAGTAAAAAATGTATTTGGTTAAAGTCATTGGTGTATTTGAAATACACCAGTGATTTTTAAAATGTATGATATTGTGAAAAATGTCAAAGGGTTCATAAGACAAAAACTAAATCAAACCACGAAAAACTAGAATGCGACCTTTATTATTTCACTGTACTAAAAACTAAACCCGCATACCATACCCATTTATATAAGGCAACCTCAAATAACCACATAGGGATCAGTAGGGAATCCTTTATAGATAGTTATTTTCTGTACTTACCACAAATATTTGAAATTTGTATATAAAATTTATGCTATGAAAATTATTATATTATAGAATTATGAAGTTCTAGAAGTCTGAGGTTTTGGTCATAACTTTGCAGAAATGAAGTAATAATGGGGTATATAACATAAACAATTTATTAACTTCTTAAAAAAATATATTTTTTTTCCTTTTTATTATTTTTTCCTATAATTTTGTTTATTTTTTTCATTTTTATGTTTTCTTGAAGTTTCAGATCATTCTGAATCGCTCGACACCAACATTAAAAAAAGCATGAATGCGTCAGCCAGAATTAAACTTTTTGTCGATGTTTCTGAAAATATTATAGACCCACGAAACGTTGGCTGATGGTTTATTAATATTCATTGAAGTTGGAATAATTTGAAGTGCTTGCATACCTTGAGGCGAAATGCCACTTACGCCTAGTTATTGTTTATTTTTCACTCATTAGCTGTTGGCAAGTATATTTTTTTAATTAGAAACTGCATTGCATCTCACGATTTTTATCAAGAATATTAGAGACTCTACTAATTTTATTCTTCGTTAGCATTTTTACATTAAGCAGTAAAATAGACACGTGGATAAATTATGTTAATATTTTTACACCCAAATAAGAATATTAACATAATCTATTATACTATACTTTTTAGAAGTTAAAAAGAAAATCGAATCTCAAAAATTTTGTGGTAGAATTCAATAAAATCTTCAAATTTGTTTTACACGGCGTTCTTAAGACAACGCTTGCATATAACTACTTTCATATATAAAAATCTATAAAAATGATACAACATTTATTATTATTATAAATGATATACTTTATTATTACTAAAATTTAAAAAAAAATTGACTTATGGCTCAATGAGGTATTTTTCACAAAAAGTTTATGTATTCTAATAATAAGCAATTGATGCAAAAAACAATTAGAGCAATTGATACCAAAATTATTTATTGAGACATAAGGTCTTAACAGTGTCTCAAGTGTAAATTCAATAGAAGTTTATTAATTTAGTAGTTCTGTTTTAATGCAATTATAAATTCTAAGTCAAAGCTTGAATTTTTTTCAATACAAAGGTCCAATTTGACTTTGAGCAATTATATTGTGAAAACCAAACCAATAACATCTCAACAAATAACACATATCAAAAAAATTACTATCTGACTATATACAGTAAAACTCCCAGCTAATTCATTATTGTAGAAATGTGTTTTTTTTTTGCTGTTTTTCAAAAAATTGTCATATAATCCTTTTTACACTATAGGCGGGGTAAAATGGGACGGCCAGGAGGAAAACAGATCTAATGTCCTATTTTAATTTTAAAGGAATTTTACACAATAATAGCTACATTATTCAACCAATGCAAAATATAAATTGCATGCACTTGATCTAGTATTTCGTTAAAAATATTAATCATTAGGGTTGGATATCCACAATTATTCAGCTTATCTTTTGTAAAATTGTTTTTGTTAACTGATTTACTTTTTTATTTACTATTTTTTATTGTTTACACCTTTGCCAGGATAAAGATTTAGTTTTTACACCTTACCCACATGTAAGCTTTTATAAAGGTTACATAAAAACTGTTAAATCTAAGTTAAAATTAACAATACATCATATAAAACAATTAAATAAATGACGTATACTAGAAAATTATATTAAGGTCTCTCTAACTAAATAACAGTGCTCACCACCAAAAATTCTAACAACGAAAAAAAATACTTTTGGTATGAATTTTCAAACATTGTTTTTTATCTCCTGATAGCGACGTAGTAATAATCAAGGTGATGGCTGGTTATAAATCATCTTCCCTCTACTTTCAAATATTGTCGTTAAAAAATTCTTAATTTTACTTGTTTTCGAGATATCGGTGATGGACCTTTTCACCCACGGACCTCTAAACCCCCGCTCTACCCTAAGGTTGATTATTGAATTTAAAAAAAATCTTCGGCATAAATACCGTTGCTGATGCCTAATATAAAAAGTTATGGTTCGAGCCATGATAATTCCTTGGAATTTATTTCCAACCTGGATCGCAGATATTTCTAAATAGCTCGTGCAGTTCGTGAGTTTTATATATAAAATACAGACGTGAAATATAATGTCAATAGCACACGGTATCGCGAGCAGTAAATGCTTTTTGCTGAAACTTAATCATTCGAGTAGAATTCGCGATCCCGGAGGAATTTTAATGTTAATTTGCGAGGTTCGAATAATCTAGAGGCAGAGGGTCGTTTTCATAATTCATATGCTAATATCTTCTCTTGCTCGTAAAAATATTGATTTCATTTTGTATGAAATATTTTATTAACGCTTTTTACATAAATATATTTCATCCGTCTCTCCGAGGGGTGAAAGATGGTTGATTTAATATAATATTTACCTCTTATTGGGGATAATTTCGTATTTATATATACCCATATAGGTGGGGTTTAGATTATGGATTTGGATGGTTTATTTTTGAATCATCTCTACGTTGATAGAAAATAAATTTGAAACCTAATTTTATAAATTCTGAAATCTAGTGAAATTTTAATATTTTAACAATATTAATCAGTTTTAATATTTCTGAATTTGTACGAATAATTTTTTAGAATATTTATATAAAGTCAGAAAAGTTCTAAATTATTAATCATGAAAATTTAAATAAAATTCAATGCTTATACAAAATTATTTTTAACAGAGTATTTTAAATTTGTTGTAAAAGAAAATTCAAGTTATTTTATTGATATGAAAAAAAAATGAATTAAAAATGTTTTTTGATAAAAAAAAAGATTCAATGTGGGTAACCCAATAAATTCATGTCATTTCTACAATTTGAATTTATTTTTGTAATGAATAAATAAATCGATCATTTTGGGAATGGTCATTATACTTTATACTGTTTTTCATTGTCAAAAATATAAGTAATAAACATCAAAAATGAAAATTTTTGCATATTTTTTTATTTTAGGGTCTTCTAAACTTTATAAAAATGAATGTACGAGGTCTGTTCAAAAAGTACCCGGAATTTTCGTTTTTTCAAAAAAATATTTATTTTTTCGTCTACATTAATGTGGTCCCCTTCAAAGTAGTCCCCCCCCAGATATAATACACTTATGCCAGCGTTTTTTCCAATTTTCGAAGCACCCTTGATATTCACTTTTTGATATGTCCTTGAGCACTCTCAGCGATTCGGCCTTTATTTCTTCAATCGAGGAAAACCGCCGTCCTTTCATGGGTCTCTTCAACTTTGGGAATAGGAAAAAGTCACACGGAGCCATATCTGGTGAATATGGAGGTTGGGGCATGACTACGGTATTGTTTTTGGCCAAAAAATTACGAACAAGCAACGACGAGTGAGCAGGTGCGTTATCGTGGTGCAACAGCCATGAATTGTTTTTCCATAAATCGGAGCGTTTTTTTCGGATTGCTTCACGCAAACGTCGCATCACTTCAAGGTAATACTCCTTATTAACCGTACGACCTTGTGGTAAGAACTCTTGATGCACTATGCCGTTATAATCAAAGAAAACAGTAAGCAAAACCTTGACATTCGATCGAACTTGACGTGCTTTTTTCGGTCTTGGCTCACCTGGGCTCTTCCATTGGGACGATTGGGCTTTGGTTTCGACATCATAACCGTACACCCATGTTTCATCACCAGTTATGACCCTTTCAAGCAAACTTGGATCGTTGTTGACGTCATTTAACAGCTCTTGAGCGATGTTCATGCGATTGCTTTTTTGGTCAAAATTTAGCAGTTTTGGAATGAATTTTGCTGCCACTCGTTTCATGCCCAAAACATTTGAAAAAATGTTATGACATGAGCCAATTGATATGCCAACTTCATCAGCAACTTCTCTAATTGTGATTCGGCGATCATTCATAACCATTTTTTCCACTTCTTTCACATTTTCATCGTTTGTTGAGGTGCTGGGTCGACCGGAGCGTTCGTCATCTTCAACGTCTTCGCGGCCATCTTGGAAACGCTTATACCACTCGTAAACACTTGTTTTTTTCATAGCAGACTCACCATAGGCTTTTTGTAACATTTCACACACTTTGTTACACTTTATTTCATTTTTTACGCAAAATTTAATACAAATTCTTTGACTTTTCAATTCTTCCATTGTAAAAATCGCCGAGCTCAGAAAAACACGTCGAACCTTAGCGACTACCACAGACAAAGTAAACAGTGAATATAGCTGAAAATTTCATCATACTTTAGGGGCATGTATACCAACACAATAAAAAAAAAATTTTGACAATCAGACACTCCAGACCCGCGAAATTTAAAAATTCCGGGTACTTTTTGAACACACCTCGTATGTGTGTGTTGTATGTATGTATGTATGTACGGATACAAATTTTTGTCCACGATTTTGAGAGCACGGATCAACCGATTGAATAATTCTAGAAACATTCGATTGCTATTGCTGGGGGGACGTGCTAATTATAATAGTTTCTGGAAAAGGCAATTTCAGCCGTTTTGGAGATATGGAGCAAAGCATTTAGAGAGCAAAGCTCTTGTATTAATGAAATAATGGTTAATTTTGAAAGTTGGAAGGCAAGTCCAACAGTTTTGGAGATCCGACAAAAAAAGTTTAAAAAAGTGACTTCTGGAGGTCAAAAATAATCATAAGACATAAGCACATTAAATGATCAGATATTTTATAGGGGTTTTACTAACAAGCAGGTAGTCAGTTTAAAAAATCTAAATTTTAAAAATTTTAATTAACTGATACGGGAAGTTCCAGCAATTTGCCTCAAAACACGATGCTATTCACCACTTGTTAAGAATTTGTTTTAAAATTCATGCGTTTCGAATATAGTTCTAGCCTTCATTCAATGGAAAATTTGGAAATATTATGTATCTTTGTAATAAAAATTAATATTTTTTTATATGTATATATACATATATGTGTGTACGTGTGTGTTTGTTCATATCTACTTTTCGTTGAACTGGTTTCATCCGAGCTTTACCAGACATTTTCATTAGAAGACAACGATAAACCAATAGTGAGATTCATATAAATCCTATGGAAAATATATTATACCACCTTGCTGAAGAATCACGTGCTCGTGAAGTTTAATTTTGCAAAGTGGTCTTCTGACCAATAATAGCATCATCCTTTTTTATGTCTTTCGTGAAAATCTCATATATTACGAAAAATGTTTGAAATCCGTTCAATTCACATGCTATAGTAAAAGAGGATAGTATCTTTCAAGAAAATCAACATTTTTCCAATCGTTTCCTTTCACGAGGGACAAAAATCTATAAAAACATATATAATGTTACGTTAGCTACTTACTTATCTTGGCTATTGAAAAGCTCAAGCCAAGGGATGAGATTTTTCCATATTTGTTCTCTGCCGAAGAGGATATATTTCTGAATTGTGAGAAATGACACGTTGAGCATGATGAAAATTATATAAGATGGAAATAATAGTATAGAAAATATTTTACTTTGATTTATTCCATTTTATGACAAAATGCCAGATCAAGATTATATACAGTTTATCTCTGTAAAAAATGTACATTGAAATTTATATTTTGCATTGGTTGTAAATTGCTATTATCGTAATCGTACATTGGACCTGTATTTTTGTCCTGACCTGTCATTTTACGCCGCCTATCGGTTAAAAAGGACCAGGTGACAAATTTTTGAAAAACAGGAAAAACCATTTTTACAATGTTGATTTAGCTAGGAGTTTTACTGAACATAGTCAGATAATGGTTTGTTTGATATATGTTATATAATAGCTCAAAGTCACATTGGACCTTTGTGCCCCCGATTTTTTTATATGTATATGACAAATAAATATTTTTTATCAAAATCGTTCTGTATTATGTTGGTAGCTTTTTACATGGGAATAACGACATACGGCTAATGTTTAAAATGAATTATAGATCCAGTTTAAATAAAATCTCGCCCGAATTACATTCACCTATTGACACAGAATTTGTATAAATACATCGATGAGAATAACGTTGAATTCTGTAGGGACATGGGCCATTTTAAGTTGGTTTTGTCAATTTGAATGTAGCTCTTGAACACGATAAAATGCCAGCTTTGCATGTTCAGTACCATTTCATGGCATATCCAGGAAATAAAAAAAATAACGTAGTTAAAAATAAGCCCCTTTGGGGAGTTCGCAAACGTGATGGCGAACGTTGCCCGTTGCATGCGGGTCTGTGACTCGTTATATGCATACATTTATATCTTTCTCGATCGAATCGATATTTGAAATAAAAATTGTGAAATGTCCAAGTGCCAGTCCGACTCGTTGTTGATTTATAGTCGCGAATAAAGATCTTTTTAGTTAAATATTTGCGGTGACAACTTAGGTCTTGCAATTCTAGTTGCTGTCTCAGACATCTCGTGGGGGGTATATGGGTAAGAGAAATACGGACAAAATTACAGGGTATTTGGTTTTTTAAAAGAAAGTTTACAAATAAATCGTTTGGTCCCCTTTACATGGTGCATGAATCCAAAGAGTATAAGTTATACATCTTAACCAACCTTCGCCAGACTCAGAAGGGTGAAAAAGGATTTTGCAACCAATACAAGTCTCTTCTTTCTACCGATGGATATTTTGGGTTTTTTTTCTTAGCAATTTTTTCTTGCATACCTACAGTAGAAGTTAAAACATTTTAGAGGTTTTATATTTTCTTGCTACGCCCTATAGTTCTTACGAAATAGCACTATGTATATAACAAAAACTATCAAAATTTCATAAAAAACCTCATTATTGCAATAAAATTGATTGAAATTACTAGTACTTCCATAAGGTCTTTGATTTTAATTGACATAATTACAAACATCAGGAATAAGGCCCCCCAAAAACATGAGAAAAGCACTCTCCAAATAAACTTTTCAATGTGTAAAACGCTTTTGAACTGATTACCTTGACAAGACTATGACAGGATAGTGATTATAGCTTTCTTCATGTCCTACAATCGAGGAAATGTTAATAAAAATTGCCAATTTTTAAATAAGGCCATCTCCATATATACCATTTTGTTAAAAAAAAAATTTCTGAAAGTTTTAGCTCTGAATATTGACTTTAAAATAGTCCGCACTCCAATCAAAGTTTTTATGTAAATAACATGGGTAAAGCTCCATTTGTTTTATAACTTAGGGACAAGTGAATCAAAATTTTGAGAATAACATTGTATTTCTTATTTGTATCATAAATAAAAAATTGACAACAAAAATTTGATATATTTCATAAAATAAATATATACTTGGGAAGAACTAAAAAATATTTGGCTGGAGTGCGGACTGTCTTAAAGTCTATATTAAGAGCTAAAACTTTCAGAGATTTTTTTTTTATCAAATTCGAAGTATGTGAGAAATTCGAAAACATCCATACTAAGAAACACCCTAATAATATATATATATATATATATATATATATATATATAAATATATATATATATATATACATCGCAAAAGAGAAAAGACAACCACTGGGTTGCAATTACAGTACAATTGTGTGCACCAACTTTTTACGTCTGATCTTTTCTCCGTGGCTTTGTGATAAGAGATTTGGTTTAGCAATCATGGGTTGCAGGGTCTATTCCTGTTTCGGACAGCTATATATCATTTTACATTTAGAGCATTTATTTTAAAATATAGATAAAATATGATTTCAAGAATTTCGAGGTATTGCTGTTATATATATATATATCACTATTGGAAAAATCTAACAATAATTTCATCACAAAAGAGCGAAAATTACTAATGTGTTGCAATCACAGTTCAATGATGTCCACCAACTTTTTGTGTCCGTTATTTTCTAAATCTCTTTATAAAAGTTATTATAAGTTAGTATTTATAACATGAATACAACTTCTTATTCAAGTACTTAGTATTATTTTTCTTATTCTATATATAAGATACAAGTTATTAAAATGTATTACATGCATATAACTTCTTATTCAAATTACAACTTTTTGATTCAAACAGTGAAGCACGATGTTTTTATTTCTTATATTATTATACTTTAGTTGGAAATTATGCTTACGTAATACGTAACATTTGCTTCTATTTATAGCAGAAGTATAATAAATAGATAAATATGTTTCAATTACAAATGATAAACAGATGGTTGAATTTAAACAAATGTATTGATATGGTGCTTGTTATGAACTTCGTCCATGTTTTGACGAGTTTTGTTTTAATTGCGTTCAAAAATTATTTTTTACTATATTTCAGTTAAATTTTAGTCTTTGTCGTAAGAACTTTGCCAGTTCCGGGTTCGATAACCAGATTTATATCAAGCATTAATTATGATTTCCACTTGAGATTATAAATCGCTTATATAATATCATGCAAAAAATATCACTTTGAGGCATTGCTGCAAAAATCACAAAGTCAAATCTACTACAATAAACACTACAATAAAACCAAAAAATAGTAGATTTGTAGATGTGAAATTTGGTGTGCCTGTTAAGTTTTGATTTCTGTCCGAGGAGCCAGTGATATCCCCTTCTTATCTCTTCAAGTTTTACTTATATGCTCTATTAAGGTTTTCCAAATATTCATTCATTGAGACTAGCTGCAGGACATGTCCCTTTCCGGAGAGTAAAAGTGATGTGTTTAGACTTATTTTTAGCACTGTTCACTTCAATTCTTTAAGAGCTGAATCATTCTTGAATTAAATCAAGATGCTGCAGCATATTGCAGCAAATTGCAGCATATTTTATGCAATTTCAGGACCTTCATGTGTTGTTATCATCTCTGTATCGTCTACATATGTTGCTGTCAATTTGTCGTCTTTCAGAGGCGACCTGCAGGGTAAATGGTGTATAATAGAGGTGCCATAACACTACCTTGAGGCACTCTCGACCTGATTGGACATAAAGCGGATTGTTCACTTTTTATGGTCCCAAAAAATTTTTTTCTTCTAGATATGATCTATCTTATTTTACACCAATAGCAAAATTAGAAAACGATGGTATCTTAAACTATTTGAGGGGCCAACGTATTATTTTTTTAAGCCACATATACGGGGCATCATCAATCAAAAACACCTGTAAACAAAATAACTTGAAACGTTGGTTTAACTGAATTATTAATTGGCATTATTAATTTAGAGCATAGGGTAAGATATAGAAATCGCAAAAGAATCGAGAACAATTTATTTTATATATCTTTACGTTGCAAAGTCTCCTGAACATTTTGGCATATCTTAGGAAAAAATGTATGTCCAGCCATTTCAAAGATAAGGCGCAAAAAGTCCCAAAAATGGTAATCCGGTTTGATTGGGAAAACGAACCGTCTGATTTGAATGATTCAACAAACATTCGATTCGTATTGATTGAGTGGATAATTGATTACATTTTGGCGGTTTTGGAGATATGGAGCCAAAAGCGCAAAGAATTTCAGTTATTGAGAAAACGGCGCATCCGATCAAGGTGATTCAAAAATCATCGAGATTATCGACGGTGTGAAGAAATGATTAGGGTTTATTTATTTTATTTTCGTTTTAGTAGATAAGCATAGATAAAGGTCGTCGCCGAAATGCAAGCATTTATATTTTACACATAAAATACGACGATGAAATTTTTTTTTTGTATTTATTTATTGGCTTTGTTGACTAGTACATTGGCCACTCACTAAACTAATTCACACAACTATAACTACATACTTGAATTTATACACATAAAAATGCACATGCACACCTACACACACACATTCAATTTTTACCAATACTATGTTGGATCCCTATACCATTATTCTTGTTTCTCATATACGTTTCATCAGTGTCTACCAACATGAATCTCAGATTTGTGGGAAGTGGAATCCTCAATTTTATTCGTTTATTCCAGAAATTCTCTCTTTTTTTCTCTATATGTTTACATTGACGATGAATTTACAGCATTTATAATAATTATTTTAAAACATTCAAAACAATTTTTATTACTCATTGATAAATTTTTGTTGGTGATTGATTTTTTTCTCGAATGTTTACTTACTATACGAGAAGTTCCAGCAAATTCTTTAAGGCGCAATGCCATACACTACTAGCTTTTATACTCCAACCTAGCAACTCTCATTTTCATCTATTGAAATGCAGTTTTTTATCAATCTGTAATATTTCAGCATGCCGTTACGAGAAGGGAACGTGGGGCGAGTGCGATTCCATGTCTCAGATGACGCGCACGGACACCTTGAAATCTGGAGGAGATCCAACTTGTCAGCCCCACAGACAAGTTACCAAGAGGTGCGGAGGTGCTGCGCAAAACGGCGGCAAAAAAAATTCAAAAGCGAATAAAGAAAACAAAGGTAATAAAATATAGGTATTCGGGAAATGACAAAAAATATCTATGCCCTTGACTAATGGGCCGATTCTGCCGAAAAATAGACCAATGTTATGGCAAAGCTATGTTACGTAGTGCTAACGCTTGTACGTTCATACAAAATGGTACTAAAAATTGTCAAATGGTATGTGGTAATAAAATATACTTATTTACCCCATATATAGACCTCTATTTCATAAATCAACTGAGTTTTTCTTCAAAGAAAAACTCTCATAGTTACTTATTTATATTTGCAGGAGGGAAAAAATCGCCAATAAGAAACCATTAGTGTATTAAATAACTTGTAATTAAAATTTTTCTATTTTGTGAAAAAATGTTATTACAAACGAATTCAGGGACCGATTTTGCCGCATAACAGATAAATGTTATGGCAAGGCCATGTTACGCTCCAACTTCCATGCATTATGCTACTGAATCATACTGAATACTGTCAAGTTGTCATGTATTTGCAGTACATTCAGGCAGTTTTACACATAAACTGCAACGTTACGCGTATGTTATGAAACTGTGTCATAAAGACTCTGTTATCTAAGATCGTTTTTTTGATATTTGTGCGGTTTCTAGATAATCTGAGAAATACGCCTGACAGCACAGCAACGACATGGCTTTTGTCAATATTTAGTAGGAAATGTTCTTCATAACATAGCCTTGCTATAACATTGGTCTGTTATGCGACAATTGGTCCGTCAATTGCATTTACAAATATAATTCTTAATATATGTTAATATATATGGTACGTTGCCGAACAATACATAATTGTAGGGGAAATACGGACAAAATGGTATATATGGATAAAATGATATATTGGCATTTTTTAAAAATTGGCTAGTTTTAATAACGTATTCGCGCCTGTATAATGTGAAGAAAGCTATAATCACAATCCGGTCAGATGTTGAGCGTCATTGTCACAGTCTTGTCGGCGTAATCAGTTCAAACGTGTATCGCGTCTTTAAAAGTTTATTTTGAAGGTGGTTTTGTCAAGTCTTTTTTCGTTTCATAAAATTATTCATTTTGTTCACTTTCGGACAAAATAACTTACAATTAATACTATTTCACAAGCACTGCAGGGTAGTTCATTCGAGGCCAAGTAGAAAATCGAAACCTGTGAAAGGTGATTAGCTTTTAACTTTTACCTTAACTACTTCTGAAAACAGATCAAAGGATCCAACGATGAAAAAAGAGGCTTGCATCCATTGCAAACACCTTTTTCCGGTTCTGATCAATGCTAAGATTGGTTGCGATGTATGATTTATTGACTTTGTGCTCATGTGTTTTGTGCTGATGACCCAATGAACTCCAAACGATTTATTTATGAACTATTTTCTTTAAAGTAAGTATATCAATATGCTCTTACCATATATTGATTTTGTCCGTACTATATGCACAAAATGGTTTTTGTAATTAGTTGCATTATGTTCTTATTATAGTTCTTACTTAATTGGGAAACAATGTCACTAGTAGACAATCAATCTAAAATGAGTTAAAACGATTAAGACGGGTTGAAATATCATTAAATAAAAAAATATAATTGAAACATTTTGTCCGTACAACCCCCAGTAGTTTATTTTTTAATCTTACTGTTGTCTTTTACAATTGCTATTTTCTCAAATAATTTCTTATTTCTATTTTGCAGGAGGAAGAAGAAATCGCCAATAAATTAAAGCCGGTTATTACTCGGTTATGTATTAAATAACTTGTAAACAAAATCTTCCACAAAACCCGAAAATTACTTTCGTTAAGTTTACAGAAAACTATCTTCCCATAAGATAAGATAACCATACCATATTAAAAACTATTAACTGACATAATATATTGTTGATTGATGATTTTGTTTTTAATTTGTACTTCTTAATATTTATAGATGCTATCCAATCATTTCACAACTTGGTGGAATCTTTAACAATTTCTATATTGTCTTTACTTATGAAATATTATTAACGATTGTTGATACATCTATGCATTTAACTTTATATAGACTTTCAGTAAATAAAATGGAGAATTTCTATTTGTATTTTGTTTAGAATGGACACTGTTCAATATAAATGAAAAGAGCTTTTTAGGATATACATGTTCATTCAGGGAAGTCAATTTATTTGACAAAGTAATGAGGAAATATGCAGCTGGTATCATTGAAAAAGATTATCTGAAGGCAAAAATAATTCATTCAAATATAAAATTTCTCTCGGATGAGAAGTTCTCCATTTTACTGTAATAAAATAAATAAATTTACAACGACAAAATAGATATTTATAAGTCCATTTATATTTTTATATTTTTTATGTTTTAACTTTAATTTGTTTATTATAAGTATTAGTAATTGCATTAATAGTTCAAGAATAAGCTGCCGATATTTTAGACATGAGATTTGTTAATATATTTTTTATATCAGAAGTAAACATAATTGTCAATAACTTCTATTTTTTATATGATGGCTCTTCACGATGTTTTCCGTTGATTTTTGAAATTTATAGTCATTACTAGCTATTGGCTGCTTTTTATTCGGAGGTAAATAATAATTTTAAAATTATACTTATATAAAAAAATATTCACACAGTTATCCATATATGAATTATAAATATTTTTATAATTTAAAAGTACAGTCAATCATGTTTATACATAAAGATTTCGTCAGTTTATTCTTGCGCCATGTATGTATCTTGATGGCTCTATTAACTTTTAAGAAAAAAAATGGTTTGAATCAAAATATTCATAAATAGTATAGTGACATATCGAATATGGTATACTATAACAGAACATGTTTTAGAAATGACAATTATCAGGCGATTATTGTGACACTAAACAGTTTTTTATCTTAAAAAATAGGATATTGTTATAAACATGAAACACTTAATGTCTACATAATATTTATAATACTATAAAATTACAAAATAAGTAAATACATATAACCTTAACTGATTATTTCAAGTGTGTATGTGTTATTAATTTTAAATAATAAAAATGGAAACAATATATTAAAAATGTTAAGTAATATCAGTTATACGATGAAAACATTTATAGATCCATTGCAAATGACTAGTTTTTAATTTAAGTGAAACAAAACATTTATAAATATGTATACTTAACACTTTTATATACTTACAGAATTGTTTTAAGAATGTAATACTAAGATCATTAGTCTCTGTGATTCACGAATTTCTGAAAAATCTTCTTAAAATATTTGTGTAAAATAGCATATAGTTCCAATCTTCTTGTAATAGTTTTCCATAATATTACAAAGTTTTTAATAATATGAACTTGAATTTATTATTAAAGATTTTGTAATATATTCATATTGCTGTATATGAATGAAATAAATATCAATACTTAATGTAAGCCTGTAATATTTAGTGTTCGAATTGTCTATATCAGAATTGTCTCAACATGTACATCTATTCTAAATGTGTCAATGTATTGCTTAAATTAACAACTAAAATCCTATACATTAATAATGTAGCATTTTCATTGAATCTTTTAGGTATACCAGGCGGACCAGCGGAAAAATAAAAATCAAAATATTATTTTAGTATGGTTTTGAATTTGCAAATTAATGGATCAAAAATAAATATATATAAATCTATACTATAGTAATTTTGTGTATGGTTAGATTACATGGTCTTAATTGCTCTACCCTCGACTTGAGAATCTACGCCAAAAAAGGTTCAAAATTTCTAATACTGCTGAAGGTAAGGTGAATGTATCAAATATAGATAATATAAAAAATATTTCTTTGATTTTGTTTTATATGTGTTTTGTCGCAGTCTAACGGATAAGCATTGGTACGGAACCCATGGAAATATAAACAGAATTTGTACTTATTATTAAAATTTATATAAAACATGTAATAATTTGATGTACATATGTCTAATGACGCTACGTTCTCTCGAAATACGTTCGCTCCGTATATTCGAAAAGCTGGGCCTGTCTTTGCCAAAAACTAATCAGCACGTCTCTTCATTAATACAAATTGAATGTTTTCTGAATTATTCAAATCGGTTGATCATAGTGGTATCCACCCATTTGTAATAATTATAAATAATATTATAAACTACTATATAACGGTCATAATACAAACAACGAATCTAGTGCATTGCTATTACATTGTATCCTCGAGATAAGCACAACACGTGCTCAGAAATAACGAACTTTTCCAAGGCTTTCTAACCGCAAAACCATTGTCGTTACTTTGTAATACTCAAACGTTGAAAATAAAGTCGTAAATCATTGTTATCTAGGAATGTAGAACACACCCTGAGGGAGCTAGTATTTAAGCTTGTGAATGATGCAATAAACGGTCAGTATGAGTTAGGACGAGAATGAGTTAAGATCAGTATGAGTTAATTCATCAACGATGATATCTGTTTCACTGATCAAGTTTTCCAGCTTTTGTATAGCTTTTGTTAGCAGCAGAAAGAACCTACAAAATTTGTGGACCTTCTACACAGAAAGGGGTGTCATTGGAGGTTCCAGCATTACATGGTATCCGCGTTGGTCGCTCACCATAACAATACTTTCCCCGCGGGAAGTTCAAAAGTTTACACTTTTCAAAGTATATCAAAGTATTTTACATCTTTCGAGAATTTCAAAAATTTAAATTGATTATAATTCCTAATCCTTAAACATTTAATTGCGATACGGGAAGTTTTGGCAATTTGCCTTAAGGCATGATGCCATGAACCACTAGTTGCGAATGTTGCGATTACTACAACTTCACCTATGGGATGTTAAAAATGACAAGTAAGTACCCATACTCTTCTTTTATCTATGTACCCATATTACCTCAATTGGTTGTAAAACAAATAAAAATGTCTTGAAATTTTGTTTTTCAAATATTCTTATATATTGGGCAGTGGACACTAGAACAGGGTCTATTATCTCAGAACAAAATCCGCGTTCTCCGATTCCGTTCACCGTTCAGTACGATTTTGCACGGGATGATTATTAGTTAAGGGGGTATTCTACTGTAGAATTTTGAAAAAATCGAATAAAATTTTTTTATTCATATTTTCAAAGTTTAGTTAGTCAAAAATATGTCATTAAAAGGATTTTTCAAAATTACTATTATTTCCTGAGTTATAGCCATTTTAGTGACGTGGCCTCGGTTCGGGTCCGACCGAGTCTCAAAACTTTGAACGTGTTTTTCTCGGAACTACTTTTTTCGAGCTGGCGGTAAGGATATCTCGAGTTCTAATGAACGGATTTACTTCAAATTTAGAGAGGATCTTCTCTATATATCGCTTTATCGCGTGGACCTTATCCAAAACTATAACTTTTCATTTAGTATTTTTTTAAATTTCGGAATTGTTAGAAAAAACATCAAAAAAAAAATTTTTTTTTCCAAACTGCCGCCATTCAAACATTTTTTTTAACTTATCCAAGGTTCATACGATCGGCATCTATTATAATTAAGAATCCACCTATTTTTTATGTTTCCGATCACCAGGAGGGTTGGAATCATGCACGCCAGGACACCCTCTTTTTTTGAGCCCCCACTTTGACTGCTCATAACTTTGTGAATTTTAACTTTTTTTTAATATTTTTTTTATGTAATAATAAAATATCAATAAACAAATGATAAAAAAATCGATAGTAAAAATATTATTTGTTTCCTTTATACAGCGCCTCAAAAACCGGGCGAAATTCATGCCTCTGCAGTAGAATACCCCCTTAATGAGAGTTAAGAATCACTGACGATGTAATGAACTAACACTATAATTCACTAAATTTCACTAAATGTTTATATTAATAAGTTAAAAAGTGTGAAATTATTCCAGTATATTAGGTATCGTGTAATATTTAAACGTGCAGCATTTTTGTTGATTTATGTTTCGATTTGATTGAATATTTATTATAATATAATATTATCTAGTATATTTTTTGTTATTGTTGTATTATTACAAAACATAATACGATTGTAATACCAAATTTAGTTTCAAATTCCCGATTACTGAAGTTCATTAATTTTCATTTCAAAATTTGCGCCATTAATTTGAATGCCAAAAGCACCGCCCTCACGTCTGATTTGTGGACTCTTCCCTTTACATCATATTTTAATATTGTCTAGGCACTAGAATCTCAAATAAAATATTATTTGCAAATATGAGAAATTAGAACATAGATAAAAGAAGAGTATGTAGATCGAATCTTAGACAATATATTAATATGGATCGAATCAAATGCGATCGAATGTTCTCGAGGATTGTTTTATTTCCCGCGTAAAATTTCCTACCCTATGAGTGCAAAACTGTGCGCAAGAGCGCGACCGGCGGCAGTGGCTTTAACCCTCCGTCGGTCGGCGTGGTCTGGCCAGACTTTTTTCGACTTCAATTAAAAAAAAAAATACTTCTAGTAATCCTATCGACTTGAAATTTTTTGAATTTTCCTAAAATTTCATTAGCTGTCGATCAATGAGGGCGAAAAAATGTACAGAAGGATAATTATAAGGATATTAACTTTTTTATACTTTGAACGGTCGGAAAGGTCTGTCTAGACTACCCATACATTTTGTATGAAATATACGCTTTTTGATATATGTAAACCAGTATTTTGTCTTTTTTCATGGTATTTTCTATTCAAATTGCGTTGTATATATTCTTTGCTATGTGTTGTAACATGAATGTTAGTATTTTCATGGACGAGAGTTCCTTGAAAATCTACCAAACTTATTGGTAATCGCAAACACTGAAAATCGGATGAGTAATGCACACATTATCAACAATTTTTCTACTAGTACTGCGTTCGAATTTTTTTTTTTGGCAAACCTATAGTGAAATTATATTTTCACTTTGAGTTTTACAGCTCATTTCAAAGGCGACGCACCTCATTTCGTTTTCATTTGAATTTCACATTCATTTCAAAGGCGCCGAAAAAGAATAAATATTGTTTTTCATTGATATAAAACAGAAAAATTAACAAAATAGCAACGATTTTTTTATATTTTTTGATTTTTTTATATAATATAATATGTAATATTTTTATTATAAGCAAGCTCAGCACATGCAAAAGACGGTAAGAAGAAGAAAAAATCTAAACTATAAATATTCACTACTAATAATCGTTAATATATAAGACACCAAAAACTCATTTATTCCATATAAATGCATGTAAAATGAATGGTGGTCCAGCCAGACCTTTCCGACCGTTCGAAGGTGAAAAAATATCCGACCGACGGAGGGTTAACTAAATCCGGGTTACAGACATTTGTTCGAAGACTATACTCTATGACTATACTCTTCTTTTATCTATGGTTCGAAGATTACCGTTCATGAATTAGAATTTCGGCAAATCAGTTCATTATTACCCAACTGGCTAATGAATCGTTTGTAATAAACAGTTTTCATAGTGACGAGTATAAATTAGTGAATAACTTTAAATTCATAGTAATCTGAATTCAACAGATATATAGAATTCGAAATGAATAATTCAAAGGAGTTTTTACAAGAAGAAAAATGCGATAAAATGCAAGCGCAAAATGGAGATACTGCGAAGAAAGTTCTTGAACACCAAGAGGTATATATTTATAATTATGAATACAAAATAAACAGGTTAACTTTACATAAAATGACATGTTAGATTTTTCAATTTTTTCAATTTGAAAATATGTATTATATTATATAATGCAATTTCCACTTTAAGAGTGTTACATTGAGCTTTTTACCCTCAAGTACTACACTCTGTCATAAATCGGTACTGTTACAAATAATTACATCTCTTAGTAATAAATATAAGTCTTTTTTCAAAATCAGAAATTTTTGAAGTGGCAATCGATATATTTATCTTATTTATTATACGATAAGTATACAAATCACATCAGTTAAACAATGAGCAAATAGCCAATAATAGCCATAAATTACTGATATTAAAAATTATAATTAGATATATAAAAAGTAATTAATAATTCTCACTCCAATTTGCCAAAATAGATAAAGGTACATAAATGAAAAAGTAAAAATGCAAACATTTTTGGCAATTGAATTCTGAACTCGAACACAGATATTTTGTACATCATGTTATAAAATTTTTAACACCAATGTTTACAAAGACATAAGATATCAAATAATTAGATAAAATAATGATTAATAATAATTTTACTAGGAACAAGAGTTGTCACCCACCATCGATAAAAATGAATCGATAGAAATGAAAGGAGAAAAAAATGAACTCGAAGATTTACAGAAATTACCAAAAGAGAATGAAGATGCAAAGTTATGTATTCCTGATGTTGTCCAGCAAGAACCAATTAATGATGGAACTGAAAATACAACAAGTTTTAATATAAAGAACTGGCAGGTAAACATCAAGAAGTATTTAACTTCCCATAGGACAAGTTACAGTAATCGTCAATATATTTGAAAACAATTAATTTTCATTAAATATTTTATTCGGTATGAAAAATTTCAGCTATTTGCTTTAAGTCACAATGCCATACACCACTATTTATATTGACAATTGAATACTTACACATAATAGAGACATGATTGACTAAATTAACAAATAGAATACTTTTAAGGAAATTTGTGTAACCCTACTTCAATTTGATAGATTTATGTTATTTATACAATAAGTAAATAAATTACATCAGTTAAACAATGAGCAAATAGCCAATAATAGCCATAAATTACTTACTGGATATTAAAAATTATAATTAGATAAATAAAAAGTAATTAATAATTTTCACTCCAATTTGCCAAAATAGATAAAGGTGCATTAATGAAAAAGTAAAAATGCAAACATTTTTGGAAATTGAATTCTGAACTCGAGCACAGATTTTTTGTACATCATGTTATAAAATTTTTAACACCAATTTTTACAAAGACATATGATATCAGCTAATTAGATAAAATAATGATTAATATATTATAATAATTTTACTAGGAACAAGAGTTGTTTCCCTCCATTAATGAAAACGAATCTAAAGGAGAAAACAACGAACTCGAAGAATTACAGAAATTACCAAAAGAGAATGAAGATGCAAAGTTATGTATTCCTGATGTTGTCCAGCAAGAACCAATTAATGATGGAACTGAAAATACAACAAGTTTTAATGTACAGAATTGGCAGGTAAACATCAAGAACTATTTAACTTCCTGTAGCAAAAGTTATAGTAATTGTCAATATATTTGAAACCAATTAATATTTATCAAATATTTCATTCTGTGTGAAAAGTTCCACCTATATGCCTTAAGGAACGAAGTCATACACCACTTCTTCTATTGACAATTGAATACTTATACATAATTAAGACATGATTGACAAAATTAACAAATATAGAATACTTTTAAGGAAATTTGTGTACCCCTACTTCAATATGAGTTAAATTTCAAAATGAAATATTTCTATAAATTCTAATTAATTGAATTATTTTACAGGAAATTGATGCAAAATACACAAGAATTAAAAACGAATATCATAGGCTTAATCGTGAACTTGAAAAATGTTTAGCATCAGATAAACTATGTAATGATCAAATGCAGAGTGTCAAAGAGTCTTGTGCAGCCTTACAATTGACGAACGACCAGCAAAAATATGAGGTAATCGTTACTATAAATTGTTTTTTGCATAATTTAGCACATGAATTTCCAATAATGACACTTTATATACATATAGAATCAAGAAACTTTTAATATACAAGAAATTGAAGAACTTGAGAAACACTTAAACGAACAAAAAAAAACTGTTAAAGCTTCAATGACCGCTATGATACAGCAACAGTCGATAATGAAAAAACTACAGCATCAATCAAATTTACTCACCAGTTTGAAGCTATGTCAGGGCATAGAGACAAAGATCCAGGAACTCTTGGAATTAGATAAGCCACAAGAACCAAAACCTACACCATAAATATTGTCATATAAAATCATATAAAAGAGTGAGATGAAAAAATTATTAATTATTTTTATAAACAATATTAGAATATTTAAAAATTAAAAAAATCTACAATGTTGCAACATTGTACAAAACAGTTTTGTCATTATGATCTATATCAATAACTTTCTAGATTGAAACTCAATTTTTGTAGATACTATAAATGCAAAATTGTCTCGTATCAAATGGAATTGTTCTGTAATACATTTTGTATTCCAATAGAATCAACTGAATATATTAGATAGATTATTATATAGTATATAGTAATTAGAAACTGAAAGACAAGAAAGTGGAATATTATACAAAGGTAAATCATTTGTCGATTATATTGATGAAATATTTACACTTTCAATGCATGGAATTTTTTAACAATACTATACTAAAGTGGGGGGCAAAAGATGTATGATAAATCGAGCACACATGGCTTGTATCGGGGAACGTCGTCTTTGGAAGATAAATGCCCACGTTATCAGATATTAACTTTTTTTTGTTGTTAGTTTTGTTTTTGGTTTAGAGCTTATTTAGAACATGTAACCTTTTTTTACATTTTATACTATTTTTACTATCTTTTATTATATCATGCAATATACTATATTTATTACATTATATATACTATTTTTATGTAAGCTATAATATCAAAGTGACCATATTTTTTTAAGATAATGACAAATATTGCTTTTAGAATAATCCGGGACTGTCCCGGCCAAATCGGGATGTATGGTCACTATAATATTATTCAATTTTATTTGCAATGGATTACTTTTTGGCAAAAGCAAGTCCAGCATTTACGGAGATATAGAGCAAAGAGTGCAGAAAATAAAAATCAAGTTTTTAAGAGAACGGAGCATCCGATTTGAATCATCTAAAAACATTCAATTTGTAATGATTGGGAGAAGCAGTAATTAGTTTTTGGCAAAGGCAGGTCCAGTCATTTCAAAGATACAGAGCTAAATGTGCAAAAAACTGCAGTTTATGAGAGAAATAAGTATCTGATTGGAATGATTCGAAAAACTTTCTGCTTGTGTTGATGAAATAATTACTTTTGGCAAAAAAATATTATTTCATTTTTTTTTATTTATTTATTTTTATTTTATTTTTTTGAATATCGCAAATAATTAAGATTTTAATTTTGGTTAAAGTTTTAAAGCTCACTTATATACTTTAAGTGAATAATTTCAACTTTGCAATTCAGTTTATATAATTCTTATAAATATTAGCTAATATTAGCTAATAGACGACATTACAGAATTTATAATAATCTGTTTAAAAACATTTAATATTTCTCGAACATATTTCGTTACGGTACGGAAAGTTCCAGCAATTTGCCTTAAGGCACAATGCCATACACCTCTAGTTTTATGTTTGAATCTATGAACCATATTAATGTGATTGTACAATTTAAGATTTCAAATAATAATTGCTAACTGACTGCTTATCCATAGATAAAAAAAGAATATATCCATCGCTTATCCGTTATCTGTAGGACAATCCATATTTCCTTTTTTTTTATCTATGGGACAACCGTTAAAATTTCATCTCATGCAATACTAAAATACTTGATTCGTATCGGGGCACACTCGATTTTGTTTACCTGTCAACTTGTGCATATTTGTAAATAAAACTGTCAACGTCACAAGTATGATTATAGGAGGTTACGACAGAAAACTCTTTTGTTTTTATTAAGTTTTGTGAACGATTTTTGTAGTCAGTGTTTTAATATAATTTTCATTGAGTTTTCCTGCATTCAAGCTTCAACCATGCCTAAAATCAATCTTAAGGATAAAGTTAATGACAACGAACTGGATTTGAGCATGTGTGATATTCAAGACGTACCTGTGAAAAACATTGTGAGTAAATAGGATAACGTCATGAAATTAAAATAATATAACAATAATTAATATTGTTTATTCTTTTATTCTTTCAGGCTGCTATTAAGAGGGTCACAATCGTGGATCTATCGAACAATAAAATTATCTCATTGCCGGTAATATTTATATATATATATATGCTTACCATAATAAAATAATTTATACTAAGTGGTAATTTATACCACATAATTGAAATATTAATATTACAGGTGTTTTTTTATTAGCTTGTCTGAATTTGTCGTGTTCAGTAATTTTATTAAATTCGGTAACTTATTTAGCATTATCATTATCAAGCTCTAATATTATCAGTCATGATTATTAATTTATTTATAAAAATTATTTATTAACTAATAATTTATTTATAAAATAATACAGTCATACCCCGACGTACGAGCTTAATTTGTATGTCAAATCGCTCGTGTCTCAAAGCAATTTTTCTTATATGAATGCATTGAAATGTAAATAATTTGTTCCATCACTGTGGTTTTTGTTTTTTTTTCTGTCCATTTATAATTTTTGCGGAAATGGGTTTGACATCTTTTGTTGAACAACTCTCATGTTGGAATTGTTACAACTTTCTCGGAGTGATTTTTATCCACCTCAGAAAGCTGCTTATAAATTATTGTAAGGCCTTTAGCTGGAATTATACCTTTTATCAATTATTTGTATTTTTACAAAGTAAAAATCTATGATGTGTTACACTTGTACATCTTCTTCATCCTCGTATTTTTCAATAATTCCAAGCTTTAATTCAAGATACAAAGCCCTCTGCTTTAGACCTATAGTTATAAAAGTAAATAATATTTTGTAAAAGTACAAAAAACAAAAAAAGAGTGCGCGTAAGGTTCACACGCGATTGAAGTAAAACTTATTTGCTACTGTACAAGTTGGCCTTTAAGTAAAAATAAATACATCATATAACAATTTTGAATGATGTTTATTAGTAATATGGTAACATTCGTGATGCACATATTTATTAGTGCCAATCATTATACACATTTATATAATAATAAATTATAAATTATATATTTATAATATCATTAAAAATATGTATAGTATGTATAGTATAGTATAAAAACAATGTAATTAAAGTCATATTTCTAATATGACATGATCGGTTTGTCATTGTAATTGGCATTTAGAAATGAACTAATCTCAATTGACCCGTATTGAAATGATTTCATCGAGAGCGAATGATATACAGTTCGGGCGTAACGCAATTTTTGTTGCATTCTCAAAGATTTACACCCAAGTTTCGCCTAAAGAAATTTTGCTTCAAAAACCAGTGTATAACTATTGCATGTACTATCACTATTAATGTATAGTGAAATATCGATACTCGATATATTCGTGTAGTTAAATCGTTACTACTAAAATATTATCAAGATATATAATTGAAATCACTAACTATAAAATAATTTACTATAATAAAACGGCCAAAATATTTCTATGGTAGGAAAATGATTGTTACAACTAATGAATTTTTTAATATTTTCAATTTGCCAATAACATTTTTCTAGAAAACTGTTGCTCGTTCAAAGCTCGTATATCGAATCTACAAATCGCTCTTTTGGCGGCTCGTATCTCGAAACATTTGTATGTTGGTGTACCGCTGTACTATATTATTATGGGCATTTCCATATATTTTTGTATAAACCATATATATTTTGTATAAATCAATATAATTTCAATAATATAAAAAATGTATTATTTTAGGATACATTTGCAACCTCTTTGGCCCGCCTAGTAAAGCTTGACCTTAGCCAGAACAACTTGCAAACGTTACCTGATAACTTTGGAGAATTAAAGAATTTGCGCGAGCTGGATCTTTATAACAACAAACTCCAGCACTTACCACTGAGCCTAGGTCAATGTAAATTTCTTAAATGGTTGGACTTAAAGAATAATCCTCTGGTTCCCGCAATAAATGAAATAGCGGGACCATGTTTAGATTCGAAACAATGCCAATCATGTGCAAAGAAAATAGTAAGCCATGATTAAAGTAATTGAAATTAATTTTTGTGTTTGAATTTATAAAAGTTTTTTATATAATTTCATTAGGTCTCATTTCTAACCAACATGCAAGTTCAGTTAGATAAAGAAGTGGAGAGGCGCAATGCACAGAGGAAGCGTGATTTGGATATAAGGGAGGCGCAGCAGTTGCAAAATAAAAAGGGGCAGCAAAAAAATACAAAGAAGGCTACAAAAGCAGAAAAAAAACAAAAAGATTCTGAAGATACTCAAATCAGCAGTAGCGTCAAAATGAATGCTGGTAGTACACAAAATGGCAGAATCAAAGAAACCTATTCCAAAAAGAAATCATTTTTATCTCTCATCTTTTTCTCCTTGCTGACCGTGTCATTTGTCAGTTTCTTAGCTGGCTTTTTATTACACAAATACGATAAACCCAAATTTGCTATTGCTCTGGGGTACATTGAAAATGCATGGAATTCTACTAAAACTTTATTTGAGTTAGACGAAGAACTTAATAAAGGCACAGGAGAATCTATTTCTAAAACGCGACATATTCTTCTTAATATACGATCGGCGTACAACTTCACAGCGACAAAAGTCTTTGACTTCTACTCAATTTATTTGACCGAACAAAATTTTTCTGAAATTGGACGAGTGATCTATGATGCATTCAACTATATTTTTAAGTTGATTGTTAATTTTTGTTAATAAATTTATAGAAGATTTACCTGAAATAATAGATGTGATACAGAAGAGACTGCTAGGCTAATTTATTGTATTATCTTCTATCAAATAAAAATAATGTACATTTTGTAATCATTCAGTTTTATTTAAGGTGGTATTCTGGTCTAGAATTTTTAAAAAATCGATTTTTCGCATTTTAGATTTTAGATATTTCAAAGTCATATACGTACAAAAACATTTTTCAAAATTTAAATTATTTTCATAGATATAGCTGTTTAACCACCATAATCTTTATCTGATTCCTTCCTATGTGAAACTTTAAATGCGTTTTTCTCAAAACTGACTTATTCGATAGGATAACACTCATGATTTCTCAACTTTTACTTCTTTAGTATGAACTATTCTAATCATCTATAAATTCCGATTTTAACTATTTAAAAAAAATTCGAATAGCAAAAAATGGTGTTTGAAGAAAATAAAATGGGGTCTGAAGAAAATAAAATTTTTCTTCAGACCAGTCATTATTTTGTGTAAAACAATTATTTTATCTTGTCTGTAGCTCATACGATACCGACATTATTCTAGATTATTAACATACACTTTTTTCTTCTTCGTATTATATGAAGAACTAAAATCATGTATGGTCAGGTAAGGGTATCGTCAGGTGCCAATTTTTTAAGATTTCCCATTCATCACCTTATAGAATTGAAAGTATATATCTATTTATAATTTATATTAATATTTTATATTCTCAAAACAATAAATAATAACTTGAGAAAAAAAATGTAGTAAAAATATTGTTTGTCTTTTTAGTGCAACCTTACAAAAATCACATAAAATTAATGCCTCTAGACCAGACTACCTCCTTAAAACAAATTCTAAAACATGGTAATTAAACATGATATTCTGCTCCTTCTACTTTCTCGTCAGTTATGTATGATAGTAAACTAGCTGCTGTTTCTTGCTCACACCACATCAGAGCCATCAGCATTCCTTCAACTAGTCCTAATAGAACACCGCATAAAATATCAAGCAAATGATGACGTTCCATTAATAATCTCGATAGACAGACTGCAGTGCTCCATGCAAGAATCGGTGGCCAGAAAAACATACTTAGAGGGTACAGATTTAAAAAGAAGAAGGTGATAAATGCTGCTCTTGAAGCATGACCAGAGGGAAAACTGAAAATATAATATTACGTAAGGTTATATTTTCTCAATGAATAATTAATAAAAAAAAATCTCATAATTTATTTTGTAATTAGGCAAGGACAAATATCAGCTTCTAGCAACTGTATAAAACACCAATTGTAAAAAGCATTTCACCTTAAGCAAGTTGCATTAATTTCCCGGTACATGTAAATAATCAACTTAATCAATAAGAATTGAGATTTAGATATTTTAGTGAAATGTTCAACTGGTATTTCGAAAATAAAGTTACCATGTTCACTAAAAAATAATCAATATGGTTTACAATTGATATCTATCTATTAAATTAATTTGTTTAACGCATTTCATTCTATACATTTCGGGTTCAATAAATGTATTTTATTTGAGTGTGAAAGTAAACTGTAAGCAGTAGCTGCCAACCCTACCAATGAAATACCACGTACAGCTGCTTTCAAAATAATACTTCCAAAAAAATAAATCAAAAACGTTAAAATAATATAAAAACTATTGGGGTCATGTGACCATGCCTTAAGGCAAATTGCTGAAACTTCCCGTACTTTAATTAAAAATCTTGGTATGGAACCCAAAAAAATTTACACAAAATATGTACACATTATTAAAATCTCTATAAAATATCTGATAATTTGAAGTACATATATCCAATAAACATTTTTGACTGCAAAATGACATTTTTTTAACTTATTTTTATTAAGAGTCCATAACCGCTGGGCTTGCTTCCCAAAAATTAAATCAGTTTTTTCATCTTGTCAAAACAAGTAAAATGTTTTTTTTAATTATTAAAATCGGACGCTCCGTCGTTCTCTTAAAAACTGAGTTACTGTTTTTGGCACTTTTTGCCCCATATCTTCGGAACGGCTAGACCCGCCTTCGCCAAAAACTAATCAGCACGTCTCCTTATCAATACGAATCGAATGTTTTTTAAATTATTCAAATCGGTTGATCGGCGTTCCCGAAATCGTCGACAAACTTCTCCTTCACAGAGTTATTCATTCAATTCAATTATTCATTCAGAATATAGGTAATGGTTGCAAGCTCGAACACTTGTCTATTTACTTTCTAAAAACTTAGAAGGTTGCTCATTCTAAGTTTTTTTATATCATTTGGCTGCTGAATCAATTCTGGTACCATTACCTGTATTTGTCAGGACCAAAATCTAAGGAGTCATGCTTTGAATTTGGACGTCTTCTTCTTGTGAAAGCTTTTAAAACTGCTACTATTACAATATCAATTAAAAGACCTGCAATAACAAGTATAGAAATTCAATTACTTTATATGACCATCGATTTGAAATATGATTTAATTGAAACTTGCCTATGAACATATTAACTTGCATTTGGTATAAAGAGGGATTGCTCACAAGCCACGTAAACGCTAGCCATGCTCCTAGCCACAAAATGCCATGGCAAGAGACCTAGTATTAATTAAAATTCAAGATAGTTCTTGTTTAAATAACAGTACATATAGTTTAACATATTTCATGAGACGTTTTCCATCTAAAAGTTAGTTACATCTTTTAGTAAATTGGAAAATGAAAATCAAAGTATATCATTCACTTTAATATATCTAATATCAATTTGAATCTGAATACTTACCTCTAGAAGTTTGTAATGAATTTTTAATGATCGAAGTGGTAAAACTTTTAAGCATACTTGTACAAGCTGCTTTGATATTTGCACATCAGCTTCTAATAACTTTTTAAACAATGGATGATGATTTCTTTTAGATTTATTTTTATCACCGTCGTACATCTTGCTATAAAAGAAAATGAAAAATTAGATAAAAGATGCATAAAGAGGAAGAAGAAGAATGTAGATGATAGATGACTGACTCGAGAGGAGATAATACTGGGAATTGAAAACTAAAGCATAGAAAAGAGACTTAAAAAATATGAATAGTAATAAGCAAGAAAAAGAAAGGAAATCAATGATATGTGGTTCTTGCACACTATTGACATGCTTTTGGGCAGAGTACCAAAAATGATATTAATAATTAACTCTGTGGCTACGAGAGTGTTTTCAGCAAAAGCGACACTGATGTACAAGCCAGTAAACCGCATTTGCTAAAAAACTAAAAACCACAACAAATTAGTATTCTCAATAATCTCAGAGGGATAAAAATTGAAGCAAAATTCGTCACACTGAATGTCGTCTATAGGAGACATTCGTACACACAGATTGTCTATAGATGACAAATTATTTTGCTATTATGACTGTTTATGAAAATATAAGCAAATTTACAATAAGCCATAATTCGTATAAGTACAATATTACTTTCTGTATCAAAAAATTATGATATAAAAAGAATATTAAGCTACAAAAATCAAAAAACTATAAGAGAAAAATTGACGAACACCCAAATTACTTGGCACAGAAAGTATTTTCAGAAGTGCGCCCAACCAGGCTAAAACGAAAAATTCCCAACGATCTCATAAATAGCCCTTGGTAAACGCTAACATTAATATTATTATTATTATTATGATCTTATTATTTTCAATATTGTTATTTTGTTATATTCATTATTATCTGTAACTTATTATTTTTATTCCATTTTATTGTTTTTCTAGTATTATTTTTATTATTCACAAATTCTATTTATTAATTTTATTATTAAATCATCATAATACGGATATCTTTTTAATGAAAATACTATCCTCTTCATTTCGTACTTTATTTTATTTATATTTATGTTACTGTCCATTAATGAAATTAATGTTCATTAATAAATATTGTGATTGAAAAAAAGCTACAAATGGAATATTATTAAAAAGATTCTCAAAATCTTTCAGGAGTATAACATTTTTGCCAGGTTGTACATTAACTTACGTCAATGGTATAGAATTATGGAATTATTATTATCAGTTCAATTTTGTTGTAAAAGACATTGGTGAAATAAAAAGTTCTTCACAATTCTTCAATTATAATAGGTTGTCAAATATCTCCCTTCCGCCTTTTTGTATTATAAACCAATAGCAAAAAAGCGGAAGGGAGATATTTGACAACCTAATATTTGTAATTATGAAGATGCACTGAAATGAACTAACAATATGAATATTGTATCTAGTGTATACATTTATTATAAATGATGGTACTTATCATTATTAATAATTATCAACTTACGTATAATTTGTCTAGGCGTATAATTGATTATTATGGAATTATTTATATATAAAAAATGCACGTCGCCGAAATGAAGTCGTACTGCCGGTCCTACCTCAACACAAATGTCAGTTACTCGATTCCTTTTGTAGGTTATATTTTCTATGTAAATATTGCACTGAAATGTCTTTCGCCGTGACTATTCAATCTCAATGTTATCAAAAATGTTTTAAATTAATTCCATTGCCCATTGTACTAACTGTTTATACAAACCGATAAATATTATCGCACTTTTATCTGTAAATTTCTATCGACTGTACTACGCATGTATTCTTTCTTGCTTTTTTTGTTAGTCATGATTTATGTGCAGACAATGAGTTCTTGAAAATAAACCAAATACTGAATATTTAGTTTGTATGTATTATGTTTATTTAAATGCATACGCAATATTTTAATGTTGCTTGAACAATAATTGATGTATTTATAAGTTATTATTACTCCTAGAAAACTTATATAGAATTTTATGATTGCAGATGACAATGTTTATGAATGATGCTGGAGAATGAATTTTAAAGATCAATAGTTGCTGAAAATGCTATAAATTAATAAATGTGGTAATTAATTTTGAAGTTATAACTAGTTAGGTGAGTCTATTACTACCATTACTATTTGTTGTTTGCATTCAAAATCAAAAATGTGTTTGTGGTGTGGATCATAAGAAACAGTTGCTGATTATTGATGACATTGCTTGTAAATTGTTTATAATATAATTTTCTGCAGATGTGCATAACTTTTAATGCTATCTAAATTTGTTTATTGAATTAACCACTTAAATACCACGCTTAAAATTTAACCAGTTGTCTGGGGTGCTCTCATTGAACTGTGGACAAAACTATGTGTCTTTATTATAGCCTTCTAATATCTAGAAATTTTATGTTTTTTTTAACAAAAATTGCCATCTATATATCCAATAGTCAAAGATTTATATGCTTGACAAGTATATTCATCAAAACACAACATGCTTCCACTTTTTAAAAATTGTTTATTCAATTAAGTACTCGAATACCACAATTAATATTTATTCAGTGGATTGTGGTGCTCTCATTGAACTGTGCACAAATTTATGTGTTGTCACAATCGAGGTAAAATGCCACTTTTCAACAATTTACTTTAGTATAGCCTCAAAATATTTCAAATATCTAGAAATTTGAGTATATTTTATGTTTTTTTTATGCAAAAAATGCTATCAAAATATCCAATGGTCAAAGATTTGCATATATATGCAAGTATATTCGTCAAAACACAACATGCTTCCACTTTTTAAAAATTGTTTATTCAATTAAGTATTTGAATACCACAATTAATATTTATCCAGTTGACTGTGGTCCTTCCATTGAACTGTGCACAAAACTATGTGTCATCATAATCGAGGTAAAATACCACTTTACAACAACTTACTTTAGTATAGCCTCAAAACATTCTAAATATCTAGAAATTTGTTTTTTTAAGCAAAAATTGCCATCTAAATATCCAATGGTCAAAGATTTATATGCATGACAAGTATATTTGTCAATACACAAAGTTCTTCAACTTTTCCAAATTTGTTTATTCAAGTACTTGGATATCACAATTAATATTTATCCAGTTGACTGTGGTGCTCTCATTGAATTGTGCACTATACGTTGTCACAATCGAGGTAAAATGCCACTTTTCAACAATTTACTTTAGTATAGCCTCAAAATATTCTAAATATCTAGAAATTTGAGAATATTATGTATTTTGCTATCTAATATCCAATGGTTAAATATTTCTGTGCAAGTATACTTGTCAATACACAACATTTCCCCTCTTTTTCATGATGAGTACATTCGTCAGTCACAGTTAACTGGTTAAATCTAGTTTGAACAAGGAGTCAATAAGTGGATACATAGAATTCTGTAAAGGTATCTTTGAAATCTAATAAAAACTAATGTAATTAATAAGGTGGTTCATGCCAGGATAATTTTCAAATATTGTATGATATTTAACATTTTTTTTAAAAAGCATGTCTTTATATTTAGGAACGGAAACAATCAAATGCTTTATCATAGACCTGTAACCACTGTTTAGTGCAAAATTTGAAGCCATTGAGACAATTATATTTACAAAATAATAGTGCTTGGAGTCTGTTCTCGTGGAATAAGAACTTTTCTACTCTACTTTTTAATGTGGAAATGGAAATAGAAGGCTATAGAAATTAATTTTGAGTCAACTCGTATTGCTTCTTTCTTGTTAACATTATTATTGTTATCATATTCTTATTGTTAACATTATTATATACATTGCTTTATTAACAATTCACAGTTGATGGAATCTTTTGATTGATTTGATGATTTTCTAGTGAAGAAATTTGCAATTTGCAAATTTGCAATTTGGATTATAACTAGAGTAAGATATGAAAAAATTAAGTTCTCTTTCTTGAATATTTTTTGCACCAAAGGTGGCATGCATCTGTTTTGGTTTCATCAGCTTTACGTTCTGAGAAATTTATATTAAAATCTCTTACAATAATCACAGGACTCTTACAATAATCAGTTTTTTTGCCAGTTACGTCTTGTGAACAAAATTTGTGAACCTGCAATGGATAGTGGCAATGAAAATTGTGTAATAAATAATTTATTGTTCCTCATGTTTGCATTTGCTAAAATAGATAATGTCTCTAAATCTTCTTTATGTTGAAATAAATTGGAGTTTTAATAAGCAAATGTAATGTAAAGTGCATTATCAATATGACATTAATTTTTATTATTATTCCGAATTTTGTTATGTTGATATATTATCATGAAATCCAAATTTGTTATGAGGAGGTTCAATTTTCTAGTTAGTTAGTTACCTTATTATAATCTAATAATTCTTTTTAGTCTAATTACATCACTTTACTTCACTTCGTACAAAATTGATTGATATGCAACTGGTATATCAAATAAACAAAACAGTTTGTCTCCTGAAGATAACAATTCTCTGAATAAATGATTGGTAAATGAGCTCATTACTATTGAGAAAAGCCTGAATTCTTATATATTTCTTATTATAATATAGCATTTATGTGGATAGAATAGTTAGTCAAAGTTGTTTTTTTTAACAAAGTTAGTCAAAGTTGTTTTTTGTAAGAGTATAAAATTATCATTTTCTTCTTTATACATGTGTATCTTTTATGTAAATAATGTTAAAATTGGCATGAGTATTATATTCATGTATATACATTCAAATAGAATTCAAAGTTATATACTAGTTATTCGAAGACAATACTAACTACTAAAATATTTATGGTTTTGTTTTTATTAATACAGTAAAATGTAGTTTTTTTGTATTATTACTCTTCATAAAATAAAGTGTTTCAGATAAAATACCAACTAGATTATATGAATAAATATCTCTGCATTTTTCTAACTGTGTTTTTTATTTCTTTCAGATGGAGTTTGGAATATGGAACATTCAAGGAAATTTATGGTCTGCAAATACAATTGCTTATTCCAATGCTCCAGCTTTGTATGCAAACAGAATTCCACAATTTCCATTCCATAATGCTCAAATTTCAGCTCTGCCTGAAATATTCAAAACAAATTCCTCTAGAACAATAAATGCTGAAAATGAAGGGCAGCAAAGTGAATTTGAATCAAATGATTCCAGCAGTCATTCTAATATATCTCAACAACAAAGAGAAACTCAGGCTGAACCCAATACTGATAATGACAATGCTGCAGATTTCATAAATAATTTTGGACTAAACAATTTCAAGATTGAAAATTTTGCTTTTATAAACCAACAATTCAATCCAGTATATAGTTTGATGTTGAACCATTTTAATCAGCAACAAGAATTTTCAAATTCTGAAAATGAAATAGATGAGACACAAGCCGAAGATGGTTATAATGAAAGTAATTTATCTAAAAATGATGCATTCGAATGTACAGTGTGTCAGACTGTTCTGAAAAGCAATGAGGAGCTTCAAAGACATCTCGAAGTCAAGCATTTTAATAATGAAGTTGTGGTTTCTACAAGATCGTTTGTTCAAAATGAATCAACCATTGATGGAAAACTTTATAATGAAAATTCTAATAGTTCAACAAAGCGTCAGGACCGGTTATCCTTGCAGAGGGTATGTAAGGTATTTTATAAATCTGTTTGTTATTTTTATAAAATTGATTGTGGTGATTTAATACTTTTGTGCTGCACAATTTTTATGGATTCATATTAAATGATAATTCTTCATTGTAGGTCAGATATGAAAGAGAAGAATATCGTTGTACATTATGCCCTTACACCTGCACGATTGAAAAAGCATTTTACAGACATCTCAGGTAAATATTATTTTATATATTATATTATATTATATTATGAAAATAATATTATAATTGATATTTAGTAGCATCATTATGTAATTAGTATAAAATGGTTTTCCCTTGGTGTTCTACAAATTTTGGTATTTGCAACACATATTTCGCTTTTGTTTTAACTTTACTGTTAATAAAAACATATTTTTATAATTAAAAAAACTGTATACAATTTATTCAATTATAGATGAATCAAATAGAATTTTTTTATATTCTAAAAAATCATGTTTTTTTAAATCATCATAAATATGTTCATCTAAGTTCTACTCACAATCCCTGGAATATTGTTTTTTGCTTCTTGGAATATTAGTTTTAAATATAATGATTAATTTAATACAAATACATCTGCGACATTATCTGTTTCACTGATCAAGTCTCCGAAGCACAGGTAACAGCTTTGTTTAGCAGCAGAAAGAACTTACATACATGTTTGGCATTGTCGGCAGTATTTTGGGGTCATTGGTGGTTCCTACAATATATATATATATATATATATATATATATATACATGTGTGATTTTTTGAAAATTATGCAATATATGTGATTAAGTGAAGATACAGTAGTACATTACAGTAATTACGTTTGTATTTTACAGGGCACATTCAAATGATTCAAATGATACTACAAAAACAGGTTTTACACCTAGAATCTCCTGTGTGATTTGTGGTAAGGACCGTACAAGTGAAAATGAAATGTTAAAGCATATGCAAAAACATAAGGATAATCGTCATTTTTGTTGTGATATTTGTGTTTTTCGAACCGTACAACTCAAAAAGGTAAGCATACGATTAAATATGATTATACAAAATAAAAATTTGTAACAATACTTATTAATTTGTTAAAAATATATCTAAAATACGTATATTATAAAAATACATATTAATTTTTTAAATAAAAAAATACTTATATCATAAAAATACCTAAAAATTTGTTTAAAAAAAATACTCATATCATAAAAGTACCTAAAAACTTGTTTGAAAAAAGTACTTCTAATATAAAAACACTTACATTATACAAAATTTGTTAAATAAAATAAAAATTAAATTCAAATAAAAAATGAATTTTAAAAATACTTATATATAAACTAAAAATAATAAAAATAAATAAATATATAATAAAAATGAATTAAATAATAAATAAATAATAATAAATTAATTATATAAATAAATTAAATAAAAAACTGAAAATACAGTTGATTGTTAACAATTCTGCAACTTATACAAGCTTGTATGAAAAGGATTAATATTATCTTTATTTTAATATAAAAAACGTTCATTTTTATATATCTTTTACAATTTGTAGTTGATTCAACATAGAAGAATGCACACAGGTGAAAAACCTCACTTGTGTCCACACTGCATTTATCGAAGTGCGAGACGAGATAATCTGCGTTCTCATGTTCGTAGGGTTCATAAAAAAGACAATTTATTTTGCGACACTTTTTCTCCTCGTGGTTTTATGTTATCGTCCAAAGCTAGAGATATCAATAAGGAATAAGAGCTGATGTAGAAAAATCCGTATTATATGATTTTTCTTATGCGAACTGTGATTGTTACAGTAGACTCGCGATAGTCCGACAAATACTTTATAAGGAATAATGCCATGGCAATTAATTTTTAGCTATTTGGAATAAGAATTCTTTTTAATCCCAGAAAAATCAAAATACAATATGACTATCAAATTATATACCATACAATATAATTCAAGAGGCAGAATAAATGTATTTGATTGGGTAAGATTTGGTAAAATTGAAATTGAATTTTTTTTTTAAATTTATACTTGATTTATGTTCAAAACGGATGAAGAAAATATTATTTTTTTATTCATTAGCAGTGCTTCTTATAAAGCCTTGTGATAAATACAGTGGTACTCCGACTTACGAGTGACCCCTCATACGAGTGTTTTGAGATATGAGTCTACAAAAGAGCGATTCGTCGCTTCGAGAAACGAGCAAAATTTAAGATACCGACTTTGAGTTAGTAAGGTTTTTCTAGAAAAGTGTTAATGGCAAAATGAAAACAAAAACTAGCTGTAAGTGGAATTCTGTCTTAAGGCAATTAAGGCATCGTGCCTTAAGGCAAATTGCTGGAACTTCCCGTACCAAAAATTATTTAAAGGATTAACTTTTTTGAAAAAATTTTACTTCGAAAAAATTAGATTTTTGAGAAACTATAAATCTGACAAAAAATTATTTTTCTCAATTTTTTTTTTTTTGAAAAAAAAAATGTTTTCTTTATTTTGACATATTTTGAAAGATCTAAACTTTTTTTGAAAGCAATCGTACTGCTTTATCTGCATAAAGACGAAATATCAAACCGCGTAAGGGCCGCGTCGACGTCTAACGCGTAAACATTGGTACGGAACCCATAGGAATGTAAACCAAAATTATATTTATTGTTAAAATCTCTATAAAATATCTGATAATTTGATGTGCATATGTCTAATGATCATTTTTGACCGCCGAATGGGATTTTTTTTTACTTTTTGCATTAGATCTCCTAAACCGCTAGACCTGTCTTTATGAAAATTTGATCGGTTCTTCACCTTGTCAATATTATTAATATGTTTTTTAAATTATTAAAATCGGACGCTCCGTTCTCTTAAAAACTGAGTTACCGTTTTCGGCACTTTTTGCCCCGTATTTTCGGAATGGCTAGACCTGACTTTGCCAAAAACTAATCAGCACGTCTCCTTATCAATACAAATCGAATGTTTTTTGAATTATTCAAATCGGTTGATCGGTGTTCCCGAAATCGTCGACGAAAATTTGTATCCGCACATACATACACACACGCACACACACACACACACACACATCCATTTTTTCTAAGGTATGCCAAAATATTCAGAAACCTTTGAAACGTCGAGAAATGTAAAAATTTTCATTTTCGATTTTTTTGCGATTACTATAACTTACCCTACGGGAAGTTAAAAAGCCAGTTGTAACAACGATTTTCTTATCATAGAAGTATTTATGATAGTAAATTATTTTATAGTCAGTCATTTATAACATTACAATTATACATTAATATTAATTATTAAGTAACGATTTACACATGCAAATTAATTGAGCATTATTTTAACGATTGAAATTTTGACTACGCATTAATAGTGATTGTACAACTATAAATCTTGAGTTTGCGTTTTTTTTTACAAAATATTACTTACTTTTATAACTATGTGTTGTCTAAAGAAAAGGGCTATGTATCTTGAATTAAAGAATAAAATTATTGTAAAATATTGGAATGGTTCTAAAGATTTGTGAATGAAAATCTCCCCGAAAAAGTTAAAACAACTTGTTTATGGTAGTTGTTCAACGAATATTATGTATGGACAGGAACCAACAATAATTAAATTAATGTGTTAGAACGAAATAATGGTATTGCAATGATTTATATGGAAAAACTTATTTCGAGATGCCAGCGATTGGACATACGAGCGTGGTTACGGAACGAATGAAACTCGTATGTTGGGGTACCACTGTTATTGTGATGTTACCCAAGTCAAATAACTAAATGAATTTGGATTAACGTGATTCTACTGTGTGTTGTTTATAGTGATTTTAAAATGTCACACTGGTTCGATAATAATATATAGTTTACAATTTTTATATTGTTCTGTTGATAACTGAATTTAAGCTATTATAAGAATTTGAGCTGAATGTTCCTATTTTATATGTAGTTAAATTTTTGATATTTTAAATATTTTTATACGGGTTATCAGTATGTGAATTGTTAAGAAGTATCTATTATCTGTTAATTTTCTGGTATGGGCACTACAATTTTAAACAATAGATTAAATTGACATATGGCATATAATGTGAAGCATAATTTTCAAAATAGATTGAAATAATGCAATGCAATTTTACTTTTCTGTTCTTCGAAATCTATTTGTGTCCTGTTTCAATTTATTCTATGTAATATAAAATTTTATTGTATATGTAAATATGCCAAAACCTTTATACCTACTATTTTGTGATCTGGTTTTGCATGTGATGAATCATCCAATGTTTCTCAGCGAAATGGTAAATATATTTTTAATTACCCTCTTCTTGATACAATGTATTTATCACGATTAAATATATTTTAACTCAAAAAAACTTGAGAAACATTTGATAGATTATCTGTATTAACTATTTTTAAGTTAAATTAGGCAAAGACTGAATATTAACAATGGGTGCTATTGTGGCATGCTCGATAAAATTGAAGAAATTTTGATCGAATCGACTGACAAAGGGTTTTTTTTTAGTCCAATATTAAATTAATTAGACGTTATTTTGTTATAATATGATATTGATTGCTAAATTTATATAGCAATTTGCAATATTGATATCTAACAATAATTCCCTTTTAAATAGTATGTAGTAGAATGTAAGTTTCTATAATAATTATAATTTAATTATTCTACTATATTTGAATGAATTCTAAAATACTTTTATCGTTATTACATGTCTATTCTATTTTATGTTGCTATGTTCTATATATTCTTTTTGTTAGACGTATTTAAAAGTAATATTCTATTTTTCAATTACTAACATGCACTGTTAAAAAGAAATCCTTTAATTCTAGCCTATATGTAATAAATATTTACTTATGGATGTTCTTATAAAATTCCAATTGAAGTAAATTAAAACATTGTAGTGATTAATAAATGTCGATATTACTTATACTATGATATATATGCATAATTTTAACGGAATGTGATATTTTGAAAGACTTATAAATGCTGAAATATTTCCTCTCAGCATTATAATAAATAAAATGAAATGTAATGGTTCAATGGTTGAACAATGTAATTTTAATAATGCTATTTCAAGTTTTATGTATTAAAATTCATAACTGTCAACAGTGGGTTGTATTATTTTTTTAATAATATATAATTTCATATATTCTTCCTGAATAATTAAGATATGATTTTTGATTATAAAATTCTAATACAAAACGTTTGATATAAATATACATATATTATGATAATGCTAATTTTGAGGCATAATTTTGTCTTTATATATGATATACTTATATGGAATTAAAAAGTATTATAAAACATACTTTCTATGAGTGACTCGGGATCACTTAGTAAGGTCACTGACCCCCATTCATAATCCTTTAACGAAACTATAAAAAATAACATTGTATAACAGGTTACATATGAATAAACAATTTAATTATATATAATAATCATCATAATAAATTAATTAGTTAAATTATATAAAATTGAAACGACATTTGGTTGATCCTATATAACAGAGGAGATGTAATTATCTAGCCAGTTTTCAAATTGCTTCAGGTTTAAGTCGATCTGAAATGAGAAATTGGTTCATCATAAAACATATGCGACGCACAACATTTTTTGTATAAAACTAATATTATATTAATGTTAGGGTGGTTTTTAATATGCGGACTTTAAAATAGTTCACACTCCAATCAAAGTTTCTGAGTTCTTCTTCCTAAGTAAATACTTTATTTTATAAAATATATCAAATTTTTGTTGTAATTTTTTTTATTTATGATCAATAAAAGCAAATACAATGTTATTCTCAAAATACTTGTTTCTAAGTTATAAAAATCTAAAAAACAAATGGAATTTAATACCCATGTTCAGTGGCGTCGGAACCGTGTGGGCTGTGTGGGCTTGAGCCCACCCATGAATTTTGATGGGGGGGCTCAGCCCACCCATCAATCTCAAAAAATTATATGGGCTAATATCTCTATAAAAAAACGAGACCACTGGCTGCCTATCTAAAAAAAAAAAAAAAAAAACGAGCCCACCCATCAAAAATTTGGTTCCGACGCCACTGCCCATGTTATTTCCATAAGAAACTTTGGGCGGAGTGCTCGAACCCCGCGAGAGTTATATGTTTTTTTTATTTTATTTTTACATCTATCTGGTTAAATATTATAGTAACTAATAATAATTATTGATTTCTTAGATATAATACATAAATATATGGTATATGGTCTACGACACTCTAAATGGGTCAAAATAGAATTTTTCAAAGTTCAAACCTTTGGATCAATTCACGGGACATCAGAATTCATTTTAGAGGTATGGTTTGTTGACCTTCCCTAATATATAGAATATATCAAGCCAATTCGTCGAATTAAAAATTGATTTTTAATTCCTTATTTACATTTCGTTCTTGATGCGTGTCATCATTCACTAAATCTGAATTACAATATTTGTTTTGTATGCACAATGAATACAATTATTAAAAATCATTTAAACAATCAATAATAAATATACATACTTTACTTACACTAAATCAGGAAAAACCAAAACACTAATTTTCAAATAATAATGTTTCTTAAGAAAAACAATTTAATAACATTAACACTATTTAATTGTTAATTTAAAAAAATAATAATAATATTGTTTCAAATTTTGTGTTTTGTGTAATCTAGATTTACCGAATAATGACACACATGTGTTGAAACGTTAAAGAATTGAAAATCAATCTACAATTTTTATTCTGATGATTTGGCTGTTGTTTATATGTTTCAATAGGGCAGGTCAGTGAACTGAGTTAAACTCCAACTCGTAGAAGTTAGAATGAGAGATTTTCCAGTGCCATTTCACACTGCAGTGCCCGAGATGGGCATATTTTCAAATGGAAACTAATTTTAATTTATATTTCCAAGTGAACATGGACATCGCTACACAATCGCACGATATCGTGACTCTTGTTAGTATAAATTGTCTCAAGTTTATGTTCATCGATGAATGATAATTCGATAATGAACTAGTGGTGCATGGCATCGTGCCTTAAGGCAAATTGCTGGAACTTTCCGTACCAAAAATTATTATTTTTTTTAAAAAGATTAAATTTTTTTTTAAAACTTTCGAAAGTTTTGAACTTTTTTTCAAAGCAATCGTGCTGCTTTACCTGCATGGAGACGATATATCGAAGCGCGTAAGCGTTGCGTCCCCGTCTAATGGATAAACGATGTTACGGAACCCATAGAAATGTTACCAAAATTTATATTTACGTATTATCAAAATCTCCATAAAATATCTGATAATTTGTTGTGCCTTTGTCTAATGATCATGGCACTTTTTTTTAACTTTTTTTACTAGATCTCCGAAACCGCTAGACTTCCCAAAAATTTAACCAGTTGTCAATATAAGTAAAATGTTTTTTGAATTTTTAAAATCGGACGCTTCGTTCTTTTAAAAACTGAGTTAACCTTTTGGAAACTTTTTGCCCCGTATCTTCGAAACGGCTAGACCTGACTTTACTAAAAACTAATCAGCACGTCTCCTTATCAATACGAATCGAATGTTTTTTTGAATAATTAAAATCGGCTGAACCGTGTTTCCTAAATCGTCGACGAAAATTTGTATCCGCACACACACACACATACATCCATTTTTGTAAGGCATTCCAAAATGTTCAGAAACCTCTAAAACGTAAAGATATATAAAAATTTTCATTTTTGTTTTTTTTTGCGATTACTATAACTTACCCTACGGGAAGTTAAAAATGGGTGTTAATCGACGTTTAAAAATTCTTACCTCATTAATGCTATTCACAGCCAAAGGAGTGGGAGCCGGTATGATTCCTTCCCCCCAAATGTATGATAAGCCCATTTCGCAGACCCATATTGCCGCCACTGCGTCGTGGCGCGTTACAAGCTCAGAATAACGTAGACGGCAATGGGCTTCCGATAGACGAGTTATGCACTGCACTGCACGCACTGGCATCATTTCTAAAACCATTAACTGAATATTAGGAATATTTTCTAAAAATACACTAAAAACGTCCAAAAAGTTTCGATGATTAACACAAAAAATAATTAAATAAAATTAGAACATGATGGAATTTTCCGTCAGGGGAAGGAAACAAGTCTAGATATTGTTTAACCCCTTCCAGTGTGTGACTTTTCAAGATTTATCACTCTGAATTATAAGAAATCTATTTTTATTATTTAAATATATTTTTATTGATAGTAATTGAAAAATCTTTTGTGTAATACTTGGTCGATTTGCTGGCTCGTACAGCAGTGTCACTTCTGCGGAAAACACCGCGTAGTGAAAGGGTTAATAAATTAAAATTTCAAATCTAAATAAAAACATACTGAACTTTCATTATAATATTTTTTTAAGTGAAAATTTTATAAAATTTAATTGAATAGATTTTAAAAAAGCATTAATGCATGGTCATAATCATAATCTTTTATTTCAATAATAACTTAATTGGCTGAATTTGAAAGTATTACATGCATATTATTGCACATGGCGCACATTCATGCATGGACTTCGTCATATTTCGAACGGGTTTCAACGTGCATACATACCTACATACTACGCATGCATATACTATTACATATACATACTTTTTTTTTTTAAATGTACCATAATGATTAGCTCTCGACTACTAAAGATATAACCAAGTTTTCTTATTTTGAGACTATTTGCCCTGCGGAAAGTAAAAAAGTTTAAATTGAGATGATTGTCAACATGCATAAAGTTACCAGGTTTTCACTTGGAAATATAGTAGTAGTAATATGTTTCCAAGTGAAAATAGCCGTTCCGCAGAATTGCTGCATCAATAAAATGGATGATCACTATTACAGAAATTGTAATAATAATATTCGTCACATAGAGAGAGGACAACTGTTTTAATTGTCATCTATAAAACCAACGTAGATAGCTAGGTCAAATCACTACAACAGCTTATAGAACCCTTAACTTCTTATTTCTGTTCAGATAATAATAATAAAAGAAGAATTATTTGATTTTTTCATAATATTATATATCTCATGTAATGTTACCCTTCCGCTTTTTATGTAATTTGTGCGCAAACCTTTTTTTTAAATATTTATTAAATGTTCATTATTCACATTACAAACCTTGTCTGGTTCTCCTAGTAGCCATAAAGTACATTCGTATTAATTTTTCGGCTTCTTTGCTAATGCTTACAGTGATGAGTCTTGCCTTTTCTACATATTCTATAATTTCTTGGTCACTTAATTCTATGCTTTGCAGGAAATTATTTTCTGGTGTTCCTATTACTGATTTTAGACTATACTCGGCCATAACTTCACTATTTGTGCATTCACATGGCAGACATATCCCGAATAAACTACAGTTAAAAATGATTTTGATTCGAATAAATAAATAATTTTATTTCCTCATAATTTAAAAAGAAAAGAGAATTTTAAATATTTAATATGAAAAATAAACTTAAACGCCTGAGGCTAATTTTTATTTGGAACTGACATTCAGAATTATTGTGCTATTTTTATATTTTCCAATTTTTGGTACATATAATATAAATAATTACACAATAGTCTCTATTTTAGGCTTCTTAGATATATATTTTTTTCAAATATGCTAACATATTTATTTATCCTTGCGGTAAATATTTAATTTTACTAATAATTTCAAACAGATCTCGCGATTTGAAGCTATGCAGATTTGTAGTGTAAACCGTTACTGAGAACCGAGCAATATTTTATGGATCGGTATAAAAACTTCACGGTTTAATATAAATATATATATATATATAGACCATTTTTTGGAGATTGAGGTAATCACTCACTTTAGTATAGCTCTGAATTGTGGCTTTCCGACTATTGTAGATGGAGTAGCCCAGTAAGACCATAAAGCAGCTTCTATCGGAAAATGTAGATTTCCGTATTCTTCATCTGAATTTTTGTTAGAAATTTTGACCGATCCTGATTCTATGGCTGAAAATAAAACTATGTGAGTTATGTACATATATATACAGTCAATCTTTTGTTAATATAGTGAGTGCGTACCGCGTAGTATGGAAACCGTGTTAGAAGAAACTTGAGTTTCACATACTATCCAGGCTACTAATTCGTAGTGCGTTCTATTGAATCTGGATATCGCGTTGTATGGAAACTGTGATATGAGAAACTCAGAATCAGTACAAATCACAGCAATTCTACCGCGTTATATGGAGATCAATAAATATAGAAGCGTGATAAATTATAAATTGTTTTTATTGAATTGATGAGTTCATATAAAATATGTTAAAACGGAAATGTTTTCACTGTATTGAATAGTTTATAAGAGAACATGATACAGAATAAAACAAAAGCTAAACTAAAAAACTTTTTTCCAATAAAAAAAATTTCAAGCGGATTTATTTGTAGAAAGACTAAACAGCTATGATATAAACTGATATGCTTATATAAACATATTGTAAATGATGAAATAGTCGGTAGTAAAGCATATATTAACACTAAACCTACCAACGCCGGTCAAAATGACCGATTCAAACTTTGTATATAATTTAGACATTTTTAAACGTTAAAATACCATTATCAAACTATATGACAATTCTTAAAATATATTAATGATATTTTCTTCACTCTTTGATTTCAGTTATTTTTTCTATTTTTCGAAAAATAATTGTTATATGGCCGAACTACCGTGGTCGGACAATTTGACCCGTAGCAAATAATATTATTTTGGTTATTGTTTCCGTCGAAATGTATGTGCGGATTCATACAAAATATACCAAATAAACCAGCCATATTTAAAATAAAGTTCTCGATGGAGTATGCATGCAGTCAATAATAAATATATAATAAATGGGTTTCCTTATTTGGGAAATAACAATAAAAGAAAATGTTCAATTCTTTAATTGGATAGTTCGTAGTTCTGAAACTGATTAATTATTCATTTTGATGTATTTCGTATAAATCAAATTTCATTACTCTCACTGTGTATAAAAATAAACTAAAAAGAAGCTTATCCCAAGTTTCAAAAAAAAATCAATAGAAAAAGGAGAAAGCAGCAAATATGTAGGGAAAACTATTAGTTTTTGTATTAGTATATTGTTTAGTGAAAATGTGGCAGACTAGAAGGCTAAGATATGTAATATGAAGTTGATAACTTGTAGATGGCTAGAATTTTGATCCTAGCTGGATAAATGCGTAAATTGTGTATAGAGTGTAAAAACATTTTTAGGCGTGAATTTTTCTTAGTCATTTTTTTAAACTCGATTTTGCATATTCAAAATCTCGAGAAAATCTAGTTTTTATCAACACTGTCCATTAGTTTGGCTTTGTCCATTTGTTTGGACGGAAAATTTGTCAAATAAAATTATGTGAAAATTACGAAACAACAATTATATTTGCGTCAAAATAATTGGCAAATAATGTGAGTAAGCCGAATAAAGTACTTGTGAATGCATATGGCAGCCTGTATAAATATTTATTATAATTTGTTTTTTTTTGCTTATATTTTCTTTTAGAAATTATATAAAAATAAATTTAAATGAAATTTTTCTCATTTTATATACATTAAACAATAAATCAATCATTATCTGAATAAAATTACTTTTTAATTGTAGGTCAATTGGACCGCGTGCGGTTGTTATAGGCGTAGATAAAAGAAGAGTATATGATTATAGGTATACATGAATTGTCGGTAGCTTTAGTGTTGTAAAAAGACTCTTACAATATCTAGTACTAGAGTCATTCATAGGTTGCGTGGAAGGAACCTGATAAGCTGTTGAACGAAAACCGTGCTGTAGGAGTAGCGTGTTATCTGAGGGTTGACTATATACAATGCGCATACATTTTATTTGTAAATATACTGTACCTGTTACTACGGCGTTGCTGCTCGGGTTTTTACTATGATATTTACTCCAGTCTCCGAGTATGCAAACACCATTTCTTGCTATAACCATCGGGCCAGGCTCAACCCATTTGTCTTTAATTAACGATTCGCCTATAACGCTTTCATTTGTCGCTATTATGCTGCAAACAATACAAATATATTCAATAATATTGCTATATGCATTGAATTAATATTTTTGCTAATATATATTTTATTACTCACTTTCTGGAATATTTTTTAAATTTCATCATCAACTTTTCTGCTATTAAAGTGTCTGGACCTATTGCAATTACGTGGAATGGTTGAAGGTTTTCATACTAGGAGAAAAACGAGACTTATTTCGTAAGCGTATTTTTAGAAACAACATTTGAGTTAGTTCTACTCACAGCATTTATACTTGCTAGACTTAGTAACAATCCAAATTTTAAACAACTAAATTCTGTGACTGGCGTCAAGTGGCTTCCGAACTTGTGTACGAGAATTTGAACGAAGCTATAGGGCAATTCTTGAAGTTCATTGCGCAATTTATCGACAGCGGGTATAAAAATTCTACAAGAATTGGTATTTGGGTCATTTTCATATTTTCCCACTTGAGTGAAAGAAACAAAAGTATTATGGGAATTAATATTTTCATAGGCTTCTCCTAAGTCTACACCAAGATTTTTGGACAATATAACATTTTTATTTAATGTATTATTAGTTTTAGGTTCTGAAATTTCTTCGGACAGACAAGATTTTTGGGTGCTTGTCTTATCAATAGCCATAGTCCCATTATTTTCAACATTTTGTATCGTTTTTTTTACCGGATATTGTTCATTGTTATCATATAAAATTCTCTTACAAAGTCTCTTAGGAGTAGATCCTAACAGATTTGTATCATCCAACCCTTCAGAACTCTGTAATTTTTTGCAAACTTTTCTCAAAAAATCCCGTTTTTCTTTCGCTGTACTTTTTTGAATTTTTGTGTATTTGAATCGACTCATTAAGTTCTGATAAGTATTGGTACTTTCAGATTTTTTTTGCATTGGATTGTTATCGACTGACCTGCTTTTTAAACAGTTTAAATTATTATTATTTGTATTTTTGCTGAAATAGTCAGGGATTATTGATTGACAATGTAGACGTTTGCCTGTGTTTTTCGTTACTCTAGGCGGTAAACTACAGTTTATATTATGATTTTTAGGACTCAGATCTTTTTGAACTATGTTCGAAGGTATATTGAAATTATTAGAAGATGCATTTTGTTTTCCAAAATAATCGGTTATAGTAGATTGCCCTGTACGATGTTTTGAATGTGTCAATGAGTTAGAGTGACTATTATGACTGTCATGTATATTAGTTGTATTGGAATGGTCTTTATTTAAATTTTCGTTAAACTCGAATCTTTTAACATAGTTAACAATTAATGATTGATAGGCAGGAATTTTTGCACTTTTGTTCAAATACACTCTTTTACTTACTTCGTTCGACTGATTATATTGATGTTGCAATCCATGACTTTCTTGGGAATTAGTATCATTACATTCAACACTACCATTGCGCATTGTATATTTTACATTATTTTTATTTTGAATTGCAGTGTTTTTATTGGTATCAAAGTGAACAATTCCTTCTTGATTTTTGAAGTTGGACTTTCCATTTGATATCACGGAAAACAAATTTTTGATATCAACATCATCTGCAATCGCTAAAAAATTCTCGTTGCACAATAATTTATTAATGTCAACATTCGTTCTGTCTTCGCCAAAATTGTTAATAGTTGTTTCGGAAGTTTTATCCACACCCAGGTTCTTATAAGTTATGGACTTTGGTTTTTGCAGATTTGCTTCATTAAAAGTGGGTAGAACTTTGTTTATTTGAATTTCACTGATTGCAGTATTACTTCTTTTCTTTAGCGTTTTATTTGAAGCACTTATTTGGCAGTCTCGAATCTGATCAGGTTTTCGTAATTCATTATTGTTTTGAAACTTATGGATTCCATTATTTATCGATCTACGACAATCAGCACGGTCATTTAGAGTCAGTTCTAACAGCTCATCGAATTCATCTTCCATATCGTTGTTATCAAAGAAAAATAAACTAGGCTTTTTTTTGGCTTGAACATCAATTTTGTTACCCAGAATATTGCACATATTTCCACTTTGTTGTATGGACTTTGCTTGGCTGGCAGCTTCTTCACCATCATCGAGAACTTCTTGTGTGTATAATATTGGATTCCAATCAGACCTTGTTGAGGTATTGTGACTTCCCAAATAGTCACAGTTAGTATCATCAGCACTTACTGTTTTCTTTACCGTTATATTGAAATTTCCATCATCGCCAAGGATCAATGAACTATTCAGATTTGTAACATCCATCCGTGCTTTTGTTGTTAACCATTTGATTCTATCTGTTTCATTGTGGTTAATTTGCGATGTATTATTAGGTATGATTATAGAACGATCTGGTCCAAAATCATTTATTCTTGGCTGATTAACTACTTCAACAGCGTTCCACGCAGTAACATATTGTCTTCTGCTATGTTTGTAAATTCCTGAAATTTCGTAGACGTGGCCAACCTTCATTTTTGTAACGAGCTCATCTGTAATGAAAATAATAAATACGTTATATAATTTATTTCAATTATATTTTTAAAGTGTTTTGATTATTATTATTTAACTTTTATACTGCAAGTAATACTATTATAAATTATTATATTACTAATTGAAAACCATCGTAATATTTGTTACAAATTATTTAGAAAAATGAAAATTAGTTTTATTTTAATTCTGAGATCGAAGCATTTTATTTAGTGTTAATGCTTATATTAAAATGTTTTGTACAACGTTGAAATATCTATTAATTACCTTTAATTAATACAGCCCATGCTCGGCATAATTTTCTTTCTATATGTACTATTGATTCATAGCCTATAAATGGTAGAAATTTGGTCATAACGTAGTCACCAGAGCTGCGATACTGAGCCATTTCGGTCGTGAGCGAGTTGCAATTACTGCATTTTGGAGCTGAAAAATAAGCAATTGTATATCTAGCAAAAAAAGAATTATTGAACAAATCTAGTCAATATATATTTTAACATTTTAAGTAAAGCCGCAATAATTTGAAAGCAAACACAGAATATATACTAAAAATGCTATAGAATAAAATAGTAATAATTTTTAATATATATAATCACAATAAAGAACGCTCGTAGAGAATAAAAAAACTACTTATTACTTATTAATACAACTATATACTACTAAAACTATTTTTTTTTCAAATGCAATAAATGTTGCAAAGAAATTGATTTAATATATTATTCATATTTAATATATTATTCCGATTCGAACTGTGATGATCCTGCAAAGTTGTACTCGAAGTTAAGTTGCATCCACAATATATAGAAAAATAGTAATATTAGTGTTCAAGTTCATTTTTCTTTTAAATCCTATTTATTTTAATTTGCAAACTGATAAACAATTTATTTTTTATTATTATTTACAACATTTCATTTAAATGTTTACCTTTACTGTTATTCCCACGTCTTACAGTAATAATCTGGCAGTTTTCGGAGCATATCCATACTGTGTGGCGACTGTAAAATAAAATCCGTTTTGGCTAAATATTCTTTTTTAACAACTGAGCCTAATTTTCTACATAGACATTTAGTAAAGCGATTAAAGGTATAGAAAATGTTACTATATTATATATTATAAATGTTTATATATTATAAACAGTAAAAAATGCACAGTTGCAAAATCTCTATAGTAATAAACTCATATATATATATATATATATATATATATATATATATATATCACTCGTATACTGCAATTTATCTTATTCAATGAAATACATCTTTTTAAATCTGATTATAAACTAGTGATGCATTGCATCGTGCCTTAAAGTAAATTTCTGGAACTTCCCGTAAGGTAATAAAACATTCGAGGAATGAAAATAACCTATAATCAATGAAAATTAATAACAATTATTTTAAATATTTTTAAATAGATTATTTATTATAAATACCCAAAACTTATAAGTGCTTATCAAATTGGGAGACGAGCGTATTCTACGAACAACTTATGAGTATGCTTACAAAAAGTTTCCAAAATTCGTTTCTTCTGATAATTTAGATTTTTTTTTAATGTTAGAAATTTTTTGAAATATTAGAAAAAAGAATCGATTTTTTTTATTTTCTGAAAATAAGGAAATTTTTGAAAATATTCCATTTTGTTTTTAATACATCAATTTTCTTTTAATTATAAGATAAGCCAGAATATTCAGAAGACTTTGAAACGTGAAGATATAAAAAAATCATTTTAAATTTTTTGCGGTTACTAAACTTTTCCTATAAAGAAAGTAAAAATGATGTTTTTGAGGTAAAATACCACTTACAACTATTTTGTTTTACCATCATAGCCTCAAAATATTCTAAATATCTTGAGAATATGTTTTGTTTTTTTTTATTAGAAAAATGCATGACGAGTATATTCGCCCATGCAAAAAATTTTGCCTTTTCTCCATGACAAGTATACTCGTCAATCACAGTTATCTAGTTAATTATGTTACAAAAGGAACTTACATATACTTCCTGATATTTGTGCAAGAGATGAGTAAACCATGAAAAGCTCTTACGCCTTTTCCAAACCTCAGTCCGCTATTCACAAAAAATTCAGTTGGTATACTTGATATTCTGATTGTGATTTGTGTTAGCGCTTCGTTGTAATTATGTGATACTTTATTAACACTAAAATCACTTTGTTCATAAGAGTTTTGCGAATGTTCTGATTGAAGTTTTTGATAAACTTGTTGGTCTAGTATTCCATAAGTACGATCCATCACCACAGATACATACTTGTATATAATCCTTTGCAAGAGGTATGGTTCGTTGAGCAGCATTGGTGCGAATAAATCTGAGAATTGAAAACATATTTATTAATGATTGGTTTTGTTCTATTTTGTGATCTTGTGTAATTTTCAGTTTTAATTTTCATCCTATTCAAAATATAAATTTTATGGGTACATTTTTTACAGAGATAAAACTGAATATAACCTTGATCTGATATGTCGTCAGAAGTGTTCATCAGATCATTAGTTAAAATAACTATTTATTTAATTTATCACTTGTAAAATTGCTTTTTTTAACTTAATTTACTTTTTTATTTACTATTTTTTATTTTTCACACTTTTGCCAGGGTAAATATTCAGTTGGTCCTTTTAACCCACCCACATGTAAGCTTTTATAGAGTTTACGTAAAAACTGTTGAATCTAACTAAAAATTTAACAATTCTTATTTAAAATATATATTAATAATAATTAAATTATAAAAGAAGTTTTGTTGGATCCCCTCTCTCTCTGTTGGTAATACGTGGTAATATTCAAAATTGCTCGCCTTTCCCACCCAACGTTTATTTTAAGTACCTAAAAAATGGGATTTTATTAGACCCCCTTTCCCCTATTAATTACCAACCCCTCCTTCGACCAACATTACGTGTATTTTTATTACCTGTGAAAAACTTTAATTTCACTAGACTCTTCTTTTTCTTTATTAATTATTCCCCTCCTTCACCCAAAATCACTTGTATTTTTATTATCTGCAAAAAATTTAGATTTCACTAGATTCCCCTTTTCCTTTATTAATTATCCATTCTCTCCCACCCAACATCACGTATATTTTTAGTACATACAAAAAATTGGATTTTACTAGATATCCCTTTCCCCTATAAATAGATACCCCTTTTCCCTGCAAAATATCTGGATTTACCAATCCCCCCCTCCCCCTATTAATTATCCTCCCTTCCCCATATTAATCATCCCCCTCCCACACCCAACATCACGTATATTTTTATTACCCGCAAAATTTTTTAACTCCATTTCTCTTATATTAATATCCCCTCCTCCCCCAACCTAGCATAACGTGTATTTTTATTACCTGCAAAAATTTGGATTTTACTAGACTTCCCTTTTTCTTTATTAATTATCCCCTTCTCCCGCCCCACATTACGTGTATTTTTATTACATGCAAAAAATTGAATTTCACTAAATATCCATTTTCTCTATTAATTACCTGCAAAATATCCGGATTTACCAATCCCCTATTCCCCCTATTAATCATTCCCCCTCCTATTCTCAACATCACGTGTATTTTTATTACCTTTAAAAATTTTGATTTTACTAGACTCCCCGTATCCTCTATTGATTATTCCTCTCCCACCCAACATCACGTGTATTTTTATTACCTGCAAAATATCTGGATTTATCAATCCCCCTTTCCCTTAATTAGTCATTTCCCCTCCTATACCTAACATCACGTGTATTTTTATTACCTGCAAAAAATTTGGATTTTATCAACTCCACTTCTCCTCTATTAATCACCCCTTCTCTCCCACCTACTATATTTTTATTACCTGAAAATTTTTTTGATTTTACTAACTCTACTTATCCTCTTTTAATCTGCCCTCCTCCACCGCCCCACAGAGCGTGTATTTTTATAAGTCATATTTTACATTGAACAATAAGTAAAACGAAAGAAGACATTTATGCTGTTGATTAAAGCTTATACCTCGGATTTGGGTAGCATTTACGTAGTCAAAATCAACCACAAATCGAAAAGACGAATATTTATCAAATTCACTCTGGCTCAAGGCAGCTTTTTTATAATAAGCAATTGCATCTGTCTGTAGCTTATCCGCATATCCGTTGAGCTTCAAATACGTGAGCACATCGTTTTCAAAAGGATACCCGCCATTGTACATGAAGATCGGTTCCATCATCACTATCAGTTTCAATTACAGCAATGCCTATGTGTAAGATGCGATTTTAGGTTATTATTTTATTTATCACTAAATGAACCTTTATTTAGTATTGTTTTATAATTATACACTTGCTTTTCAACGCGATATCTTCCGATTATATCGTATCACAGAAACTAGAATTTTACACGAACTTCTACACGACGAATTTTCCAATGCGAAGTAACATACGAACCAAAAATTGTTAAGCTAATTTAAGGCTGACAACATTAAAATACTAAATCTGGTACAAATATATTTTATGATCGCGTTTAAAAATAATAAATTTTTGTTATAACGGATTATTCGTAGGTAAAATAAGTGTATAGTTTACGCAAATAACAATAATAAATTATATTTATAAAATACTAGCTATATTATATAACAATATTGTTTAATTAATGTTAAATAAACGCTATATCAAAATCAATTCGATTATTCTTCATAATAGATGGGCAAGGCAGGTAGGCTATTGGACATTATCTTTCATATTAAAAAAAATTGAAACATTTTTTTATTTCATTGCACAATTATTCGACACTCCTTATGCAAAATGCAAATTAGATATGCGTGCAAAATTCTTGCAATGTTAATTATATAGTCTCGTCACGCTGAATATTTAATTAATCAATCAATTGTAATAAGCATCGTTTTATTCAAGATAAATATTGCTAACATGTTTATAATGATAATTGTTTGTATTTGGAAAAAAATATGTCACTAATATATATTGTACCTATAGCTCATACATGCTCATACATATACGAGTGCCCATTGTCAGAAAATCGCCAATCGTGATTATTGAGAAACGTATAATTTTGAAAATATTTCTACATCTTGTGAATAAGAGTTTATAAATTCACTGATAATTTAGACATTAAAAATAGAAATTGTTTATTTATAAATAATTGACATTTGATTATTTTGATAATTGTGACGTTTCTCCACACGCATTCGCAATTTAATTTGTGTGTGCATCTCAACGGTAATCTGGACGTGGAACACCGATGGTACCAACAGAGAACAGAGAATGCAAACAAGTTTTTGATACTTTGAATTTTTATGTTGAACCACCGATTTATATTTTACAATTAAGATTTCGATCTTTTATTATGGGATAGATAGATATTTACAGTGAATATAAAAATCTAGGTCACTAAAATTTCTATATTCCAATGACCGATCCTTTTGACCATTATACTGTCTAGGCTTTTGACAACCAATTGATATGTCAAACTTTTAGAACGAAATTAAACATGGCAGTGACAGTTGTGCATTATTTACTAACCCTAATAATAATATAAATTATTATATTATAATATAATTATTATATTATTATATTATATTGTAATAATAATATTTGTGCATTGTTTACTAACCCTAGACAATGTAATAATATAAATGATTATATTATAATATAATTATTATATTATAATAATAATACTTGTGCATTATTTACTAACCCTAGACAATATAATAATATAAATTATTATATTATTATATTATAATATAAATTATTATATTATTATATTATAATATAAATTATTATATTATTATATTATATTATGATAATAATATTATTATATTATCCCTAGACAATATAATAATATAAATTAAATGTTACTGACATTTAAACAATAATTTTATCTATTGAATTAACGTAATCTGTATTTTTAGAAACATTTACTGCTGTAAATATTAAATTCCTACTGAATAAAAGAATGAAAAATAAGCCGGGATTGCATATCAATAAATGGTACTTGTTGATATATATATATATATATATATATATATATATATATATATATAACATCATATAGGAATTAAAAAAGTGGTGTTCGATGTTGATCTACCGAACTGATCCTAAGTCATATTTTATATTGAACAATAAGTAAACAAAAGAAGACATTTATGCTGTTGATTAAAGCTTATACCTCGGATTTGCGTAGCATTTACATAATCAATACCAATCTCAAATCGAAATGGCGAATATTTATCAAATTCACTCCGGCTCAAGGCAGCTTTTTTATAATAAGCAATTGCATCTGTTCGTAGCTTATCCGCATATCCGTTGAGTTTCAAATACGTGAGCACATCGCTTTCAAAATGATACCCGCCATTGTACATGAAGATCGGTTCCATCATCACTATCAGTTTCAATTACAGCAATGCCTATGTATAAGATGCGATTTTAAGTTATTATTTTATTTATCACTAAATGAACCTTTATTTAGTATTGTTTTATAATTATACACTTGCTTTTCAACGCGATGTCTTCCGATTATATCGTATCAAAGAAACTAGAATTTTTCACGAACTTCTACACGACGAATTTTCCAATGCGAAGTAACATACGAACCAAAAATTGTTAAGATAATTTAAGGCTGACAACATTAAAAAACTAAATCTGGTACAAATATATTTTTTGAATTGGAGTGAAAATGAAATAAAAATAAAAAAATTAAATAGTACTTACATTAGTTAATTTTAATGTTAAATTAGAAGATTTTAATAATCCATGGTATCAGGACATGGTAATGCACTATACTGTGAAATATAAACATTAAACTTGTAATTAAATAATATTTTCACATAATACTAATTTAAATAAATCACAAATAGATCATGTGTAATATATGTTCGTAGACTGTTGGTTGAAGATATAATGGAAAAACGATTTTTTAAAAATATTTTTACCAAGATTCTACACATATGTGGAATGAATAGCGAATCCTTTGCGCGACTTTTTTATTGTTGTTGTTGTTGTATATTATATGTAAATTACATTCAATATTAATACATATAGTAAAATACATATAGTCCTTAACATAATATACGTATAGTCCTTAACGTAGTATATATATATATGTGAAATTTATAGTATATGTAAATTTTACATCTGAGCTCTTAATCCTAAACTTGTTGTAGGAGGAATTAACTTTGTTCCAAAGAACAAATAGATATCCAATAAACTTTATTATTAATTTTATTATTAATATTGGGATGCATAATTAATTTTATATTAATAAATATAAAGTACAGTGTTATTTCGACATACAAATTTTTTTCGTACCAAGCTCGTATGTCGAATCGCGCGTGTCTCGAAGCAATATTTTCCATATAAATACGAACAAGAAAATACAAAGAAGAACGAAAACGAACACGAACGAAGGCGAATCATTTCAAACGAATTTAAACAAACGTCTCAAAGCAATGAGGACTTGAACCTTCTTTGTTCAAGGATGTTTAGTGAAACGTCAATTTTATTATTTATAATAAATAAATAAAATCATAGCATAAACTTATGCAGGACATATGCGAAATGCACATATTAGCATAGAAGAAGAAAAATGTTTGTCTACATTCGTGGTAGCGTCCACACTGCACATATGAGTTTCAAACATGAACGAGCAATTTTCTTTGATGTACCGACAAGGTGCGGAACATTGCTCGCTACGTTCGTTTGTTTTCGCTCGTGTTCGTTGTCACGTCTTCACTATGCTCGTTGGCGTTCGTTCTGGTACGAACGTTCTTGCTTCTCGTATTCATTCGTGCTCGTTCGTAATTGAGGCGCACCTTTAAGATCTCGTAAACTAAACAGCAGTTTCACATCCAAAAATATTAACAACGAAACAAAATTATCGATTTTCAAAGCTTGCCATTTACCATTCGATAGTAACGTCGTAAGAATCAAAGTGATGGTTGGATGGTTATAATGTTTCCTCTACTTTTCAATATTCTTATTAAAAAATTATTTACTTGTTTTTGCGATATCGGTGGTCGATCATTTTACCCGCAGACCTTTAAGTCCCACTCTACCCTATATATTGCAAGACTACATTATATATTTATAATGACTAAGTCCGCTTTGGCATTTAGTAGGTATAGCTATTGTTTGTATTTAATAATTTAAAAATGGTTAAAAAAATCAGTAAAAATGTGTTATATTGATAAAATAAATAAACAAATATTTCTTCAGTTCTTCACACGCTTTAATTGCTGAGTAATCACACCAATACACAATTTAAACTTTTACTTTCGCAAGAAGTTATCATGTATTTTTAAAAAAACAATTATGTGTTATTAACTTTTCAAGATGATATAACTAAAAATGAAAATACGATTTAATAGATTTCGATCATTAACACAAAATGACCTTTTCGGCTTTAACAACAATAGAAATTATCATCTGTAGAAAGTTTATTGTGTGAAATTGTTCATGAACTTAATCAGTATATTCAAATTCAATGTTTTTTTTATTATATCGTATTTTTTACACTTGTCCTCTTACACTGTAGTTTGGAAAAATGACTTCAAAAATACAAAATCCTCTGACCGTTATCTTAGATTTTGAAAATTGACATATATTAATGTTACATGAAATTATTTTTCAATATTGTACTGGTAGAGTTGTGTCTTAGTTTTCTAGTGGGTTTGGATGATCCTCGAGGCGGATTTTGTAATTGTTTGAATGTGTTCGTATTTCATCGTTTATTGTGTTCATGTCGACGTCTTAACTTCTTGTTAGAATAGAAATGATGAAACTTCGGAAACATGTTAATTCTATGGGATGAATATCTAAAAAATCAATGTCAAAATTCTAATAAAATACCAAACCTGATTGTAAACTATATGTTTATCATGTTATTCATATTCATTTATTTAAACACAATCTCTGTACAATCATAAAAATGGCCTGTTCTTTTATAGTGTCTAATAAAATATCACAGTTTCTAAAATTTAACAAATTTTGGATGATTTTTGGTTTGAGTAGAAGATTTGCACACACACACACACACACACACATATATATATATATATATATATATATATATATGTATATATTGTATATATGGCGTTATATATATTTATTCAGCGAATTCTTGTCATGAGTTTTTTTTCCAGCGGCCTTGACTGTTTGGAACACATCAAAAACTCTAAAATAATATATAACATTCAATGTTTATTACATCACTTATCAGGGCTGTAGTCATCTCCATAGACTATTTTTTTGAAATGTTAAGGGTTTATGCAGAAATAGAGGAATTATATGAAGAAATGCTGTATCTAAAAAGTTCTGGTGTAATGGTGTAAGTTATCCAAGATCAAGTTTCTGATGTTACGTGAAGGTTGGAATGTTTTTTTATGAATTTTACTATAAATGAAATATGTAAATATTTTGCGGTAATATTTTAAACAAAGTTAAAATTGTTTGTCAGAGGAAAGTAAATGCCTATTAATTTGGTGTGAATTAGTGATGTGCCAACTCGAATCCAATGATTTGAATCAAGTCTTCAACAATGTGATTCGAATGAAGTCCTCAACAACATGATTCGAATCGATTTGTATCTAGCCGAAACATATTTACTGTAATACAATATGTATAAACATATTTTTTTATAAATGTGACAAAAAATATTTTCATAAATATAAAAATTAAAAAAAAAAATTGAATTAAATCTCATTCGACTCATTCGAGTTGCAAGATGCCAACATTTTTATTCATAATTTTTTATCACATTAACTAAATGCTTTCTTTTCCATATATAAGCTCGATTCAAGTTGATTCGAATCAAGTATTTTGCTAATTCGAACCTTTTGAATCAAGAAATTTTTGAGTCGGCACAAGTGTGAATGATTGTGCGGTATGACCCTTAATATTGTCCTTAACTATATATAAAATATAATTTTATAGCCTTCACAAAATAATTCTTTTATATTGTCTAGTAATTTCGTAATTGTCAGAAGAAAAGAAAAGCTCACAAAATTGTTGTGAATAATTGCGCAACACAGATCCTAACTTTGTATTTAACTAAAGAGAATTTTTAACTTGTTTAATTCTTTTATATGATCTTGTAAATTAGAGCACTGTTGTGGGATAGTCGAAAGAAACTAGAAACGGATTAATTGACAAATAAGTGTTTAACCGCAATTTTTTAACTCTGTTTTATTTAGCAATCAGAAATACATAAAGATTCCTATGAGCTAAATTGACAATATTTAAGAGCGATGTCTAAGAAGAACTCCAATGAGATCTTTTTAGTTTAACAATTAATATGATAACCGCATTTAACGTTTAAAGTAAATATATTTTGTCTAGTTCCTTTGCTGAAACTTTATTAAGTAAAATATTGTATTTTAAGTTATTAAATATTAACGGAAATCACAACTGATGGAAAAAGATCGTACGAAACGTTTTCATCTAATTTGGTAGAGTTGAAGAATGCCAGAGTTTGGCTCGCTGTGTTTACAAAAGGAAAATTATAGCCAAACTACAGCAGCTTACAAAACTTTGAATGACCAATAAAATTGACCAATAAAAATTTGATTCGGCTCATCATTTGGTAAGATGACCATTGGAAAGAAAACGATTTATAAACTAACCATGTGTGCTATACAAGCTCGCGCTAAAAATAACAGTCAACAGTCGAAGAGTTAGAGTTCAGTCAACGTTCACTTTCCATCGGCATCGCATGCTTTAAAAATACACGTTTTTTTATACTAAATAACATTTAATAATTTCTTCAGTTTTTTACATACTGCCATTTTTTAAAAGATTTTTAATCAAATAAATTAAAATAGAATAGATAAATTAAAGAAGAATATTAGGGCGAGTTAACTTAGTATGTAATTTAAAAAAAAAATGCAATAATATTTTTAGTCGTTATTATTCATCAGGTCGGTACATCTAATGATTTGTCTTCTTCATATTCATTAATTTTTGATAATGTATATGATTTCTAATTTCCATAGCTAAATATTGTTTTATAAATGAAGAGTGACTAGTGAAGTGAATAAGTAAACAAGTACAACATGTGGCGTTTGACATGTGCAATGTTGTTAGTGTCAGTGACATTTTTGACATTTATTAATTATGTATTAGCCGAGGACGAAGGCATAAATCCTAGTTTATCAACTTATAGACATAGAAACGTGAAACACAGACGAAGATACGTTTCGCACAATGAATCGAATTATAACACAGAAAGTCCACAAGCAGCAACCCCTTTCGGAATTACGGAAGTGACAAGGTTGCGCTCCCCTGGACCAGGGGATGCTTCCGGGCTTAATCGAATATCCGAGCGATTATCCGCTTTGACCGCTTTGGATGAACAACAATTAAAACGGCTCGAAAATTTAGAATACAAGTGAGTTACAAAATAAAAATCAAAATATATTACTATGTAAATTAATTAACTATAACAAATTTAATATCAATTGCTCTTTTTATATTTTATAATTATAATTCAATTTTATTATTATTATTATTCTTAACTTACGGAACAAAAAACTTACGTTTTTGCCAGAAAATTTTACCTGCTAATTCTCACGACGTTTCAAGTCATTCTGAATCATTCTGAAAAAGTATCTGTGGTTGTATCACCGTTTTCTCAAAAACGATTGAAAACGATTGATTACTATGTAAATTAATTAACTGTAACAAATTTAATATCAATTGCTCTTTTTATATTTTATAATTATAATTTATTTTTTTTATTATTATTATTTTTAACTTACGGAACGAAAAGTTTACGTTTTTGCCAGAAAATTTTACTTGCTAATTCTCACGACGTTTCAAGTCATTCTGAATCATTCTGAAAAAGTATGTGTGGTTGTATCACCGTTTTCTCAAAAACGATTGAAGTGATTTCAAAATTTTAAAGCCACATGGTGAAACTGGATAACGTCTTTATCCTTGATTATTTGTACAATCGGCCAAGCTTCCTCTTTATTATTAACAGAAAAGTGGAAAGTTATTTATCGAACCCATTTTGTATATTTAAAAACTATTAGAAACATATAATTGAGAATTGTGTTGATTAGTTCTTGGTAAATATATGAGCATGGTCGTTTCTTTGGATTTTTTTTTGCGTTTTTAGTGAAACTTAACATGACGATAGAGTTCATGGACTATACAAAAATCCTATAATATATAGCCCTATAAAAATGATTGGAATTATGAAAATTTATTAATGTTGGGAATAATGGGCCGCGCTTTTAGGACATACAAAAACATTATGCACTATATTACATATAATTAATACAGATACTATAATTTTCTTTGAAAGATGTAAATTGGAAATCGTATTGACTAGTTTCTCTAAATATCAAATTCTTTTTGATTGAGTTGATTATCTGCACGTAACCTGCCTTAAGGCAAAATGTCACTTACATCTAGTTTAGTTTGTATTGTCAATCTTATGTTTTTTCTCTAAACAAAAAATTAGCATTCTTATATTTATTCATAACACCTGCAGATGTCAATATCTTCAACTATTTGCATTGCATATATTAATATAAATTAAATTATTCACTTTATTTATCTTTTCTATATTTATGTGTTTGATTTTTAACATTTTGAGTCAACTATTTATACTTTGTTGAATCAGAATATTACATGTTTTAAAGTCGTTTTTTGATAATTAATTTTGAACTTTTTGGTTTGTCATTGAATTAGGTAATATTTAACAGGGTCATAAAATATTGAAGACAAATTATTTTTAAAGATATATATGCTGTGCATTAAGGGGTTAGGTGTACTTGCAGGCACGAAAAAATGAGTGTTTTCAGTATATTTTCTTTGTTATTAAACGATGTTTTTCTACAAAAATATTAATACAGCATTATAATACAATGTTTTGACTTGATGTGACAAAAATTTCAGAAAAAAAAAATCAATATTCCCAAAGTTATAGCTGTTTTTGTTGACCCTGTTTCAAAAAACGGTCCTGGCGGTGACCATCATAACTCCTTGGAGATTCATCTAAAATCAATCAAATTAAAAAAATAGTTTTATGAATAGTTAATCCCGGGCCGGATCGAAGGTTTTCTTTTTTTTGCAAAAATTAACAAAATGGCAGCATCAGAAAGAAAAAATCTAGATTTTTGGGTAAAAAATCAACAGTTAATTGGTCTTAAAAAATTCAAATTTTTGAAAAAATAAAAATCCTTCGATCAGGCACGAGTTTATTATGTATTCTAAATGCTGTATGAATTTCATTAAAATTTACTAAGTGGTTTTCGAGTTACAGTGGTCACCGTTTCAAAAAACATAGTTTTGAGAAAAACGCGTTTAAAGTTTCACATTGGATTTACGTACAGAAATTCGAATTATTGAATTACTTAAACCGAGTCATCTATTTCTGGGCCATGTAATAGTTCATCAGTCATTGTGCAAGTTTCCAAAATTTCCATTTTCTGTTGCCTACGAAGCATTTTGGCCTCCCGGAGTGTTCTCTTTGGCGCGCTGATCTGCCACTTTCACACGTGCAGCATCCAATTTTTCAGCATACCAATGGGAATTATACCCACAATTAGGTTCTAGGGTATCCATAATCAATAATAATAATTATTTATATGCATTCAGCAATTTGTACGATAGTAAAACTAGTATTCACGGTTTCTAGGTATATTTTTTACACTAGTTGGTTGAAGCTTTTAATTTTTTCTGATTATGGATTTAATCTTGAACTACACATCTTGAAAGTAAATTATCATTGCTGAGATCGTCGTAAATCGGTTTGAAAGCTTTTAAAACATCAGGAGGTGAGGGAGAATGATCTTGAGTATAAGTATCGAGCTCTCCACTTGCGTCAACGCACTGGTAAGAGTCCAATAACTCAAAAAGTAATCATCGGATCAACTTAAAATTTTCAGAGAATATTTTCAAGGTGTTACCCTTAATGAAAATGCAAAAAAATAAAAATCGATTTTCCAAAAATCCCAAGTACCCCTAACCCCTTAAGTGAGAAAAGGGAAGTGGATTTAACACTAATGTGAGATTTTTAAAATCATGATAAAAAATATTTTCTTATTATGTTTGATTAGTTAGTGACTTGAGGATTTTGAAGTTTATATGAAAAGTTAGCTCAATGTTTTCTTGAAAATTTACATCATCTAATAAATAATACTTACATCTAATAATTTGTACCTAAATAAATAAACGCAATTCAGCATAAATAACGCGCTCTAAACCATTTTCTGTATTTCTTTTAAGCTTATTAAACTTTTTTTTAAGTTTGTTTAATAATTATAAAGGAGTTATTCATTAGGACGTTATATAATTGAGTAATTAATTTTTTTTTGCTTATTTAGCTATTGCTTTTTATAACGCCCACAAAAGTTATGTTTTAAGGGTATTTTTGAATATTGAAAGTATTAGTATACTTCATGCACTAGGGGCGTAGCCTGCATTAACGGGCTTCGTATCAAAATTATTTGGGGGTATACTAATTCTTCACCTGGGATAAAAATATCTTACAAAATAAAAAATGCATACAACCAAATTAATATTTATATAACATCAATATTTATCTGTTACTTTTCCCCAATACCATACAATACAATACCTAATACCTTATAGCCTGAGGGCCCCAAACCATTGATACGGCTAATACGGCGCTAGCTACGCACCTGATATGCAAATATAAGTTCAAATCTACAGAATCGTTTCGAATATGAAAGGTTTATTGGCCACATTTAACAATATTTGTTAACCATTTTCTTTATAAAATCAGGAAACTATTTAAAAAAAATGTTAATACTGAAGAGTCGTGAATCACCTTTGAGTATTTTTTAGCATATTCTTATAATCAATAATGGCTTATCAATTCTGAAAGCATCTTCTCGGTACAACCGGAAAGTATCTATGTAAAGATTCCTTTCGAAATATAAATTGAAATACAATCGTCTTCGCTAAATGTTAAAACAGGCATGTAAGAAGTATTATTATCAAATAGGTCACAAATGCAATTGTATAGCGAATTAGTAAAGTTCAATTGCACATGTCAGATAAGAAATTTACTACTGTGACTTATGTAATTTATGCATATGTGCACTCATGCTCTGCAATCATTCACACTTCATATAACAGCAGACGAAATTGAAACTTTATGTACAATTATGTAATGGGAAAAGATGCTTTCTGTAACAAATGTTTAAAATTATGGTGTCATGTTTTAAATTTGATATCAATAATCTTTCCGAACTTTTTTGTGTTGTTGACCCCTTGCTATGTTTTTCATTTTTAATTTGTGGACCATGCAAAAAAAATTTCGCTAACCTGGAGCGCCTTAAAACTGTCATGGGCATCAGGGAGTTCATATGATCCACTTCCAGAATCACCTTATACTATAAAGCTTCTCACTGAATAAGTAAATTTTATTATAATAACATAACGTTTTAACTACCTTAATTTCAATATTTTGACATAAAATCACATCAATACTATTATCATTAGTCTACCATGTGTTTAAATTAATTTGTTTCTAAATATGCCTGCTCTTACCGACAATTTATTTTAATTTTTTCTTGCTATTTTCAAAATTTAGTCTCTATAAATAATTATATGTACTGATTGATACTATACGAAAAGGCTTCATATTTTGTGAAACAAAAACATGTTCAATTATTAACGTTTATTTTATTTAACACAATTGAAAAAGGTAAATTTTCAAATAAAAAAATCTATGTCGAAAACTAGAATGGGACATCCGAATAGTAATTTGTAAAATAATTGTATCAATTATATCAATATAGAAGTTCTGAGTTTTTTTAAAAAACTATATTAACTACATGTTTTATGAGCTGTATTTGCTATGGTACATTCTAACCGAATATTTTTCGTAAGAGGGCAACCCAACGGTCAACCTCGCTAAAATTTTACATAGACTATGTATATCAGATATGTGCTATATCCACAAAAGGCGACTTTTACTTGAGACTGCAATTAAGATTCATAACCAAAAGTAGAAATTTTATATCATGCTCGATATCGATCCGGTCGAGGTTGAAGAAAATGATGAATAAACGAACTTTAAAAAATGATATATTATAGTTATAGATAGATCAATTATAGATATAGATTATAGATAGATATAATTATAGATAAAAAATTGATATAATTATATATTTTAAGTTTTTTCTCAATCTTGAATCTCAAAAAAGGACCTAGAATCCGATTCTTCTCAAGTCCACAGTGTGATTCATTTTTACCTTTATGGCAGATATCTTTTTTATTTCACGGAAGTAAATACCGGCTTCAAGTAAAAATTGACGCGGGATCCGAATCTTGACATTAGCGTTAATTCAAGGGGAGTACGTGGCGCAAGTGGTTGACCTCGGTCTTGCATCAACAATGATTTTGCGTTGCATACAACCTGATTTCCAGGGGAAGTCTTGTCTAATTTTACACGAAAATAGAGATCATAAACATGTTGTCAATTGAAAATGCTCCTTTCAACCATTGCTGCAACAAGTAAAAATAACATCACAATTAGAAAAGGACAACCATTGGGTTGACTTTTAATAAAAATAGGATGAAACAGATAATCTATTGACAGGCAATCATCACAGAATGCCAATTTCTGATTGCTGTTCGATAAAGTGCCGTTAGACATATATCCGAATAAATTGATTTTTATTGCTTTGCTTAATCTGCATATTAACATAAACACTAATGAGTGCATGTAAAATTTAAAATTTACATACGTGCTGTTTGCGTTCTGGCAGTACTTACCTCATCTTCTTGTTATATTTGAATACGCACTTGATTCAAGGTAGAGAATCAGTTAAACTTGACGACGAACAAAAGAGTAAATTCCAACGTGGGCTTTGACGAACTATAAAAGAGTTTTTATGAACGCTATTCGTACATATCATTTAATATTTTATTATCTTTGGCAATGAATATCTTTTCTCCAGATCTACTTATAATAAGAAGCTTCACTAAAAATAAACACCTGAATGAGTATGTAAGAATTTGCTACAAGTTTTTGTTAACACTTGAGGCCACGTAATTCTTTTTTAAAATAATATTTATAAAAGTAGAATTTATTTGCATATTTAAATTCTTCGCAAAGTTTAAAGAAAAAAATTAGGACAACACACTTATGTTAATATTTATAAAACATTGAGATAACTTTACTTAACCATTATTTTTTAAGCTCATGAAAAATTAATTAAAATAAAAAACTAATTTTTAAAATATAAAAATATAATATTTAAATGATATTTATATATATTTTACATTAAAATTAAAATACATCCTGTAATGTGATGACTTACAAGGAAGTTATAATTAATAACTATATTGACGAAGATATAATTTTATAATTGATTGATCATAATTTCAAATTTATTTATGAAATTTTCTAATTTGGAACATAAGTCTTTTAAACATATTTATTATGGAATAGACTATGTTATATAAATTTGCATGAAAAAATGAACATTTCTAAGTGTTAATTGCTAAATGACTTTCTTTGGCATTTTTGTAGTATTTTTTTCTATATATTTTATTATATAAAATTCGTTAATTACAAAACAAATTTTGAAATAATATTTTTATCAAAAATTATATTATATTGTGACGGATTGGGGTTGATGCTACCTTTCTTAGGGGATATGCAACGACTTCCATTATTACGTCTTAGCGTTGCATCCCCAACGAAAGGGTTACACCAACTCCTAAACCCGACTTCTACAACCACCCTGTAATTACCTGTGGAAAAGCCAACTAACTACGCGAATGAAACATAATGTACTTTTATCTTATTTAATTATTACTAATTATTACAGGTGTCACGGCATGACAATACCTACGTACTGTCATGCCCTTTGCCTAAAACCTAACGTACTCATAAATCCTTATTAATTACTAACGTAAAACGGTATCAACGGAGTAACGATAACGGAACGGAGGACGGAGGGAATAGTTTATAAAACCAATAATGCATCTGACCTTTACTGGAACGGGTTCTCCTCTCCTGGCACAACACACACACCACTATACACAAAGTGGGTCCAGCGACTAGCGCGTGGACCCGACCGAACTCCTCAGAGGAGGTTACAATTCTTAATGCCATTTTTCAATCCCAGACTGGACCTTATATTGGCATCCCTATTGGGCGTGGTGGGGGAGCGTCATTGCACTGGTGGTTATGCAACCCTTTTGACGACAATACCGATTGTCGTTACACGCCCCCCTGTCACAGTAGAGTCGGCCTCGGCTCTTAAATTCAAAGTTGAAATTATTGCCCTCTCCTGGTTTTTTCCGGGTTGTTCCGGTGTTTTTCGTAGGGTCCTGTTTTGCCCTTTGGTCCTCGTCTTTGGGTTGGCTAGTTTAACTTGGTTGGCTTTGCTCAAGTGTGAGCCTTGGCTGCTAGACGATGATTGTAGTTGTGGTTGCGTGCTGGCCATCCTTTAGGCGTTGTGGTTCCGGTCAGATATTCCTAGAATCCTGGTAAGCTATTCCCCCTTTGTTTACAAACTCAAAACACGTAGCAGCTAGTAAACATAAACTTACATATACACGGGTCTGATAAAAAAAATACATTAACATCCTTAATACAAAAAAAACGAAAACAAAATCCTTCAGTAACACAAAAATTACAATACAAAAATAAGTCCGTTTGCTTAAGACTATCTTAACCTATTTCGTTCTCAAAGAAACCGTGTTGGGAAAAACTGTACTCAGCAAATTCAGAAAAAAAAGAAAAAACAAGATTAGACTCAGAAAAAAAAGTAGTTATATACCACAGACTAACAAAAGACAAAAACTTAATAAAAAAAATATTCGAAGTACAATCGTTTTTCGTAACACGTTTCCTTGAAACGCAATCTTATCCTATGTGCGTGTGCTGTCACCTATTTTCTTGGTTGTAGTATTAGAATTAATGGAATAACCGTAGCCCGAATTATAAATTAGTTCGCCAGAAATCATGAACCCGATGATATGGACAATCTTTTACTGCGTAACGCGCGGAAAAACTTTGACAAGAAAAAAAAACGAAACTAATATGACCATAAACAAGAAACAAAAATACTCCTCAATTTACAAAATACAATTATTTAAATAACTAGTTTACTTTTACGGGAATTTACTCTGACGGACGCGACATTAACAGTAATTCAGCCTCTACTGGTGTGATTGCCCCCCAAATACAAGACCACAGATGGGGGCTAGGATCTAGTTTTCCTTCATTGCTCCCCCCGCAGAGCCCCATACCAATAATAATATCTCTAGACCGACCGTCTATGCCCACCCAAAAACAAATGGCACTTACACTTAACACCTATGTAAGCGTGACACACCTGGGGTTCCTCAGCCCGGCACAAAAGTACCCCAAATTGCCCCCTTGACGGGAGATGACGTGCTGCGACCTATGTCGCCATCCCGGTCTTCGCTGAAGGTACCTTCCCAAACATATTCCATAATAATCCATAATACATAATAATTCACATAATAATTCGACGGCTGCGGGGTTGATTAAGGGCGGTTTCCCCGATTGAAACCGTACGCGTCCATCGATTCGGACATCTCAATGGTCCTCGCTCGTGGACTACTGGGCCCGGCTTTCAACTCACATATATAACCATAAAACAAAAACGTAAATCCGATATGGCGTCCCGATATAAGCCTGCAGACTTATATTTATACAATTTATGTTGCAACAACCTACTCTCCACAAACAAAAATCCCACTATAACTTCTTATATGTCTTCTTATTTTACGACTTATCTAATGGGGGGAATCTTAAAACTAAACCTATTACTATAATTATGTTTAATTATTTACATATGTACATCTATATATGAGTTCTTATCTATATTAAAAAAAACGAAGAGAAAAGTGAAAGAAATATTTTTTCCTTTCTTTCTTCTTTTATTCCACTAACGTGGACCGTGTCGTATTTGCAACTGTTTCTAACTTTACGCTCAATCTTATAATTCAGATTTATAGTTTATCAACTATTTTATAAGGCCCGTGCCATGTATGCTGTAGATTGTCTGATTGGCCCTTTAGACCAACTTCCGTGTTCCCTAACACCCACTGGCCTACGACAAATTCGGCATTTTTGTTGAGCCCTCGCGATATTTTGTAGTACTCGTTCGCGAGTCGAGTCTAACTGGTTTACCGCGAGTGCCCTATAGCATGCCTCGGCCCTCCACGACTTAGCGCTACGTCGCTCGGCAGCCGGGCTGTCTACGGGCTATTCTTATAAAAAAAAATAAAGAAAAGAAAAAAAAATGAAAAAAAATGAAAATAAATAATTAAAAAAAAAGATGGTAAAGGCTACGACACGATCCTTTGATTTACATATTTGTTTATACAAACAAACCTATTCATTTAAGTATAATTAACCCTGATTCCAAATATCAACTTCACCCTATCTAAGATTATCCATTCCTGTTTCTTTCGATTAATACTTTCTTTCTTCATTATTTTTATTTGCCATATCGGATCCCTTAATCTGGATTGGGCGGTCAAAAACACGAGCCAATAACTATTGACGAGGCAGAAGTAAAGTATTTTCAATAAAAAATAAAATCGTAATTTGTCCATATAAAAGGGTTTCACGCAAATTAAAACAAAACGCCGACGGTATAAACTAACGCGATAATACACTACAAACGTTCGTTTGATTTGATTTACGGTAACATTATCAGTGAACAAAAAAAAAAACATACAACGAAAATAATAGTTTATATCCAATTTTAAACTTATCAACTTATCTTACTTAACAGATATAAAACTATTATCTAATAATACATCAACGATTTGGGCACCTCTAACATATTTAACTTTTCAACTAACAATTGCCCTCAATACTCTCATTGCCTTCAACGCCTTGTAACATAGGCCATAAACTCTATCCGTAAACCAAACCAAACCTTTCGCGACGCACGGCAAAAAAAACACAACGACAAATATATAAATCTAAAAAAAAACGAAATTCTAGTATATTAAATGGCGAACAAAGCGGATAATGCAATAATGAAGAGTAGGATAAAAACAGTAAAAGTAACGAAATTACGCGTATGATATAAAACTAATTTATTATGAAATAGTAAAATATTAAAATTAGTAAAATGCAACATAAAACTTAGTATGAAAAAAAAGAAATTAGTATGATCAACAAAAGAATATAGTTCTTAAAAAGCGAAAAAAAAACGAGAGCGAAAAAAAGCCTTTAGCCGTTCACGTATCATTCCGAACAATACATGAACGTTCATCTAATTGCCGAACTACAAATACGTATATTGCAAATCCGGGTTCTACCTTTGCAATTGTCTCTGTGTTCGTAGAAATACGACTTTTCGAAGGGAAATGTCACCTGCCCACCCGCTCTATTTAACCAAGGTTTTCTAGGCCTTTGGTTTCCAAGCCACATAATCGTCGGTCGAACTGATCGCCTTAGCTGCCATTATGAATTATGGTGAAAAGTCGTATCCTATTATTAATTAATAAATAAGATCAATTAGATGAAGCCACGAATTGAGCACTAAGCAATGACGTTCCGGCGGGAATGAGAACGCCATTAATACGCGTAAGAAAAAAAAACGAAAGAGAAAAAAAATAGAAAAGTACAATATTAAAATCGATAAAACTAAATTCATTATTGCATCACCCTACTGAAAAAACACAAAAATACACGAAGTTAAAATATTAAAAAAAACGAATAATACACAAATAAAAAACATACTAATACTACAAACCAATTACATAATACAAATGTGTTACACAACCCTCCAGCTGGTCAGATACAATTAGCATGTCTACGATGTAACGATTAAGAGAAAAAAAGTTACTATAAACTCGAAAATAACATTAACATCTTGGTTCGGCACTTTCCGCCTGCTATTACAATTTTTTTTTAAACTCTTTGCGTTCTCTACGCAATTTTTATCCACATACGCGGCCTTTGCGCCTCTTGTTACCGCGCGTTTCCTCGAAAATTCACTTCATTTTCAAATCATAGACATGCTAACTACTATTCCCTCCGTGAACAACAATAAAAACAAACATACTCCATTTTTAAAAATATTTGCTAACTCTTTGGTTAATTCTCGACGATACAAAACTCAATTAATTTCACTTTCAATGATAAAAAAAAAACAAAACTTATGCCAATGTTGCATTATAAAACCCATATTTAAATTATATAAAACGAACTAATCCTAATTATCCTAAACCTATCAAAATCCTAACTAAAATGTTACTAACTTATTAAGAAAGTACAAATAACAAGAGAAAAAAAATCAATCTTTACTAGCCTAATAAATTATGTAATATTTTAAGTAATCCTATACCTAATAAAATCTTAACTAAAAATATGAAAATCTTCCTAACTTACAAACTAAAAAAATAATAAAAAATATCAATCTTACTGGCATAATCAATTATGTATTTTTCTGACTACTCTATACCTATCATGTTCTAATCTAAGTAGTTCTGTCTCATTCGCAGATCATCTCGAAAAAATTATGTAATTACAGGGCTCGTCAAACTTCGCGAACGAGATTAACGAAATACAAACAAAACGACAAAAAAAAAAAAAATAAAATAATAATAATAAAAACAACTCAATACTATTTGCGGTTATCTGTACTACTTAATTATAAAAATATTATTTAGTATGAAAAAAAAAAAATCTACAAAAAGTGAAAGTTTTTGCGTATGAAATGTTACTAGTATCTCTTGGCGCCAGGCATTGTGTAAAAAAAAACGCACTTAGAGGGCTGTTTCGCTTGACCGTCGACTGGCGCCTAGCGAATCGAATTTCTAGCGACCGTAATTTCTTCACAGGTCAAAATTTTTGAGTGCCACTAGCGGAAAAAAAAGGGCACAGGCCAATATATTTACAGTCTTTGAATAAATATGTCAACGACAACATACTAGAGATTAGTGAAACAAAATATTTGCCTATTAACTGTTTTCGAAGACAGAAAAAAAAAACGTTTTGTGTGTGGCATAGGGTCAAGTGTACGGAACTTGAGATTTACGAAGAAAACGAAGTATATTTTGAGGGGCAATGTGTTTCAAATCTTTCGAACTAGCCTATCAAAACAAAATACTTGAATATGACGATTTATAAGTGGCTTTACAGAAATTGAAATTGATATGAATGTTTTTTTTTGACCGAGTTTCTTCTATACCCAGGGGAAACAAAATGGACCAAAACACAACAAGTAAATGAATCCCCTTTTAAAATAAAATTAATTGCATTTTTTGTAATATTATATCCAGAAAAAAAAGAAAGAAGAAAAAAAATAGAATGAGCGCACACAACAATCAAATGAAATCTGATTTTACAAATAAAAATAATACTTTGAACATTTTTTGTAATGTTATAAACATAATGAGTTTAATAATTTTAAATAAGTTAAATAACTTTAAATTCGAAAATTTTATTTACTTTTTAGGATTAATCTTAACAAATATTAGGTAACAAATTTTAACATCGACGCAAATGGCAATCAAAACAACATATTTGGTTTAATAAAATTAAACTAGATTATTACATTTATTAAAATTCCACATCCAAAACATATTAAAAAAAAAAAATCACTTATATTTTCAACGTAGTAAAATTCTATTAAAATTAAAACTACCACGTCTCCGCGAAAGGTACACAATAAAAAAATGAAAATACACAGATAAACGCAAGTAGTGATACACATAGAAAAAACAATTATAATTACCACGTTATTTACGCAATATTCAAATTTTAAAAATTTACTAAATTTACCGAACAACGTACTATAACAAAAAAACATCTATCATGAAAATTAACGTAACTTGTACACGTAACTAGTGGGAGCGACTCGCTTAGCTTTTAATAAAAATAATTAATTATTACAATTATTAAAAATTTGTGAGGGGGGTTTATGGGGGATCGAATGCGTTTTCACCATTGTGACGGATTGAAATGTTGACGCCCCCCTTTCTTAGGGGATATGCAACGACTTCCATTATTACATCTAGCGTTGCATCCCCAACGAAAGGGTTACACCAACTCCTTAACCCGACTTCTTTAAACACCCTGTAATTACCTGTGGAAAAGCCAACTAACTACGCGAATGAAACAGAATGTACTTTTAGCTTATTTAATCATTACTAATCATTATAGGTGTAACGGCATGACAATACCTACGTACTATCATGCCCTTTGCCTAAAACCTAACGTACTCACAAATCTTTATTAATTACTAACATAAAACGGTATCAACGGAGTAACGATAACGGAACGGAACGGAGGGAATAGTTTATAAAACCAATAATACATCTGACCTTTACTGGAACGGGTTCTCCTCTCCTGGCACAACACACACACCACTATACACAAAGCGGGTCCAGCGCCTGGCGCGTGGACCCACTGACCTCCTCAGAGGATGATACAATTCTTAATGCCATTTTTCAATCCCAGACTGGACCTTATATTGGCATCCCTATTGGGCGTGGTGGGGGAGCGTCATTGCACTGGTGGTTATGCAACCCTTTTGACGACAATACCGATTGTCGTTACAATATCAATATTTATAAAAGTGCGGTTTTAAATAGATAACTTGGAAATTTTTAACTGAATTTATGTGTGGTCTTTTCTACGTTCTTGGATGCTTCTCTTCATAAACAGGTACAATTTCAGTCTTTGACAATACTCTCATATCTCTAACACAATAATTGACATCAGTTATCACGCATACAGGCTTCTGTCCCGTGAAGTATTGTTCTCTTTTAAAATCAACTTTCTTACTATATAAGAACACCATGATCTGATGCAGGCAATGACATTGCCAAGGATTTCCTTCCATGGTAACCGACTTCAAATAAAGCCAGTAGTTTCTTGAATTCAAGGGCCAATAAGTAAGGCGATTGTAAGCGAATCTCAAATCTTCTATGTACTGAGCTGAGTCTAAAAGTTGTGAAGGAATAAATTGGATGTAATTATTGGAAATGTCCAAAGTCCTCAAATTGTTTAACCCATTTAGAGAATCTGATGGCAACAAATTGAGTCTATTATAGGAAAGGTCCAGAGTTTGAAGGTTGCTTAAAGTGGAGAAGGAATTTGATTGCAGAACTGACAAATAGTTATGACTTATATTTAGATGCTGTAATACGCGACTTGAGTAAATGAACGCACCAGTGCTGACAATGCTTAACATATTTCCAGATAAATCTAATGTTTCTAGGTTTTGCATGTAACGAAATGTGAGTGGTGTCACTCGTCCAATTTGGTTGTTGCCTAGATACAAATGTGTTAACAAAGATAAGCCAGCAAAGGTTTCTGAACGCAGTTCTTGTATTCGATTTCCAGACAAATCCAAAAGACGAAGGTTTTGCATTTGAGAGAAGTTGTTATCTTCTATTGCCACTATATCGTTTCTTGCTAATTTTAATATTCTCAACGCATTCAAGACGGCTGCTGGTGGTAAAGTTAATCTGAAAATGAATGAAAATAAATATATATATATATATATATATTAGGGTGAATCAATTTTTTGGCCGTTGGAGCACATTGCGATTCTCGTTCTATGGGTCATTTAAATAATATTTGCCAAAGAAACCATAGCTTGGAAATGAATTTTGAACCAGCGAAATTTGAATCTAAGTTTTCTCTCGATATCAACTTACAACTAAATCGGGTTAACACGTTTGTCAATTTGATGAAACTTTGCATGATTGTATAGTTATCAGTTAAAATCAAGCTTCTATAAATATTACAGATTCATGAGAAGTGGTTTGAATTAAATATGTTGGTGAGGTTTGAGCATGCAAAAATGAGCGTAAAAGCTAGGAATCGTCTTAACTCTAGAACCATTCTACGTATTGATAGAAAATGTAGAGCGCTCAGCCTTTTTTTTTCTGAATTTTAATTAATTTTTATAATTGAACCACTCTTCACAAAGCTTTTTTTTTGGCCTTTGCTTATACTCTAGCTTTTTTGGCGCATACTCAACAAACCATGCAAAGTTTCACCAAACTCCCCAGTGCTCCCCAGTAAACTTGATTTTTTAATAAATTTATATATGCACAAATTATATAACCTCATTATATGATTAGATGAGATTATATTTATTTTATTATGAGGTACTGATAATGAACAGAAGCTATTATTCCTTCGGCAAAGTTTCTAAAATGGTTCAAATGGCCTCTATAAAAATAGAATCGCAATGTGACTTGGCAGAACACTTTTTGAGCATATAATTTGAATCAATCATTATAATTTGAATAAAGTAACTTTTAAATTACTTTTATGTATACAATACCTCATATCATTCAATAGCAAAACTTGTAGTTCACGTAGTGTTGATAAAGCCATATCGGGAATATGATTGATTTGATTTCCGGACAAATCTAAAACTTGCAGAAGTCTGCTTCGACTAAAATCTCCAACTCGAATTTGTAATAGGTCCGAATTTTGAAGTTTCAAATGTTGCCATGATCCTATTCAAGGTTCATATAAAATTATTTCTAAATTAATATTTTATTACCTTAGTAAATTGTTACTCACTCATTGTGAGTCATTTTTATTGTATATGTATTAATATTCTAGATTATTCTTAATAACAGGGAATCCAAAAGGAAAATGATATTTAATTAACTCTTCAATGATATGTAAATTAAAATATGATTAATGAATGCATAAGTAATCTTCATTACATAACTAATTATTAACTGCTAATATATCTTCGGCATAGAACTAAGTTTTTATAAAGGGACAATAAATTGCAGAAATTAATTGATTTGTATAATTTAAATTAATAATATTCAAATTAAAATAGGCAGAGCATGCATTAATGAGAATAACTCATTAAACTTCGTACAAATGTGCAAATCAAATCATATAATTACACGTTCTTACGTCAATGTAACATATAATTTTGTATAAAAGTTTTTGATCTACAACTTATTCATTTTAATTAGGGTAAATTAATGTATTTTTTCAATAAATAATTTAAAGTAAAATACTATGGTAAATGAGAAAAACTCTCACACTTTTCCCTGAATTGAGTTGTAGTTTAACTCAGCTCACAGACCTGCCTTAGGGCAGTACTACGCACTATTTTTAATTACTGTGGCAACAAGTTTCAAATTAAATTATTTTAAAATTACGTCAATAATTACATCTGCCATGCAATAAAAGCATCATTATTGCTTCCATGTTTTGACTTGTCATCTTTAAATATCGAATAACACCATTAAATGTCAATCAACGAACTAGTTCCCAATTATTTTTAGAATATTATACGTACAGTATGTGTTACATACGAATATATTATTTGTCATATGGTGTTTAACTGACGCCCTTGTTCTATATTAGTATGAAACTAAAATGCAATATACACCATTGGACAATATGAATGTACCATTGCTTTTAATACTTGTATTATGCAAATGTTGTTATCAATGTCGAAAGATTTTTCCATAATTTATCAATACGTACATTGGCATTTAAAACACATTTCATTTCCTTTTTCGGAGTATCCAAACTGAACTTTATCGTTGAAGTTTTACTGGCTATCAGATACATGTCCTTTTTTTAAATCTAATTGATTTAAAGTTTTGATGTATTTTGGAGCAAAATTTTATAATCCCAAATTTATAGTTACAATGTTGTAAAAATTCAATTAGTAAAGGTTATGGTAATTTTACTAAGATTTCATTTTAAGAAAATAAAAATCACACTTGAATTTGGTGATTATTTGGTGAGAATTTAGCAGAAGAGAATAATTTTCCTGGCTTCCGTCATTAGTTTATGAACAAAATAATTAATTTAAGCTGTAGGTATTACACTACTTACTAGAAACTAACTTAGTAATTAATATTTCAATATTGTTTCAATAAATATCAATACCAAATAAATTTTATACACAAAAAATCTTTCGAGTCGTTATAATCAAAATCGACAACGGATCAAAAAGATAGGCTTGTTTTACAAAATAAAAAAAAAATATTCTACATTTGACTTCTTTGTTAAACATACGTAAAACGGATTAAATTCAATGAAATATTAGAGAATTAAAAGTAATAATTTAAATTCTTGTTGTGAAGTGATACAAACATCTAAAATATAAAGCCTACGAAAAGTAATGACGTCCACCTTTAAATAAAATATATTTTTAGAACACAAATTCGAATAAAATGTGTTAAATAAATTAAATTAAACTAATTGTAAGTGGCATTTTGCTTTAAGGCAACTAGCATAAATTTCCTGATAAATGTAAATAATCGATTTCCTGATAAATGTAAATATATCAATCAGAATTGATATATTTCAGTAAAAAAATTATCTGTCTGTTTATTTAGACTGATTTGAATAATTCTGAATGACTTGAAACGTTGAGAAAACATGAAATTAGCAAATTAGATTTTCTGGCAAAAAACATGAACCTCTTCGGGAAGTTAATACAATTATAATGCACCATGCACAAGTTTGTTTAAAAGATGTCAATTGCAAAATTGCATTGATTTGTTTGTGGCGAAAAGCACAAATTATCTAATTTTCCAAAAAATGTGTTAAAACTCTTATCTGAATAGCTGAATTTCAATTCTTATTGATTGTAGATTGATTACACAGATCAGGAAGTTCATGCAACTTTCCTTAAGGTGAAATTTCATTTACAACTATTTGTTTTATACTCGCATGGTATTCTTCAAAACATCTTGAAGTTTAAGAACATGTTTTGTTTTTCTTAAAAATCGCAATTTCCATAGCCAATGGTTACTGATTCACTACTCATGACGAATATACTTGTCAACACACAAAATTCTGCCACTTTTTCTTGACGAGCATACTCGTGAACCACAATTAACTGGTTAAACATATTAAACTCAGAGCATTACATATGGCTTATGATATAATGGAAATGTATAGAGAAAATTATGTTTTACTCTAAATCACAATCAAATCCATTACCAAAATCTTGAAAAATATTGAATATTGAATTAAAAAAATTAAATAAATATTGAATGATCATTAAACACAAATAATTTATTTTTATCGTTATAGACATCAAACGGCTTTTTATTAATATATATCTCATAAATATGCAAGATGCAATATTAACATATTCGAAATTATAACTGAAATTATATAAGCTTGAACATTTTGCATATAAAATTGTATTGAATTACCTACCTAAGCCAGCCAATTCTGCTATTGACATTATACCGGAACACGTTGCTTTCAGACCTTGCGTTTCGTTGGATTCTGATGTCGTGCAAGGACTTTGGCATTTAATGATTTGCAATGTGGAAAGCACAACAAACAACAAAAACTGTTTTTTCATCATATTTGAACTTTTTTATAATCACTTGCACAATTTTTGATATAAAACTCTAACTATAAATCTTTCTTAGGAGCCAGAAAAACCAATTAGCACATTTAGTTTTTTATGTCTGATTATATCTGAACAATATTGAACATGAAAGAAAATACATTAACAATTTTAAGTTTTCCTCATAGTTTATATTGAATAAATTAGTTTTGAAGACGCGCTTTGTCGATACTTATTATTATTTCATAATTATTCAAGTACAACATCTGATAGAATTAACTTATGACTGTTTAACAAGTGACTAAAACAGTGATAGTCAAGACGCAGCTTTAAATTCTTTTTATTATTAACTTCCCGTTGGGTAGTTATAGTAATGGGTCGAAAACCCAAAATGAAAATTTTTGCATATCTTCACGTTTTGAAGGTTTCTGAACATTTTGGCATACCTCAGAAAATATGGATGTGTGCGTGTGTGTGTTTTGTGTGTCCGCATTTTTTCGTTCACGTTTTCGAACGCACGGATCAACCGATTTGAATGGTTTAAAAAGCATTCGATTCCTATTGATAGGGAGATGTGTTGGTCAGTGTTTGGTAAAGGCAGGTCCAGCCGTTACGGAGATACGGAGCAAAGAGTACAGAAAATAGAAATCGAGGTTTTGATAGAACGGAGTATTCTATTTGAATGATCCAAAAAAACATTCAATTTGTAATGATTGGGAGATTGATTGTTTCGGATTTTTTTTTTAAATGTTTGAATATCGAAAATAATTCAGATTTTAATTTTAATTCTGGCTAAAGTTTTAAAGCTCACTTATATACTTAAAATAAATAATTTTAACTTTGCAATTCAGTTTATAAAATTATTATAGTAGACAATGTTATAATATTTATAATAATCTATTTCAAAACATTATTCCTCGAACATTTCGTTACGGTACGAAAAGTTGCAGCAATTTGCCCATTTATTACCAACAGTTTCTGAGAGAAGGACATCACATATCTTGAAACATTTATTAAAAATAGTGAAAAATTTGAATAAATCAATTATTTGGAAGAAATTTGGCTTTTAGTTCAGGAGTTTATCAACTAAAACAAAACCTGAAAATTTTAGAACATGTTTTTAAATTACTTTTTCGATTTCCACATCCGCATCTATTTTAGTCAACTATAAAGTTATTTCTATTTATTATGTAATAAAATTTCTTTAATCCTCACTTAACCTGTTGCAATGGGAAGTTATTCCAATTTAAAGGTAAAACAAGAGTTGGACACCACTGGCACTAGAACGTCACAAACTTAATTACAATGTCACTGATTGAGGAATGAGACTAATGTTATTTTTATTTTTAATTATTTAAATGTTTATTTCCTAAAACACATTTGTAATTTATTTTATTAATTTTGAAAGCATAATATTTAATAATTTAAGAAGCCGTTGCATTCTAGCGTTAAATCACAATTTATATTTCATAATACTTTTTAGATGTAAATATTTTAATAATATTAATTTTAACCTTATAATTGTGACAAATTAATGTCACAAGTTATACTTTTAATTTATATTAGTTTTACAAATACAAAATTTTTAAGGCACTCTTACAAAGAATTCCGAGTTTTTTCCATAAAACTATATTTTATATTAATTTAAATCGAACACTTAACTTTTATCACACAAGTAATTAGCACATAAACCATCTCAAGATACGATTGATAATATGTTCTCGCGATTTGACTTTTTCGAGAGCAAAAAGGTCAAGGATTGTTTTGTGTATACTGCTCTAATTTTAATGTTTTAAAAATTGTATTTGTAATACAATCTCATAAAAAATATGTTAAATTTTAATTTAATTAACATTCAATAAATTTGCGATCTTAAACTATCCGAATGTGATTATCGACTGACAGAATAATATTCTGGGTTTTTGGTAAGTTTCCGAAACGTGCTGGAAACTTGTTATAGAGTAGTGATGGAACAAGATTTTTATTCGGTATTGCTTTCGATAATATGTGTTCATTGATTTCATTATAATTTTTTTCACTTATTAGCTTAGGAATTGCTTTTATCTCAAGACTGGTTTGGTAAATAATTAAAACATGTTTGATCATCAGAAATTGATTGTTTGAAGTTTATATAGAAATACACTCTTTAATATCAATTATAGTTACCCAATTTTAACATTATTAATTTAATAACAAGGAATTATAAATGTCTTCGAAATAAGAAAACGGAAATAAGACGTTTAACATAACTTATTGTACATAAATATATTATTATTATTATTGTTGCAATGAATTTGTTTCCCGAAATACCTAAATTCCTATATATTAATTAAATTAACTTTTTTATATTATTCTGAACCGTGTTCAAAAATTTAAAAGCCATTCATGAAACATGATGAAACAGCTCTTATACGGGCTTTTGATATTGTTAGACAATCGGCCAAAATTTTTGTTCACATTTTATTGAAAAATCCTGAACTGGTTTTAGAAATTCAAAAATGTTTGTAAAATATATATATATATATATATATATATATATATATATATATATATATTGTGAATCGTACTGATTGGATTTTGGTAATAATTAATCTAATAAACCAATTCTAAAAATTTTAAATCAATTCGATAAAACTCTAAAGGGACTCTAAACTTGTCATTTCTTAGACAATTTGCTGAAATAAGGCCACAGAATCTAACTGTTGGAGGTATTTTTTCTGTTCACATTTTTGCAAAAAATACTGAACCGATTTTGAAAATATGAAAACCGTTGGAAAAATATTATTTGGGAAAAGTGCTGATTAGTTTTTGACTATTATTGACCGACCACTTTCTTTGTAATTGAATTTTTATAAATAAAATTGGTGAAATTTACCATGGCGATAGTGTTCATGTCTAAATAAGTATTCTAAAATATTATAGTCCTACGAAGTGGTTGAATGTCAAAAATTCATTAAAGTTCGAAGTACTGGGTTGAACTTTTAGGACTTACAAATTGATTGTTTTATGTTAAAAATTATATCAAATTCTCAATTTTCATTGATCAACTCAATTATTTATCGGATAGTTTATTCGACTTGTCTTAAAGCAAAATGCCTCTTAATATTAGTATTAGTTTACTTATTTATTTTATATTTTATTTTCAGGCTGACAAAACTTGAGGTACAATCAACAGATAAATTAGAATCAGTTAGAAGCGAATTGAGAGATATTGCTCGCAGATGGCAACAGCAAGAATGGCAAAGTTCGCGTACCGATTCCGCCCTGGATGCTCTCAGAACGGATTTGTCATTTCTTAGACAAATTGCTGAAATAAGGCCACAAAATCCAACTGTTGGAGGTATTTTATTTATTTTAGTTGTTGTATTGCAGCACTTGCTACGAGACGGCTTTTTGCAAGAGCGACATTGCTGTACGAGCCAGCAGGCCGCTCAAGTATATTTTTAGTTTTTTTTTTCATCATTATCAATAAAAATATATTTAAAAATAAAAAAAATTGCTTCTAAAGAATAAAACAATAATATAACATTGATTTGAACAAATGTCGACATACTAGATGTTTTCAATAGGCGACACACGTACACACAGGTCGTCACGCGGATGTTGCCTATAGAAATTTAAGAGTAAATTGAGTGATTTCAAGGATTATTCAATCGTATTTGAATATAAATTTGAGTCTTCAACATTGTTTATTTACACAAAGTTTGCATTTATATAGTTTAAGTTGCTATTTCAAATGTTTAATTTTTCATTCGATTTACGTGGATGTAGGAACGATAATAAATATATTTAATATATTTTTATCTTAAATTAAATTATTTTACAGAAGTGGGACAAATTAATCAGGATATTGTAAATGATCTTCAATCGCTTCGTGCGGAAGTGGCTACATTGAGAAAGGAAGCACTTGCTACCAAAACAGAATTATATAAAATCAGAGCAAATGTATCCAAAATTGCTGGACAAACTACGTAAGCGAATGCACAAATAGATATTTTTGCAGATGTTTAGCTGATGATTTAACCAAATTAACATATTTTTAATAATATCACATATATATATATATATATATATATATATATATATATATATATATATATACATTGTAGAGACATGACTCGTGATTCACAAAATTATATAACGAAGCAATATTTCAATTCCGCTATGCAGAATCTCAAGCAATCTCTGAGACATTATGATATGGCTATGAAAGCGACTTATAGAGATTCAGGTATTGGCCTATAAAATAATACATTTAAATCTGAACAATATATTGCACTTATTTAGTAATTTAATAACTTGCGTTACATAAATAATAGCATGAGAATATTCCATTATTGGCAGGTAACAATCGGCCTTCGATAGATGGAAATACTGATAATATACCTGTTGATTGCTGGGAAGCTTATAAATCTGGAGCTGCCAACATATCTGGCCCATACCGCATTCGGCCTGTGGGAGCCGATAGGCCGTTATTTGCTTATTGTGATCAAGAACGATGGGGCGGCGGTTGGACGGTGAGAGAAACAGAGTGGCCAATTCTCCGATAAAATAGAAATGTTATGGCAACAAATGTTACTGTCCTATTTTCTTAAGCTATATATTTGCTGTATGGCTATTGCTAATCAGGCATTTCACACATAAAAGCTAACTTCACGTATGTGTTATCAATAAAACATTAGAAAAATGCACTTATGATAAAATTGTTATTGGACGTTCATGCGTTTTGTACGTTAATTTATGTGTGAAGCTCCTGATCGCATAGAGAATAAATAGTTTTCCGAATAAATAGCTCCTGATCGTAACATATTTATCGTTTCCTTAACATTTCTATTTTATCGGAAAATTGGCCTCAGAATCTTTTAATGTTTTCACCCACTAGGCAGTCATGCCGTTGCAGGAAATTTAAGATAAAATGACCAACAAATATCGAATTGTAAGATTTTTCGCCGTTCGAACAAGATTTTATTCATAATTTCTTTTGAAAATTAGAAAACGAATTAAAACGATACGTTTGGGTGTGTATTTATAAATTGAACATAGATACTTTACTAACTACTACTAACTAAAAAAATATATAAATTCCAATGCATTTGAATATTGAACTCAAATGTACTTAATTTATTATTATTTATAATTGTTAGGGCACTGATAGGGATTTTTTTAAATCATTTATTATTTAAAATTAGATAACAATACATTATTTATATACATTATTCAACACGTTACAATATTTTCAGGTGCTGCAAACAAGATTCGATGGATCTACCGATTTTTATAGACCTTATCAAGATTATGTTCATGGATTTGGGAACGTTGCTGGTGAACATTGGTTGGGATTGGAAACTGCACATTTGGTATTATTCGTTGAAATAATAATATATTCAATTTATATTTTGCGTGCAAATAAAATATCATAATATTTTTAGTTTATTTATTTAAGTAACCAAAAAATTCTTGTCATCCCAATCATATAATAATAATGTAATCATATTTTATGCTGATTTATATTCTCCGGTAGGCAGTGCTCAATTTCATATGCAACTACGTTTGGTGAGAAATATTTTAAAATGGATAACTGAAATGTCATGCCATATGATCAATTATTGCTAGAAATAATACATTTTACTTAGTAATTATACAAGGAAATTTTTACAAACCAATCAAACTTTAGACCGAATAATCTCTGTATCATTTCTATTAAATGATATTGTACTCAATATATTTTTCAATTATTAGTAAAATCTATTCTAAGAGTACTTATAACTGCCTACACAAGAATATTTTTAGCTGACAAAAGTTTGAACAAAGAAAATAGAAATTTGATCGTCAAATGCATTACCCAAATTAAAAATAATTATTATATTAAATTTATGCTTAATATATAGCTAACAAGCAATGGATTATATGAATTGCTAATAGATCTGCAAGATTTTGATGAAATATGGACGTACGCATATTACAAGTCATTCTCGATCGGGCCAGAAGCTCAATCATACCCCATAAACGTTCTTGGTGCCTACTATGGAGACGCAGGTCATTATATATAGAATTAAATCAGTTCAGCGTAGTTTTGTAAATTATTTTGTTTTTTACCAGAGGATTTTTTGTATATATATATATATATATATATATATATATATATATATATATATCATTTATCTGAGCAAAATCCTCAAAAAATGAATTCGAATAAACAATGTTAAAATTTAATTTCTTGCTCATGATCATTTTACTTACGTTAATTTTGAATCTTCTATATGTTTATATAGGCGATTCGTTAGCATATCAAGCTGGTCATAAATTCTCGGCTCATGATCTGGATAACGACAACTGGCCTGAAGGTAGCTGTGCACAAGCACATCACGGTGCATGGTGGTATCACGCATGTGAACAAAGGTTTGATAACTTTACCAAACATTCGACATCGAAAATAGTCCATAATATCTTTATTGTCTTATTGAATTTGTATTTTTAGCAATCTGAATGGGTTATACTTATCGGGACAAATTCCTGAAGATGTTAGCAATCAAGGCATGTACTGGTATGAGTTCCATGGACCCGGCTACTCTTTGAAAGCATCGCGAATGATGATCAGACCGGCGGGCGCAAGAACTGACTTTAAAAATAAGGTATTCTTTCGTCATACTATTGTATAAAATTTTATTATCACATTCAGTCTGAGAATCGACTAACATATTTTTTCCATACCCTTAAGTGGTAAAGTTTGGCCACTCCGAAGACGTTTCTTTAATTTTTTGGACACATTCATTTCATTTAATTTTTTTTTAAAATGTCCAATAAAAAAAAACATACTTGCCCTAATATTTCACAATTCTACCACAAACATCTACTTTGGAATAGAACCATAACCAAGGTAGCTTAGTTATTATAATTGTGAATTGCGAATTATATGCAATGAATTAATAATTATAAATATAATAAACTGTACGGATATAAACGTAAAAATTGGCGTCAGACTACCAATTTTTACACTCATTGAGCGCGTTTCAGTTCGTCGACATAAAATAAGTAATTTTTTAATTTTTTTATATTCGTACAGTTAAATATTGTAAAAAATATTTATAATTATTAATTCATTGCATATAATTCGCAAACAAAATATGATATATTTGAAAAAAAATTATAAGGTCACGCAAGGTCGTATAAAGGCATACAAGGAAAATATGTAAATACAAAATTATGTGTGCGATTATTTACATTTTTTTTTGATTTGGGAAAATATATATTTAATCCGACCGAAAACTCTCTGCAATAGAGCTTGAAACTACTAAAATCGATGTCGTAGTCCCTAGTGGCGGTTTATTTATTTATAAACACCTAAGGTTATTTATAAATAAATCAAAACATATTTTACGAAATGTTTATTAAATTATGATTTATGTTAGATAACAAAGTTAGAAATCAAACTATATTAACAAAACCGCAATATTTGCTAGAAAATAATTAATACTATACTATCAATCAAACTTTGGTATCAAAAAATATGATTTCAAATAGTGGCACCTAGTACCGGACATTTCAAAATAACCTGCATTGATCATATATATACGAGGTGTGTTCAAAAAGTACCCGGAATTACTAATAATTAAATTTCGCGGGTCTGGAGTGTCTGATTGTCAAAATTTTTTTTTATTGTGTTGGTATACATGCCCCTAAAGTATGATGAAATTTTCAGCTATATTCACTGTTTACTTTGTCTGTGGTAGTCGCTAAGGTTCGACGTGTTTTTCTGAGCTCGGCGATTTTTACAATGGAAGAATTGAAAAGTCAAAGAATTTGTATTAAATTTTGCGTAAAAAATGAAATAAAGTGTTGCAAAGTGCAAAAATTCACCAGATATGGCTCCGTGTGACTTTTTCCTATTCCCAAAGTTGAAGAGACCCATGAAAGGACGGCGGTTTTCCTCGATTGAAGAAAATCGCTGAGAGTGCTCAAGGACATATCAAAAAGTGAATATCAAGGGTGCTTCGAAAATTGGAAAAAACGCTGGCATAAGTGTATTATATCTGGGGGGGACTACTTTGAAGGGGACCACATTAATGTAGACGAATAAATAAATATTTTTTTGAAAAAACGAAAATTCCGGGTACTTTTTGAACAGACCTCGTATGTAGCTATCTCCACACTCTGGAATGTCTGCACATGTCTTTGACGAATATTCTTAGATATTGCAAAAAAAGTCACTATTCCACCCTAAACCACCCTATTGTCTGGGCCACCCCAATGCTCTCAGCTGGTGCATTTACCATAAGATTTTCATTCTTCGACTAGGAAATACGAAAAATGGAGTATGTAGTGACCGTTAGCACTCATGCAGAACAAAATTAAATAATTGAAATAAATTACGTATATTCTCACAAGAAATATCAATATGTTTACTGTCCTGCAGTAACGGACGACTCAGTGTCCGGTGCTAAGGGACAGACATTATCGTTCATTTGGTGGCACCTACAAAAATTGATTAGAAGATCTAATAATATTCTACCATTTTACGGATAACAATCAAGTACAACTTTTATCTTTGCATACCACTCAAATGTAAATGCATTAATATACTAGAATTACTTCCATTGATATTTAGGTGACGTCGTGATTTTGCGCCTAAAACAGGAAAGGGTTGCTCTCGCCGTGGCCGTGTGCGTCATAGGCGAGGCTTGGCGCGTGATCCTGTACCTGTGTGCTTCTTTCACTTGTATTTTGAAATGAAAAGATTTATACTTGCTCAAATAATACGTGTTAAATAGAGTGTACGGTGCTTTGTGCCGTCCGGCGTTACGGGACTTCCTCCCCTATACAGCTAGGATATAAAATGACACGTTTATATAAACACGTACATATATATATATATATATATATATATATATATACATATATGCAGTAAACATGCAATAGTCGATAATAAAACTTATATTTAAGCCTTTTTCAACTATATCTAATTATTATAGTTATTCATAAGTTGCGCGGGAGGAACTAATGGTTGAACAAAACTGTAAGCGCTGCTGTAATTTCAGCTCGACGTAGTATGGAAACCGCCTTTCCAGAGTACCGCGTTGTCGAAGGGTTGACTGAATAAATAATTATTTTCGAATAATAAAAATGGAATAAAATTTGTTGGAATTTGAAGAAAGATTCTCATTTGAAAAATGTTTTATGATTTATGAAAGCCATTAAGGGTATACAAATGCATAACCCTTGCTTATGCATTATTTTTGTGTGTTTTTTTTCAATCAAAATAAGAGTTAACCTTCGTTTGTTATATATTAACCTAATCTTGTATCAAAAGTCAAAATTTAAATCTGATAACTTATTGTATTTTTTCTAGTTTTGAAATTATTTGATATTATTTTGTTACAGACAGCCATGAATCCGAAAACGAAATCAGATGCAAGGCAGGCTCCGAATGCTAGTTCTGATTTGAGCGACTATGAATAATTGTAAACCATATCTAGACATAACTTTGATTGATCTTATTTTATTTTATTTGCAAGTTAAACTATCTAAGTTATTAATTTATGTATTGTGGACGTTATTCATAATAAATTAAAAGTGCATGTTTGCAATGTATTGAATAAACCAAATATTAAAAAACGAATTTACAATAGTTTGCCAGAAATAAATTATTCATGGTAAAATTAAATATTGTACAAACAACGATATAACTATTATAAATAAAAAAATTATGAAAATTATGAATTAGATCACAAATTAGGTTTTGTGCAAAATATTGTATTATAAAACTAATATAAATAACATTTGTTTGTACTATTTATTTTTTTTAATTTTAAATTTTATAGAGTTCAATCAAAATCTATACGAATTGCGTTTGCCTTACGTAAAATCAATAAGAAATCAATATATTAATTTAAGTTATTTATAAGTACCGATTGCTGCAGAATCTTGAAACCTAATATTGAATCTATTGCAGATTATTCAATACTGTACAGATTTCCAATAGTGATAGTTCAAATAGTCGGCCTCGCTTTGAAATGCAAGGAGTCTAAATGAATTATTGAATTATTGAACAATTATTGAAAACTTTTTGTTTTTGAAATCAATACAGCTGTCGGCGGCGCAAGATAAAATTTTCTTCTATGCTCACATCACAAAATAACCCTTGCTTATGCATTATTTTTGTGTGTTTTTTTTTTCAATCAAAATAAGAGTTAACCTTCGTTTGTTATATATTAACCTAATCTTGTATCAAAAGTCAAAATTTAAATCTGATAACTTATTGTATTTTTTCTAGTTTTGAAATTATTTGATATTATTTTGTTACAGACAGCCATGAATCCGAAACGAAATCAGATGCAAGGCAGGCTCCGAATGCTAGTTCTGATTTGAGCGACTATGAATATTGTAAACCATATCTAGACATAACTTTGATTGATCTTATTTTATTTTATTTGCAAGTTAAACTATCTAAGTTATTAATTTATGTATGTGGACGTTATTAATAAATTAAAAGTGCATTTTGCAATGTATTGAATAACCAAATATTAAAAAACGAATTTACAATAGTTTGCCAGAAATAAATTATTCATGGTAAAATTAATATTGTACAAACAACGATATAACTATTATAAATAAAAAATTATGAAAATTATGAATTAGATCACAATTAGGTTTTGTGCAAAATATTGTATTATAAAACTAATATAAATAACATTTGTTTGTACTATTTATTTTGCTATGTATTATTTTTTAAATTTTTATAGAGTTCAATCAAAATCTATACGATTGCGTTTGCCTTACGTAAAATCAATAAGAAATCAATATATTATTTAAGTTATTTATAAGTACCGAATTGCTGCAGAATCTTGAAACCTAATATTGAATCTATTGCAGATTATTCAATACTGTACAGATTTCCAATAGTGATAGTTCAAATAGTCGGCCTCGCTTTGAATATGCAAGGAGTCTAAACTTTAATGAATTATTATTATTGAACAACTTTTTGTTTTTTGAAATCAATACAGCTGTCGGCGCAAGATAAAATTCTTCTATGCTCACATAAATGAACACATATAAACTATATATACTCACCGGAGTATCAGCCCTAGATAAATTTCCTAGATAAATAAGGTATCCAGCTTTGTTCAGAAGATATTAAGGAGCAAAAGCATGTTTTCTTCGTGTGCCCACGTTCTAGTGCGCCACAGCGCAACGAGATATTGTGGAGAACATTTTTACTTACATATTTATGGGAGATGACATTCAACACAACCAACAAATATAGACAAGAATATGTATATTTACGTATACAACCAACATACGTATATGGATCGAGTTTCTCTTGGTGGCAAAACTGCATTATATTCACAAAGGCCAGTTTATTTATAACCTAATTATAAAATCATGATTTTATAAAGATAAAAGAGGCATATATGATAAATATCATATAATTATATTAAAAATAATCGTTATAAACAGATTTAGAAATTAAAATAAAAATAATTAACAACATTGACATGAATCGCACCAGCTTTTAAAGTAATCTTTTTCTTGATCCTCCTTTATGAATTCCTCTCGTTTCCTTCTTACTTCCTCATAATCTGCTTCGTAATTTGATTTTACCGCAGTTTCTAATGTCATCTTTTCTTCATCGGTCAAACGATCCATTACGGACAGTATTTGTTTATCAGTTAATTTATCAATATCAAAACCGACCATTTTGTTATACCTCCGTAAATAGTCGCGTTTTCTACTCGGAGATGAAGGCGCATCTTCTGGCTTCATGAATTCTTCCATATTTGGTTGATAGTGGATATGTTCGCTGAAATCTTCAAAATCTGCAAATTGTTTATCGACTCCAACATCTAAATCTTCACCAGTTTCCATAAGTTCCGTTAACACGTCCTTTTTGATTCTGGATCTTCCTTCCTGAACAAATAGGATACCTTGTTGATTTTTAGGTTGTTGTCCGAATCGATGAAATTTACCCGAAAAGAAATCTGCACTTCGTTTGGGCTTATCTCTTAAAATGCGGCCAAATAATTTCTTGTCCTCGAATTGTGAACGATAACAGCAATATTACCCGTAACAATAACATTATAAAAAAATCGTAAAAATATTTTCAAATTCAAATTTCAGTTTAAAAAAATGAATAAAATTATTCCAGGGCCTATTGTTTGGGAACAACACCCGCGCTTACTAAGTTCAGTTTATTATGTTCAGTTTAGATGTAAAAATACTATCAAATGTTTATGTTTAGTTACTACTGTGATACGTCAGTATTGTTGATAAATTATGATTTTCTGTATGTTGGAGTTTAATATTTGTTTATAATCTTCCTTAAAAATTGCTCTCAAATGCATTGCTCTTGAACAATATGCACTGAATAGCTTATTCAAATTCTGATTTAGTATATAAATTTCACAGATTTCTATAATCATACTACATTTTGGGGAAAGACAATATGTAAAAGTTATAAAATAAAGTGATGGAGACTGCGTACGATTGCCAGGGTACGGTAGGGCAGTCGTTATAAAACAGCAAACTATACTGATTTTGGCATAGATTCCAAAGCGAGGAAAATTTTAGTATGTTTAGAAAAAGAAAAGCAAAGGAAAATTCAACATAAGAGAAAACTAGTAGTGTATGCCATCGTGCCTTAAGGGTTATATACGGTTAGAAGGCCGAAAAAAAGCGATTTTTTGAGATTTTTTTCTGTAAAAACTATTCAATCTATTGAAACAAAAATTTATACGCATATAAAGGCATATTTTAATTAGTTTTAAAAATAATTGCGAGCAAAAATATTTATTTAAAATAAAACAGTTACAGCTAATTTCCGGAAGCACCTCTTGAAAAACAAGTTTTGCGGTGACCACTCTATCTCTGTACTAAATCATCTGAAATTAAAAAACCAAAGAGATTTCATTAAAGTAATGATAAATCTAGTGATTAATCGAAGGAATGTGCATAATAATATTTTTTGACAAAATGGTGGCTTCTTTACAAAAAATGTTTTTTTGCGAAATTTTGACTTTAAATTGTTTATAAAAATAAAAGTATATATCGGATCAGAAAAATCTTCCATTCCATATATTTAAGAAGCTCGTGCTAAAATTTGAGACTAGTGGGATCAGTCGTTTTGGAGTTATGTTGGTCTCCGACTTTGGAAACACTATTTCGAGAAAAATGCGTTTAAAGTTTGGAAAGAAAATTACATGGAATAGAAATTTTTTCCTTGAGGCAAATTGCTATAACTTTCCGTACCAAAAATTATTTTTTTTAAAAAAAGATTAATTTTTTTTAAAACTTTGATTTGAATTTTTTTAAATTTGATTTTGGAGAATTTTGAAAATGTTGAACTTTTTTCAAAGCAATCACGCTGCTTTAGTTTGTGACGATTCACAACTGTCTCAAACACGCATTTTTTTTATCTATGCTCAAACACATTCTTATCATATTCTTCTTCATATCTCTTCTTCATATCTCATATTCTTATCATATTCTTATCATAGATAAATGCACTCTTCTTTTATCTATGGATAAATGATGCTTATTATGTTCAATGCATTTGAAACAGTTTTGGTTTTCGCGCCACCTGTACAATGTAAAAGTGTCGTAGTCTGGTAACACTTTTCTAGTCGGTTCTACTGTTCTACTCTTCCTGGCTGCGGTGCAACCTGTCATCTTTGTTTTAATGATAATTATTGCTGTGTTTATATAGCGTTTCGGAGCTAGTGAAGTTATTATTTACTTCGGTTTATTTAATTCCGCTGGTGCCTGAAAACTCTGACAAATGGCCGAGTATTTGGCTTCGATTTTTGGAACAGAGAAAGACAAGTAAGAAAATTTTGATGCGGCATATACAATAACGTATTCTGATATTATTTTTGTTTTTCAGAGTAAACTGCTCGTTTTATTTTAAAATCGGAGCTTGTAGACATGGAGATCGATGCTCTAGAATCCACAATAAGCCTACCTTCTCTCAAACTTGCTTGCTGCAGAACCTCTATGTGAATCCTCAAAATTCTGCCAAATCTGCCGATGGAAGTCATTGTATGTACATTTCATTACATTTATTAATACAGTGGTACCCCGGCTTTCGAGTGACCTGACGTACGAGTGTTTCGAGATACGGGCCGCCAAACGTGCGATTCGTTTCTTTGTCGTACGAGCAATATTTGAGATATGAGCTTTGAGCGAGTAAAATAGAAGTTTTTTTTAGAAAATGCGTTAATGGCGAAACGAAAATATGAAATTCAAGTCAGTTGTAACAGCGATTTGCCTATCATAGAAATATTTTAGCTGTTTTATAATAGTTAATGACTATGTTTTTTGAAATAAAACTTGAAAAATATGAGGATGGCAATGATGTACGAGTGTAACACATTGTAAATATGTACTGTTGTCAACAGAAAGAGTTGATAAAATGTATAACTCCAGCCAAAGGACCTTGAAATAATTTAGAAACTGCTCTGATTGGTAAAAAGTTAATGGATAAAAATCACCTCAAAAAAGTTGCAAAAGTTTCAGCGTTGAAGTAGTTCAATAAAACATGTCTAATTTCATTTTGCAATATCATGAATGGTGAAAAAATAATGCGCTTTGGATAGTTTTTTTTTTTAAACAACGATGATTTATTTCATTTTTCATATATTAATTTATATTTTTGCAGAATTTGAATTTCAGCTTCATAAATAATTGTTTTATCTTGAAAATTTATGTTTATTATTGAAAAACTTAACAAAAACAATAGAGCTGGGACAAATTAATGGGAATGTATTTGGGAAAACTTGTTTTGAGATACAAGTGATTTGCCATGCGAGCATGGGTATGGAACCAATTATGTTGTTATGTTGGGGTACCACTGTATATATTTTCTTATTTTTGTAATCTTATTTTTATGTTTGTTATCCTATTATTTTAGTGGTAGCCAATGTTTCTGACGAAGAGATGCAAGAGCATTATGACAACTTCTTTGAAGATGTGTTTGTTGAGTGTGAGGACAAGTATGGAGAAATCGAGGAAATGAATGTTTGTGATAATTTAGGTGATCATTTAGTTGGAAATGTCTACATAAAGGTATTTTGGTTTACTGTTAAGCCTAATTTAGTTTATTGCTTTAAATACCTGTTTTTTTTTTTAAAGTATGTTCATTATCAACATTAATAATTCATATTGACGAAAAACTTTCTGGGTCTGTTTCATATGCATTATCAAATCAAATGTTAGATCAAGTACTTTTCATTTGCCTTATTTTAACCAGACGTTTTTTATGAATTTGAATATATTTTGGGTAATTTTTAATTTAAATTACCAGAGAAAAAAAAAAGAGCTCTCTAGCAGTTTTGTTCATACTAGAGATTTGCTTATCATATCTGATCGGTTAAGATATATGACTGCGCTTCAGAGAGGAGTCATATCCGCTTAACAACTCCATGACTTCAACAAATTTGAAACCTAATACTCGACACACTTGTGTTTTATAGTGTGTAGTTCATAAATCTAAGGATTTACGAAGTGTTTGAAAAATTACTATTTTATGCATTTCAATATTCATACAAATCTCAAACTATATATGCCGAAATTGAGGCAATAAAAATGTTGAAATATCAGGGTAATTCTTTTGCTTCAAAGGGTCAACTTGGCAACTAGGCAACCAGATAATTTATGAATAAATAAATCTCAATAAAGTAAATTAAATAAAATTTACCATTAATTGTTGCATTGTAAAAATATGTCGAACGATCGAATCAATGGCTTATATTTTTTGTAGTGATGACAAAAAAACGGAATTGATTGAATATTTTTATATTTATTCGAAAATAATGCTATAAATTTCATGTATGAAATAAGAACAAATTTTTATTAATACATGTATAATATTTTTAACAAAATAATACTTCACATTCTCCGATTATTTTCTTTTCGAAAATTAGTTGTAGGTACATATGTCAGGTAGTTCAATCAGCATACTATTACTTTTACACTATTATAAAATCGTAATAGTGCAAAAGTAATAGTATAACACTAAATTTTTCTCTGCTGGTTTGAAGGAGGTCATTTACGTACAAGGATTATCATATACAGAATGCAGAATACAAAATTGCATTATTTTGGAACACTTTATTTCTAGAAAGACATAACATTTTCTGTGAGACCACAAAGTAGCTTCTTCTTTCGACGCAAATCTTTATATTAGTAAAAAAAAAAACTGAAGCAAATGTCTATACATGTTAACAGATTTAGTACCAGTTTAGGGAAGTCATGACAAAATCTTCGATACAACTCCGCTCAGATTTACTCCGAGGAAGGAGTTATATCGGAATGATTTACCCATCTCTAGTTCATACAATGAGTTGTTCATGAATTTTTTAAATAGTTCATATAATTGATTCTTGTTGCTGAACACAGTAGCATGATATAGCCTTACTTACTAACAATAATATTTTTTTAAATCTTTTGTGTTGTTTCAGTAAGCATAGATAGATAAACAAGTATAAAAGTTAGTAAGGAACAATACTCTTTTTAAAGTAATTATATACAGTAGAAGTTTCTTATTCGCGGGGAATACGTTCCGTGAAAATTCCGTGAAAAAAGAATTTGCAAATGGCAGGATGGCATTTTATATGGAATTGTAGGGGATATGTTCCAAGGCAACACAATAAAGAAAAATAAATATTGTTGAAAACTATTATTTAATATGCAATATTTTATGTATAACAGATCCCATATTAAAATAAGTCAATTTATAAAAGTTTTATATTAATGTTAGATAACTAATTTTAATATGAGGTCTTTTATACTTAAAACAAATATCATTTTTAATTATAGTTTTTGTACATTTTGATTAATTTTGTTGAAGCTAAGGCAATGATTTGAAGAACTTTGTAATATTGTTTTGCTTCTTTAAGGGATTAGGGGTACTTGGAGGCACGAAAAAATGAGAATTTTCAAAAAAAAATTTTGTTATTAAACGATGTTTTTTTACAAAAATATTAATACGGCATTATTATACAATGTTTTGACTTGAAGTAACAAAAATTTTAGAAAAGAATAATAAATATTCCCAAAGTTATAGCTATTTTTGTTGACCCTGTTTCAAAAAACGGTCCTGGCAGTGACCATCATAACTCCTTAGAGATTCATCTAAAATCAATCAAATAAAAAAATAGTTTTATAAATAGATAATCCTGGGCCTGATTGAAGGTTTTCTTTTTTTTGCAAAAAGTAACAAAATGGCAGCATCAGGAAAAAAATCTAGATTTTTGGGTAAAAAATCAACAGTTAATTGGTCCTAAAATATTGAAATTTTTGAAAAAAATAAAAATCCTTTGATCAGGCCCGAGTTTATTATGTATTCTAAAAGCTACAGTGGTCACCGGTTCAAAAAACATAGTTTTGAGAAAAACGCGTTTAAAGTTTCACATTGGATTTACGTACAGAAATTCGAATTATTGAATTACTTAAACCGAGTCATCTATTTCTGGGCCATATAATAGTTCATCAGTCATTGTGCAAGTTTCCAAAATTTGTATTTGCTGTTGCCTATGAAGCATTCTGGCCTCCCGAGTGCTCTCATTGGCGCGCTGATCTGCCACTTTCACACGTGCGGCATCCAATTTTTCAGCATACTAATAGGAATTATACCCACAATTAGGTCCTAGGGTATCCATAATCAATCATAATGATTATGTATATGCAATCAGCAATTTGTACGATAGTAGAACTAGTATTCACGGTTTCTAGGCATATTTTTTACACTAGTTGGTTGAAGCTCTTAATTTTTTCTGATTATGGATTCAATCTTGAACTACACATCTTGAAAGTAAATTATTATTGCTGAGATCGTCGTAAATCGGTTTAAAAGCTTTTAAAACATCAGGAGGTGAGGGAGAATAATCTTGAGTATAAGTATCGAGCTCTCCACTTGCGTCAGCGCGCTGGTAAGAGTTCAATAACTCAAAAAGTAATCATCGGATCAACTTGAAATTTTCAGAGAACATTTTCAAGATATTACACTTAATGAAAATGCAAAAAAATAAAAATCGATTTTTCAAAAATTCCAAGTACCCCTAACCCCTTAATTCAAACTGATACTCAGTCACATCAGTAATTTGCTTCTTAAAATAACACTTTACATATATAGATCAATGCCCATATAGAAATCGCACAGTTCATTTTTAATTCTTCACTAAGATTTTGCAAATTAAATGTCTATGCTTTTAGAAGCAATTGAAGTGAATTGCTCTTCTTCAATGGGCTGGGAATGTAGATTTCATGTCGATTTGAGTCCAATTTTACTATTGTATATTTTAAATTTTATTCATTGTGTAATAAATAAGGTTATTTTCATTCCATTAGTTTACATTCTCAAAAACACCGATAGCGGCGAAGGCAGCTTATGTCAAAGATTTCTTTATTAGTTCAAAATGAAGGCAAAGAATTTTGGGTTCGATACATATAAATTTTTAGCGGCGAATATAGAAATTGGGTCACAAGTTTTTTGTGATAAACAAATAGCGAAAACGCGTATATAGGAAGCGCGAATAAGGAACTTCTACTGTACTTGTTTTAGACCATTTTGAAGTAAATTGCTCATCATGCAAGCATTTATTTTTATCTGTAGTACAAATTGCATCATATATTTTGTAGTTTAAAAGAGAAGAAGATGCTGAACGAGCCGCTGCTGATTTAAACAACCGATGGTTTGGTGGAAGACCTGTTTACTCTGAATTGTCACCTGTAACTGATTTCCGAGAAGCTTGTTGCCGTCAATATGAGATGGGCGAATGTACTCGATCTGGTTTCTGCAACTTCATGCACTTAAAACCAATTTCAAGGGAATTGAGACGGTAACATTTACGTTTTATTTTAACTATTTGCAAATTGACTGTTATAGTTCTAATGAATATGGTAAAATTTTACTCATATTTGAATCGACTTTTAGCTACTTGTATTCACGGCGCAAGAGCTCATCTCGTAGATCACGCTCCCGTTCACGAGATCGTGGAAGTAGACGTCGTTCTCGATCGCGTGATAGGCGCGACTCCAGGTCCCGCGACCGAGACCGTAATTCACGTAAAGATTCTCAAGGTGGTGATCCAAGGAGTGGACGATCTGGAAGATATTAACGGTAAAAAAATAGCCTCTGTACAAGAATGTGACTATAAACTAGATCAATCCAAAGTAGTATTTTTTTAGTTGAGGTTATTGCAAGAAAAATATGTTTTGTAAGATATTTGAAGTTTCTCACTTAATTTATATAAATAAAATGATGTTTTACTAAGTGATTTAAGAATTTTTGAGAAAAGACATCAAACTGTTGGAAAATCCATTTTTAATCATTCTTTAATTTTGTGGTCTTTTACTCAACAACATGTTTTATTACATGTTTATCTATTTAATTAGCTTCATCGCGTTTATTTTTTGTCAAGGTCAATATATTTATATATTATGTATATATATTAATGGTATAATTATTTATATATCTTTTTTATAAAAACAAGAAACTGTTACACTGATAAGGCAGATAAGGATTTGTAGTAAATAGCTCAATACAACACTCAATGTACCATTTCTCAACACTCTTTTTTTTTTCAGATTGGTGAAGTTAATTGATAACTTTTTTCTATGAAGAGATCGAAGTTGATTTTACTTACATTGCCACCAATTTCTTTTTAATATTTACTGCATATAACTTTAGTAATCAAATTAATTTTAAGATTTAATTTCTATTGTTTAATTTTTGTCTTTTATATGTTTAAAGTAAAAAAGCCAAAGCCAAAAATGAATTTCATTTTTTGTTTTATTCTTTACTGAGTGGCATCAACCTTCTCAAAATGTTACTAGAATGAAGATTGATTTATAATCTATTTAGTCTTGGGTTTTTTCACTTGGCTGTCCCTATGAGGGGACAAGGTAAGTCTAGCATATCACTCGGCACTAGACAGTTGTGTGCACAATGACTCAGTTCATATTGAAGCGTCGAATAGAATAGATCAAGGATGAGCAACCAGCGGGCTTTGGGCTCAATGCAGTTTTTTGAATATTTTTCTGCAGCCTGCCGAGCTTTTCCAAAGTAAAATTTTATTCATTTCATCACATTCCCATCAATAAATTAATTATAATTTATTTTTTTCTTGTTGCATTAATTTGATATAATTACTTATTTCAAATATTGTATGTTTGTATTATCAAAATTTACTATTAGATATTTACAAAGTATTTTTTACCTTTTTTTTTTATTATGTAATCTCTTTCTAAATACGGTTTTCTGATTTGTAATTCATTTCTTTGAAATAACAAAATTGTCAACGATAATTAATTACAACATTGAAATCAATCTACTATTCCACATATTTTGAAATTGCTTTAAACACAACTGCAAAAAATAAATTTAGATATTATTTTAGTAAATGTATGCTCTTCATTGCACTGCATACACAATATCAAGTTCACAGCAGGTACGTTTCCATAAAAAGCAGCACACAGGTTTACTGGTAGATTGGTTTTTGAATCAGTCCCGAACTGTGAGTGTTAAATAAGATTATTGTCTTTTAAAATAAAGACACTGAAATTATGCCTGCAGTTTATTTGATAACATCTTTGCTTTATTAGTATTTTCATAGTGATGTTTTACTTTTGGGTAAACCATTAATTACTCATAAAATATAAATGTTTTCTCTGAATAATTATTGGTAAATGATAATGAAATTTCAGCAAACTTCTACGCTGCTCTCGAAAGTTCATAATTTTTCTGTGGCACTGTAGTAGTAGTCACAAATGATCCCAGAGACGATCTGACTCCACATCATATCTTTATACAAGCATTGTATTTTTATAATTAATTAAATTATTAACAGTGATTGAACAAATCATTTTCCATTTATTACATTTATGAAATTGAGTTTATATATAAAACTATGATATGTAGTATCTAACATTTATTTACTTAATATATAAAATTAAATTTACAGACCTTATAAAGTGTTCATTTATAATATGTAGCTTATAATTATGTTTTATTTATTTTACAATAATGATTTCACAGCATAAACCAGCCAAATTGAAACAATTTATAAAATCATTTACTTCAATAACTTAGTAATATCCTTATTTTGTTTTCCCAATGCAAGATCGGCATGTTCTGTTTTAGAAGAAATTTGGTCCAGAAGATCATTTTGGTAATCTATTTCATCGCCAAGCCCTCTTGCTAAACCTTTCAAACGATTAATGTTGCCAGACATTTCTTCTAAGTTTGCTTCTAAGATAGCATTCATATGTTTGCTGCCACTTTGCTGAATCCTTGTTTCTAAAAAAAAGCATAGATGTTTCAAGTTATATAATGTGATGACCTGTATTACAAGGATTGAACAATTCTTTGATTTGATCAAGGTTTAAGATGATAGTTATGTATTTATTTTATTATGGTTTCATTTCAATTTTATAATTACATTCGTGCTATATTTACTAACAAAATATTGTACTGCTGGCTTGTAAAATCCATTATTTACATGAGCACAGGTTTGACAAAATAAATTTTGCAATCTAATCAGTTAATATTTTTATACATATTTTGAATAAATAAAGGTGACCATTTGTAAACTTACAATCTATAAAAATTTTTGTCTCAAAGCAAAATAAAACTATTACATGATAATTGAAAAAGGAAAGAATTACCAGCAGGTATGCTTTGAGTATTGTGCAAGTTTGGTGAAGAGTGTACATCCAAATTTAATTTTTTAGTTTCAGAAGTTATGTCAGATAAACTACTCTTCATGCTAGCATTTGCAGTAGCCCCTCTTTCATCCTTCTGTCCGGACAGATAGTTTTTTAAACTTCCAAAAACTGATTTAATACCATTTATATGCTTTTGACTAAATCTCAATGTAGTATTAATTTCATCTAGACGTTTGCTAGAGTTTTCGAGTTGTTCTCTTTGCCTTATTAACTCTTCTGCAGTAGCAATTCCAATTTGTTCAGAGTCCCTTAACAAAGCTATACTACGACTAGAGCTCGCAATAGTTCTTTCTTCAATAGCTTTCTTTTGATCAATGAGCTTTTGTCTATCGTTTTGTACACCACATTCTGAATTATAATTCAAATTGGAGTTGTATTGCTGATATGATCCATTTACCCTGTGGTAGCCATTGCTCGCAGAGGGGACACGCGAATTTTTAAGAAACGCCTCATCGTCGACATCCTCAAATAAATTATTTGTATCTGACAAATACTTATGACTTGACATTTTTCCTTTGCGAAACAGAAAGAAAACAGTCACAATAAACTTTCAATTGGTTTATAGAAAACTACACGACATTGTCGTACTTTCAAGCTGTCAATTTATTCTATAACTTCACGTTTGTTTGTGTGACAAAAATAATAAATTAAATCATTCTTAATTGATAATAAATAAAAAAGCAAGGCTATACGTGTATTCAATTCACTTCTAATTTTTAAACTGCGTTTAAATTATAAATTATGTACTATGAATTTTGTGTCAACTCACAATCAGTGCGAGGCTAGTTGTCAAAAAAAAGTAACGAACGTCAAACGTCAAATCGCTTTTGATAAGAACAACATGGGATGAGTCATGCGTTGATGAAAGAGATTATTAAAATTATGGTTTTATATATTTAATCATACTTTTAGCTTTTGTTTCACTCATTAGTAATTGTGCTGATAGTTTTATAGTTTTATAAACAGGTATGTAAAGTAAAGTGTAATAAGTAATGTAAAAACATTAGTATCAATTTTGTTATGGTTCACTTTTGCAAAAAATTCTGAGGATATTTATGTATATATTTTTTCTGTTGTACTCACTATTAAGGTGAAATATGTCTTTGAGATCTAATATCTTGTACTTAATATTTGCATTTCATAAGAGCAACAATGAGGTATTTCAAGTTTTAATCATTATTTGTTTTTTGTGTAAATACATGTTTGTGTAATTATGTACAATGTTATTCACTATATTTTATATAATACTTAGCAATTGACATAATATTTTCACATCCCAGTCAGGCAGGGATGCCTGGTATAGGAGATAACGAAAAAAAATTACACTTACATATACATATATATCCATTTCATTCTATATTATAAGTTTTATTTATCCCTGCATTTAGTCAGCTATCTATTAATATCTTTTATCTTCAATTTCTTTATAATATTTCTTTTGAAATTATTACCATTACTAATCATCTTTATATTGCTCGGAGGTTGTCTATAAATTTTTGTTCCATTTTGTTTTTTCTATTGTGTTCAATGTGAAATTGTTTGTGTTGCCTTCTGTAATGTTTATGTATATATATTTATATTATAAACTTATAATAAACAGTATAAATTCTTAAGGATATTCATATTGAAAAAGGCAGTATTACAATAGTCATGAAATATTTTATCAGGAATTTAACATCAGCATTGAAATCTATTAGTTATATTTACAAATTAAGGAAATCTATCATTCAATTACAATTTTACTTTTATACCTTCACATAAATACATACTTCATATATGATGTTTTTCCTAGACGTTTAATATAACATTCCTAATACGAGCCAAAATATGAAAAAATGGTAATGAGTAGCATTAGATTATTCATGTAAAATGTTACTGTTTATTTAAATAATAAATAATTTAATATTCATATGCCTTATTGTTTCATATGTTGATAAATGTTATAATAATGTGTTGTAGAATTTAAAATTTTCATTTAAATCTCTAGCAAAATGGCAGAATCTTCTATCGAAATTCCATCTGCCCCAGCATGGCTTTCTAAATTGGAAACTAGACGTGAAATATTGAGCAAAGCCAAAATAGGTCATGAAACAGGAGCTGGTGCTTCTTGTAATGTATGTGGTATGTGGAAAATTAATCACTTGTTAAATTGTAGTATTTATAATCAATAATTAAAAACATTTTACATGAATAACATTATTATACACAGATAATTAATTTTTCATACTGGTCACCTAATTCAAATGTAACTTAATTAATATCAAATGTGCAAAATTTATTATAACAATATTTGTGCTTATGATAGCTCAATATTTTATTTGTATGCATGCGTCCGGATGGTGTAGAGTTGTTACATGGAATTGTTTCAGGACTATCATGGGTACTGTCATGGTTATTAAGTTCATACTTATAGTATGTACTTGAATTTGTATTTTTCAGTTTGTCATTTAATATTCAATTTTCTAGGGAAAGATTGTCCTGGGTTGGATTTACACTTTTGGAGAAAATTATGTAGGAATTGTAAATGCCGAAAGGATCAACATGATGTGCCAGATGAAGATTTGTCTGGATGGGCTCAATTCGAAATTCTTGGTGCTATACGTTCAAAACCTGCCTGTGAGTAATACATATTTATTTATTATATATATATATATATATATATATATATATATATATAATTATACACTGACTAGATTTCTTTTAATTATTATGATTTTATATGATCTGCTGGCATTAAGTTTGGCCTATTGAAATATTTCAACACTTTTTGTTCTATAATATAAAATTATGTAGATCAAATTATTTATAATAAATAGCTCACTACAGAATTTTAATTTATCAATATTGAGGTTGAAAATGAATTGCAAGTAATATATTTCATTTATGAATTTCAAATAGATCTCAAGATAAAGGCATTGGAAAACCAGGCTGTACACTTAGACTGGGTGCCTCCAAATATATCTTCAGAAATGGTAACAGCATAAATCGAATATGTATCAACAAGATTGTTAAAATAAGGTTTAAATCATATAAATATAAATTCTATTACAGGCTATTGATTATATGAATCAATTGGGCAAAGATAACATTCCAATCACAGGTTCTGCTGCTGCTCTTCACAGAAAACAACAACTTGAGTATCAAGTGCCTCCACATGATTTAGATCCCAATCTTTGTCACAATCTTACAAATACTGAGAAGATATTATTTGAAGAACATGTTGCGAAAGTAATGTCTAATTCTGGCCAAGGTTATGTTACACGCCTAGGTTTACAAAAAGCATCTAAAATCCATATTGTAAACCATGAAATTAAACAAATACCACAAAATAGTTTGGAAAAAGAAAATATACAAAATATGCCTTTTATCGAAAGTATTAAAAATGACAAAATTCTTCAACAAGTTTTGTGTTCAGAGTTAGTCAAAGGCGTGCGATATGATGTTCACAAAGATGATCTTATAAATAAAAATACTTCAAAAAGTTATAAACAAGAAACATGTTTAAACAGTCCCGATTTTATCAACAGCCCATTTCTTTGTGAGGTCACAAAAGATAAGCTTATACCAATGAAAATCAATTCAGAATCAATTCGGAGTGCTGTTTTACATGGCTGGTATTATGACAAGTTATTTGAAGATTTAGATAGTAATAAATTAGACTACTCAAATGATTTACTATTACATCCCATAAAAGCATTCAGAGCAGAGTACTTACAAAACGATGCATTTAAAACCGACACAGATAATTTTGCTATCATTTCAAGTAGAGATATTTTGACTTCATCTACAAATGTAACAACAAATCCTGAATATATAGAGAAACAAACGGATAATCACAATGATGATACAATACCAATATTTTCTGAAAATAATGATCATCCACCTAAAATTAACTATTCAAATCACCCATTCTTATCCAAGATTGAGAATGGTTTAGCAGCTAATATATCACAATCCATTAAACCTTCTTCATTAAATTTAAGTAAACCCTTGCAAATCGTGGATAATAAATGTATTGAAAAATTAATAGATTTAAATGAATTTGAGGAACTGCATATTTCCTCGCGAGAAGATACACCTTCAATATTATGTCAGCGTTGCACATTACAAATTCATTCTAACGAAATAGTAGTGCAAACAGAAAAAAATGGAAAACAAGTTGCTTGGCATCCAAAATGTTTTGTTTGCTTTTCATGTAATGAACTGTTGGCTGATTTAGTTTATTTTTTGCATAAAGGTAATATATATTGTGCTAGAGATTTTGCTGCCATTTTAAAAATACCTCGTTGCAAGGCTTGTGATGAATTGATATTTACAAAAGAGTATACAGTTGCGGAAAATGCAAGTTTTCATGTCAGACACTTCTGTTGCTTTCATTGTGATACTCCATTGGCTGACCAGAATTATGTGAGTGATGACAAATCCGGTCAACCAGTTTGTTTACCTTGTTATGAGAATTATCAGGCTGAAAAATGTCAGTCTTGTCAAAAACCAATTGCTGCAAATGAGCAAGGGGTTGCATGGTCATCGCTTCACTGGCATACATACTGCTTCAATTGTGCTGGAAGAAATTGTAACAAATCTCTGCTAGGAGGAAGATTCATGGTAAAGAACAGTATTCCTTTGTGTAGTCCACAGTGCTTTGCCAGTTTGAATAATTAAGAATAAGTGCCATTATTTAACAAGGAAGAGAGAGATAATAAAGAGCATCAGTTTATTTCAATATTAATGAAATGAAATGCATATTTTCATTGCTGATTATTACAGCCCTACAAATGATCACAAAATCTTATGTAGATGCAATATAGCATGGGAAAGGATTGTTTTGTTAATGTAAAAAGATCAGTTTTTGAGATTAAAGTCATTGTTTTTATAAAGTAAATTAAAACCACAAATTTTCTATGTTATTCACTTAACATATTTCGTTTTTCAATGCATTTATCAGTATTTTTTTATAAATTTTATATATTTTTTAAACCTAATTATATACCTAATTATCTTTTATACCTAAGAAGTAAAAATTTTGTATACTATGCTCGTCTTTTATTTCCTATTAATTTACTATTAATCTTTTATTTATTTGTTATTAAATATTAATATTAAGGAATTTAATTGCATATGAAAAAATGGAAGGAGTACAAATTAATTATTATTTGTATACAGAATGCCATAACAAATATTTGCTATTAAGGTTTTAAAATGTGCAAAAAATATTTAAAAGCAGCATTAGGCACTTTCTTCTCTATCACACATATAACAAATAATATTTACTTATTTTGATAGACATCGGAATTTTATACTTCAGGCAAATGTTTGTATGTATTGATAATTTAATTTTCCATAGATAAAAATAATTGTGATATAAATAACATTTCATACATAATATATACAGAAAATTCAAATAATTAAATTATATTATAATTAATTTTATTATGCAATAAACACTTAACTGATATTATAATTTATTTAACGGTCTACAAAATAATGTACAATATTTTGTTAAAATATATTTACAAAAAAAACTATTCATTTATTCATTTTTTTATCACCAATTTGACTTTTTCGGTTTGTGTTCGAAGATAATATTTTGGAAACCGCTGCATCCCGCTTTTGCGACAGCTCCACAGGTTGGAAATCACTGACTTGGTGTATGATGAAGTTTGCATTGACAGGATAGTTAAATATACCCTTCTTTTATCTATGGTTAAATAGAAAGTTTCTTGTTTTTTTTTTAGAAATATTTTTACCAGTTTGATTTCTTTATTATCCTCAAAATTTGTAGTTTTTATTCAAAATTGTATGTGCTTATAATTCTTAACATTATTTCGTCGATGTTTATTATTTTAGTTTTGAAAATCGTGCTCAAATTCGTTGTTACTATGTTGGCAAATCAGATAACCTCAGCCGCGTTAAAATTGTAGGTTTCACTTTGCAGTCTGAACAACGTCGCTCCAGAGTCTTACGAAAGTCGGCCATTATTACTGTTTTGTGGTGACAATATTCCTAAAAGCTGAGTTCAATCAAACTTGATCAATTGTTCCAAGACGTTTTAGACATAAAAAATTACTGTGTTGTTATTATAAAAGTTCGGTCCAATGGCTGAGACCGATAAATTAAACATTGATAGCATAATCTCACGTCTCTTAGAAGGTAGAAATGTGTTTATATCTGGCTCTCGTTTAAGTAAACTGTCAATGGCCGCCTTTTGCCAACGCCCGATAAAAAATACTTTTCGAGAGTTTTGTTTTAATATTAATGTGTCAATCAATGCAGTTTTGGTAATAATGATGTTGTATGTTTAATTTCAGTTCGAGGTGCTCGGCCAGGTAAAAATGTTCAATTGTCAGAAGGTGAAATTCGAGGGCTCTGTCTAAAATCTCGGGAAATATTTTTATCACAACCAATCTTACTGGAACTGGAAGCACCATTAAAAATATGCGGTAATTACATTTGTATTGGTGTCAAAATGAAAAAAAATCTGTCAAATGCTTATCACTTATGTATTTCATTATTTGACATGTTGGCTTACACTTGATTATTTCTTATTTGTTGCTCCAAAGATTTATAATGATATATAACTGTGGAAATTCAATTTGTGCAATTGATTTCAGGTGATATTCACGGTCAATATTACGACTTGTTGAGACTTTTCGAGTATGGGGGATTTCCACCAGAATCAAATTATTTATTTCTGGGTGATTATGTTGATCGTGGTAAACAGTCTTTAGAAACAATTTGCTTATTGTTAGCATATAAAATTAAGTATCCAGAAAACTTTTTCTTGCTCAGAGGTAACCACGAATGTGCAAGCATCAATAGGATTTATGGGTATGTTTACATGCTTTTAAATAAAATCTAGTATTTACATTGACATGAATGTTTGCTTGCAGTTTTTATGATGAATGTAAACGACGCTACAACATAAAATTATGGAAAACCTTCACAGACTGCTTTAACTGCCTGCCTGTTGCTGCAATTGTGGATGAGAAAATCTTCTGTTGTCATGGTAAGCAATTGTGATTGTATTTCACATGTTACGTTGTTTTTAATATCATTACTTGGATATAATGTAACTTCAAAATTATATATAACTTTTACTTTTTTTGAGAATTTAGAATTTTTGCAAAAAAAGAAAATGTGTATATATAATAGTTTATTAAGTGGTAGAAGTTTAATTGGAATTTGCTTTAAGATATCAATATGATATAAAATTATTTTTAGGGGGATTGTCACCTGACTTACAGTCTATGGAACAAATCAGAAGAATAATGAGGCCGACAGATGTACCTGATCAAGGCTTGCTGTGCGATCTACTATGGTCAGATCCCGACAAGGACACCATGGGCTGGGGTGAAAATGATCGTGGTGTTAGTTTTACATTTGGAGCAGAGGTATGTAATTTAATCTACAGTAATAGTAACACAATATGGTAAATTTTGCCAGTTTATTTTACAAGGTAGCTTTTTTTCAATCTTGCATTCTAAATTATGATTATTTTCGTATTGCATTCTGCAATAGTCATAATTTCTTATTAGTATAACAATTGAAACTCACATTTCATAGCACTTGTGGGTCTTTTTAGTTTGATAAGTGAGTTCATCACAGATAATTAAAATAAAAACTACATTGTTAAATATGTTGGATAGGTACATATTTTGATGCAGGATATTCTTGAGAACAATAGTGCAGGCCTCAAAAATATTCCAGAACATTTATATGCATATGATGTACTAAATATTAACTAGAACATCTATTGCCAAATTTATTATAAACAATACAAATGTTACACTATATGCAATTTGTAGGGCTCTAACTTAATAACATGATGTCCAAATCTTTATTCAATAGTTTATCGCATTACACTGAAATGTTTATCAGTTTTGTCACAATTATTTGCATAGGTGCACTGGTTTTTAATCTTGATATCCCAATATCATTATATTGTTGCCAGTGTGTATTAGTAGTATGTAATGTATTTATCTGAATATTTCATGCTAGATTAACTGTTGTATTTACATGAAATTCATATTTTTAGGTAGTTGGGAAGTTTTTACACAAGCATGATTTTGATCTGATATGTAGGGCACATCAAGTTGTTGAAGATGGTTATGAATTTTTTGCTAAGAGGCAGTTGGTAACCTTATTCAGTGCACCAAATTATTGTGGTGAATTTGACAATGCGGGTTAGTATAATATTTTCTATTTGTCATAGACACATAAATAACGAATTTAATTTTATATACTATTTATACAATTTATTTTATATACTATTTATTTCATAATTAATTCTCTGAAAATCATTTTAGGAGCTATGATGTCTGTAGACGAGACACTTATGTGTTCCTTCCAGATATTGAAACCTGCTGATAAAAGGAAATTCCAATATGGAGGCCTGAATGCAGGCCGGCCTGTGACTCCCCCGAGGGGAGCCAATAACAAGAATAAAAAGAAGTAATAAACACCCAAACTGTCACTATTTGTCTAATTTAACTTTCATTAAAAACAACAACAAATATTAACTTGAATCTGTAGGGCATATTAAAGACGATTCTCTATGCACAAACAAAAATTCTTTAAAACAAAATTAGGAAGTTAGGCTGAGTTTACAGAGTTTAACTTTATCAAGTTAGCAAGTTTGCCATTCAGGTTTAACTACTTATAAAGTATCACACTCTCTTGTTGCTTTTTTTCTTGTGTTGTTGCATTATGAGAAGTATATCTCTCTTTAAGTTACATTTGTATTTCTGTACACCATGGAAACAGTGTTCTGTTATTAATTTTTCAACACTCGTGGTGTTGACAAATATTTTTATTAAAATACAGGTTTTATATATAAATGCACTTTTACAGATACAAATATATACATGTACATGGGTGCAATGTTTTGTTTGTGCATACATACATGTATGTATTTTATTCGGTTTATTTTATTTAATTCAATTATTTTACCATTTAAAACAATTTTCATAATTCAAGATACTTTGCTCAACTATTATCATTTTCTTGTTTTAGCAAGTATTATTCCGATTATTAACAATTTTTATTTTATTTTTTTTTGTCTTGCATTAATTTATGATGCAGTTTGTGTTTTAACACAAATTGTGAACAATTTTTTTTTATTTTAGGGGGGACTGATAATTTTACATTATAAGCCACCATTTGTATCGGAATCGAGCTTCCTCCACAAGCACATTTTCATTTATGTTAACTAATTCATTAATTTATGAGTTCACATGTATGTAGTACTTTCATTTCCATTAAACTTTTTAGTTTTATATAAAACTTCTATTGGCATGAGATTTTAGAATATCGTAATTCTAATTTACATTCAAATTGTTATTTTAGCTGATTAAATTAGATTTTTAAACATGTACATGTTTTCAATAAAGCAAAATGTTATATTTATTTCTCAAAATAAAATTCATATAAAACATGTCATTGTTTATCTTTACAAAAATGGTGCAATGATTGCACCTTCTAAAACGAAGGTCATGTCATAATTCTTTTGTCGGTATAATATCAACAATGTTAAATTTGTATAATTCTATGAACATCTGAATACAACAAAGATATCTGTTGGAAATGTGTCAGACAAGATTGCTTCCAGAGTTTTGTGTTTTTTTCATCATGCTATTGAAGCATCAATTTATGTTAAGTAATGGAATAATTGACAGAATATGACGTTTTAACTTGATAAATATACTCCGTTTTGTAGTGTGTTACAATTAAAAAGCTTTTATACGCGCGTTGGTACATTTTTATAGTGGTAGTATGTTATCGATTAAAATTGCGGGTTTAACATAATCTCTAGGTAAAGACAGTTTGTATTCAGATTTTCAATCATATTGTTGAAATGTTTATTTGCAGCCAAATAGTTGAAATAAAAAGCAATAAATAACTATTTATTATATACATTTCGGCACTGTATGTGTGTCTACATTCAGTACGTTAACAAATTCAAACTACGAAAAAAACAAAAAATAAATTTTAAAGATATTGTTTAATAAAAAAACAATCCAATGAAATAAATAATAAACTAAAAGTTAAATAAAATTATGTGGTAATTTTGGTTTTGATTTGAAAATTGGTTATTTATAAATTTGGAAAAGCGTTATTGTGTTAGATAACAATATATTTGTCATTGCAGCGGAATGACCTTGTTACTTGATAAAACGCCGGTTCATTTGTAATGATCGATTTTCAGATTAACAACAGCTTTTTAATCATCAATTACTATGTCGATATGGTTCATTATGTGATTTAACACTGCGATTTTGACCAATTAGTAAATTACCTTGGGCTTTGGAATAAAAATGTGTTGCGGAAATGTATTGTACTTTGAATAAATAAACTAGTATTTTGCTGAAGCATCTGTGCATAAAATACCACTTAAGTCAATGTAGCAATTATGTCTTAGAGGTATTATTTTGTTAGGAAATTTTATTATAACACATATAAAATTGTGCAAATAATAATCCATCTAAGGAAGAACGTGTATCATCGTACGAGCACCCACAAGAAGTACAAAAGTAATCAATCAGAAAAATGTTTTATTTATCTTTACGTTTTTCATCAACTAAAGAACTACAACTTAAGAATTAATTTAAACGATTTTGATTGAATTTATGTTTTTTTTTTATATTTTTCGATTTGATTGTAAATGTGTTATTACATAATGGTAATATATTATTATTCGGTATGTTTGTTATATTATTGCAATTCTAATGAAATCTTGATTGTAATGCAAAATTTAGGTTCAAATAAACGATTGTTAAAATCCATTCTGTATTGGATATATTATATTCTCATATTGCTTAGAACTTGGTTCTACTGGTTCGTTCATATCAGGTTCTCCTACATAACTGAAGAACTTCATATTCACCACATCCACATGCTTGTTTATCCATGGCCGGTAATCTCCGAACAAATGTCTGTATCGCGATTTTAGTTAGAGCCCCTGTCGCCTGTTGCGCTTATTTTCGTTTTGATCGAATAAGACATCTACGTTAAGGTATGTCACACCACGTCTATTATGGCATTCAAGTTTGTGGTAATCATCTTCTTCTTTTATCTAAAGGTGCATCCACACCTAACGAACGAACATGTCGAACAAGAAAATACAAAGAAGAACGAACAGAAACACGAACAAACGCGAATAATTCCAAACAAACGCCCCAAAGCAGTGAGGGCTTGAATCTTTTTGTTCGAGGATGTACCGTGAAACGTCAGATTTATTATTTAAAGTGGCGGGAAAGAGCAAAATTAATTAAAGTCATCAAATTTACAAAATTTGTCAATAACAGCAATATCTTATAATAAAGACAACATAAACTAATGCAGGACTGCACATTTTAACATCAAAAAAAAAATATTTGTCTACATTCGTGGTAGCGTCACACTGCACATACGAGTTCAAACATGAACGAACAATTCCCTTTGATGTACCGACAAGTTGCGGAACATTGCTCGCCATGTTTGTTTATGTTTGTTCGTGATCGTTGTGGCGTCCACTCTATGCTGTTGCCGTTCGTTCTGGTACGTTTATTTATGTTCGTTCGTTAGGTGTGGATGCACCTTAAGTAGTATGGTAGCATAGATAAAAGAAGAGTATGTATGGTAGTAAATTAATCATAAACATACTCTTCTGTTATCTATGGTGGTAATATGTGACATTTCGCCTATTTCGCCTATCTATGGCCTTACTATTAAAGTGACATTTTCTCTACGGCTGTCAGATTGACAACATTTAAATACTTATATGGGCTTTTTTAAAAATGTTATTCGCTTTGTTACAATAAAATATCAAATTCATATAGATAGGTTGAACTATATACAACGCCAAATGAGTTATAACAATTTTATGCAATAATGTAATAATCAATTTGAAACGATAAATATGTTACAACTGTTGTATAAAAATAGAGTAAAATAGAGTAAAATGACTAACGATAGAATAAATTTATTCCCTAAGAAATCAGAATGCAGTTATGTTTCATGCTATTGGTAACGAATCAATTTAAAATGCAACACAATATTCCGATTGCTTATTATTTAAATAATTGGTTTCAGTGAGGAAAATGTTTGGATGCTTTGTGATAAAGTGGGCAAAGAAAACGTGGAAGAGTTGAGTAGGTGCTACGCAGTTTTCGTATCGAATGAAGGACGAACGGTTCCGTTATGGCGACAAAAGGCAGGTCATGGAGATGACCATATTGTTATGTGGGTAAATATTTTTGTTTCAACCTGGCGAATTATTTTTAATTAAATCCCAGCACATCAGGCCACCAACTGTAATAATATTATCATACGACATTTTTATTCAAAGTGGAATATGTAGGATAGTTGTAATTAATCTTGTACCCCTGACAAACAAATGGTTCTTCAGACAATATTTATATTGACATGTATTTCGATATGGTTTATAGTTTTCATAATTGTCTGAAATTTCTCATCTATTGTTAACTATCCACTGTAGTTACATATACAGGGTTGTTGTATATAGAGTTAAAAAATAAAAACTGATTTTAGATTTTGAAATATGATAAATGATGCAACAAACTACATACTTTTATTTTTTATTTTGTTCATATATTCATTTTATTTTGTGGCTTTGATTTGATTCTTTAATTACAAACAGTTTATATTACTTTTGTATACTTTCTGGTATGAATTTGCTGAATATAGTGTCGACACATGTAATACAGTGTCGAAATGTACCGATTAAAAAATACAAGTGTATATCAATTTTATTTTGATGTATGTATATATTAGTTAGGTTTACATTTGCGCATTACAAAAATAAAAAAAATGTATAAATGCTTTTTTAAAAATTTGTTTTAAATCCCTACACATACAATTTTTTATTCATATAACGCTCGATCTTAAAACCTAACTAATGTATATTATATCAGCATCAAATTTAAGATATTTTATATACTTATATAAGAAACATTAAAATAATCAGTTTTTTATATAATTTATTTATAATTTTTATCATTATATATTATAACCTATTCATTTGTAATTTTTATTATATTATTTTTGTTTGTTCATCTTCTAATCAAGATCATTTTTATGAAGATGGTTGTACTATTACTTCTTGGATTCTCTGTTTGATATAAATCAAAGTCTCAATTAACTAATATAACTAAAAACTAAAATTAAGTCTCCTTTTTTCTCAAAAAATGTTTATTTAATTTTTTATTTATAAATATTTTTTGTTTTTGATTTAAGTTTTTGTTTACAGGACTATCATGTGTTTTTTATACACTCTACTCCAGCACAGTGTCTCGTATTTGATTTAGATTCCCAGTTACCATTTCCCACTCATTTTCATAAATATGTGACGGAAACGTTTCGATCAGATTTGGCATTGAATCCAGAACACCATAGATTTTTTCGTGTCATACCAGCTGATCAGTTTATAAGTAGTTTTGCATCTGATCGCAGGCACATGTTGAGACCAGATGGCACTTGGCTTAAACCACCTCCTTTGTATGAGTGCATTTCTTGTAAAGGTTTGTTTTATATCTCTGTTTGTATAAACAATAAATTTATTTAGTTTTTTTTAATGGCATTAAGTAATCTTTTTATTAAGTTTTTATTTGCATGTGAAAAAAGTGGTTAAAAAGTATTTAGATGATA
>NW_020538040.1:24287254-24307425 GCF_003426905.1 Ctenocephalides felis
GGCCACAGAATCTAACTGTTGGAGGTATTTTTTCTGTTCACATTTTTGCAAAAAATACTGAACCGATTTTGAAAATATGAAAACCGTTGGGAAAAATTTATTTGGGAAAAGTGCTGATTAGTTTTTGACTATTATTGACCGACCACTTTCTTTGTAATTGAATTTTTAAAATAAAATTGGTGAAATTTACCATGGCGATAGTGTTCATGTCTAAATAAGTATTCTAAAATATTATAGTCCTACGAAGTGGTTGAATGTCAAAAATTCATTAAAGTTCGAAGTACTGGGTTGAACTTTTAGGACTTACAAATTGATGTTTTATGTTAAAAATTATATCAAATTCTCAATTTTCATTGATCAACTCAATTATTTATCGGATAGTTTATTCGACTTGTCTTAAAGCAAAATGCCTCTTAATATTAGTATTAGTTTACTTATTATTTATATTTTATTTTTATTTAGGACAAACAAACAGATACAATCAACAGATAAATTAGAATCAGTTAGAAGCGAATTGAGAGATATTGCTCGCAGATGGCAACAGCAAGAATGGCAAAGTTCGCGTACCGATTCCGCCCTGGATGCTCTCAGAACGGATTTGTCATTTCTTAGACAAAATTGCTGAAATAAGGCCAAAAATCCAACTGTTGGAGGTATTTTATTTATTTAGTTGTTGTATTGCAGCACTTGCTACGAGACGGCTTTTTGCAGGAGCGACATTGCTGTATGAACCAGCAGGCCGCTCAAGTATTTTTTTAGTTTTTTTTTCATTATTATCAATAAAAATATATTTAAAAATAAAAAATTGCTTCTAAAGAATAAAACAATAATATAACATTGATTTGAACAAATGTCGACATACTAGATGTTTTCAATAGGCGACACACGTACACACAGGTCGTCACGCGGATGTTGCCTATAGAAATTTAAGAGTAAATTGAGTGATTTCAAGGATTATTCAATCGTATTTGAATATAAATTGAGTCTTCAACATTGTTTATTTACACAAAATTTGCATTTATATAGTTTAAGTTGCTATTTCAAATGTTTAATTTTTCGTTCGATTTACGTGGATGTAGGAACGATAATAAATATATTTAATATATTTTTATCTTAAATTAAATTATTTTACAGAAGTGGGACAAATTAATCAGGATATTGTAAATGATCTTCAATCGCTTCGTGCGGAAGTGGCTACATTGAGAAAGGAAGCACTTGCTACCAAAACAGAATTATATAAAATCAGAGCAAATGTATCCAAAATTGCTGGACAAACTACGTAAGCGAATGCACAAATAGATATTTTTGCAGATGTTTAGCTGATGATTTAACCAAATTAACATATTTTTAATAATATCATATATATATATATATATATATATATATATATATATATATACATTGTAGAGACATGACTCGTGATTCACAAAATTATATAACGAAGCAATATTTCAATTCCGCTATGCAGAATCTCAAGCAATCTCTGAGACATTATGATATGGCTATGAAAGCGACTTATAGAGATTCAGGTATTGGCCTATAAAATAATACATTTAAATCTGAACAATATATTGCACTTATTTAGTAATTTAATAACTTGCGTTACATAAATAATAGCATGAGAATATTCCATTATTGGCAGGTAACAATCGGCCTTCGATAGATGGAAATACTGATAATATACCTGTTGATTGCTGGGAAGCTTATAAATCTGGAGCTGCCAACATATCTGGCCCATACCGCATTCGGCCTGTGGGAGCCGATAGGCCGTTATTTGCTTATTGTGATCAAGAACGATGGGGCGGCGGTTGGACGGTGAGAGAAACAGAGTGGCCAATTCTCCGATAAAATAGAAATGTTATGGCAACAAATGTTACTGTCCTATTTTCTTAAGCTATATATTTGCTGTATGGCTATTGCTAATCAGGCATTTCACACATAAAAGCTAACTTCACGTATGTGTTATCAATAAAACATTAGAAAAATGCACTTATGATAAAATTGTTATTGGACGTTCATGCGTTTTGTACGTTAATTATGTGTGAAGCTCCTGATCGCATAGAGAATAAATAGTTTTCCGAATAAATAGCTCCTGATCGTAACATATTTATCGTTTCCTTAACATTTCTATTTTATCGGAAAATTGGCCTCAGAATCTTTTAATGTTTTCACCCACTAGGCAGTCATGCCGTTGCAGGAAATTTAAGATAAAATGACCAACAAATATCGAATTGTAAGATTTTTCGCCGTTCGAACAAGATTTTATTCATAATTTCTTTTGAAAATTAGAAAACGAATTAAAACGATACGTTTGGGTGTGTATTTATAAATTGAACATAGATACTTTACTAACTACTACTAACTAAAAAAATATATAAATTCCAATGCATTTGAATATTGAACTCAAATGTACTTAATTTATTATTATTTATAATTGTTAGGGCACTGATAGGGATTTTTTTAAATCATTTATTATTTAAAATTAGATAACAATACATTATTTATATACATTATTCAACACGTTACAATATTTTCAGGTGCTGCAAACAAGATTCGATGGATCTACCGATTTTTATAGACCTTATCAAGATTATGTTCATGGATTTGGGAACGTTGCTGGTGAACATTGGTTGGGATTGGAAACTGCACATTTGGTATTATTCGTTGAAATAATAATATATTCAATTTATATTTTGCGTGCAAATAAAATATCATAATATTTTTAGTTTATTTATTTAAGTAACCAAAAATTCTTGTCATCCCAATCATATAATAATAATGTAATCATATTTTATGCTGATTTATATTCTCCGGTAGGCAGTGCTCAATTTCATATGCAACTACGTTTGGTGAGAAATATTTTAAAATGGATAACTGAAATGTCATGCCATATGATCAATTATTGCTAGAAATAATACATTTTACTTAGTAATTATACAAGGAAATTTTTACAAACCAATCAAACTTTAGACCGAATAATCTCTGTATCATTTCTATTAAATGATATTGTACTCAATATATTTTTCAATTATTAGTAAAATCTATTCTAAGAGTACTTATAACTGCCTACACAAGAATATTTTTAGCTGACAAAAGTTTGAACAAAGAAAATAGAATTTGATCGTCAAATGCATTACCCAAATTAAAAATAATTATTATATTAAATTTATGCTTAATATATAGCTAACAAGCAATGGATTATATGAATTGCTAATAGATCTGCAAGATTTTGATGAAATATGGACGTACGCATATTACAAGTCATTCTCGATCGGGCCAGAAGCTCAATCATACCCCATAAACGTTCTTGGTGCCTACTATGGAGACGCAGGTCATTATATATAGAATTAAATCAGTTCAGCGTAGTTTTGTAAATTATTTTGTTTTTTACCAGAGGATTTTTTGTATATATATATATATATATATATATATATATATATATATATTTATCTGAGCAAAATCCTCAAAAAATGAATTCGAATAAACAATGTTAAAATTTAATTTCTTGCTCATGATCATTTTACTTACGTTAATTTTGAATCTTCTATATGTTTATATAGGCGATTCGTTAGCATATCAAGCTGGTCATAAATTCTCGGCTCATGATCTGGATAACGACAACTGGCCTGAAGGTAGCTGTGCACAAGCACATCACGGTGCATGGTGGTATCACGCATGTGAACAAAGGTTTGATAACTTTACCAAACATTCGACATCGAAAATAGTCCATAATATCTTTATTGTCTTATTGAATTTGTATTTTTAGCAATCTGAATGGGTTATACTTATCGGGACAAATTCCTGAAGATGTTAGCAATCAAGGCATGTACTGGTATGAGTTCCATGGACCCGGCTACTCTTTGAAAGCATCGCGAATGATGATCAGACCGGCGGGCGCAAGAACTGACTTTAAAAATAAGGTATTCTTTCGTCATACTATTGTATAAATTTTATTATCACATTCAGTCTGAGAATCGACTAACATATTTTTTCCATACCCTTAAGTGGTAAAGTTTGGCCACTCCGAAGACGTTTCTTTAATTTTTTGGACACATTCATTTCATTTAATTTTTTTTTAAAATGTCCAATAAAAAAAAACATACTTGCCCTAATATTTCACAATTCTACCACAAACATCTACTTTGGAATAGAACCATAACCAAGGTAGCTTAGTTATTATAATTGTGAATTGCGAATTATATGCAATGAATTAATAATTATAAATATAATAAACTGTACGGATATAAACGTAAAAATTGGCGTCAGACTACCAATTTTTACACTCATTGAGCGCGTTTCAGTTCGTCGACATAAAATAAGTAATTTTTTAATTTTTTTATATTCGTACAGTTAAATATTGTAAAAAATATTTATAATTATTAATTCATTGCATATAATTCGCAAACAAAATATGATATATTTGAAAAAAAATTATAAGGTCACGCAAGGTCGTATAAAGGCATACAAGGAAAATATGTAAATACAAAATTATGTGTGCGATTATTTACATTTTTTTTTGATTTGGGAAAATATATATTTAATCCGACCGAAAACTCTCTGCAATAGAGCTTGAAACTACTAAAATCGATGTCGTAGTCCCTAGTGGCGGTTTATTTATTTATAAACACCTAAGGTTATTTATAAATAAATCAAAAACATATTTACGAAATGTTTATTAAATTATGATTTATGTTAGATAACAAAGTTAGAAATCAAACTATATTAACAAAACCGCAATATTTGCTAGAAATAATTAATACTATACTATCAATCAAACTTTGGTATCAAAAAATATGATTTCAAATAGTGGCACCTAGTACCGGACATTTCAAAATAACCTGCATTGATCATATATATACGAGGTGTGTTCAAAAAGTACCCGGAATTACTAATAATTAAATTTCGCGGGTGGAGTGTCTGATTGTCAAATTTTTTTTTTATTGTGTTGGTATACATGCCCCTAAAGTATGATGAAATTTTCAGCTATATTCACTGTTTACTTTGTCTGTGGTAGTCGCTAAGGTTCGACGTGTTTTTCTGAGCTCGGCGATTTTTACAATGGAAGAATTGAAAAGTCAAAGAATTTGTATTAAATTTTGCGTAAAAAATGAAATAAAGTGTTGCAAAGTGCAAAAATTCACCAGATATGGCTCCGTGTGACTTTTTCCTATTCCCAAAGTTGAAGAGACCCATGAAAGGACGGCGGTTTTCCTCGATTGAAGAAAATCGCTGAGAGTGCTCAAGGACATATCAAAAAGTGAATATCAAGGGTGCTTCGAAAATTGGAAAAAACGCTGGCATAAGTGTATTATATCTGGGGGGGACTACTTTGAAGGGGACCACATTAATGTAGACGAATAAATAAATATTTTTTTGAAAAAACGAAAATTCCGGGTACTTTTTGAACAGACCTCGTATGTAGCTATCTCCACACTCTGGAATGTCTGCACATGTCTTTGACGAATATTCTTAGATATTGCAAAAAAAAGTCACTATTCCACCCTAAACCACCCTATTGTCTGGGCCACCCCAATGCTCTCAGCTGGTGCATTTACCATAAGATTTTCATTCTTCGACTAGGAAATACGAAAAATGGAGTATGTAGTGACCGTTAGCACTCATGCAGAACAAAATTAAATAATTGAAATAAATTACGTATATTCTCACAAGAAATATCAATATGTTTACTGTCCTGCAGTAACGGACGACTCAGTGTCCGGTGCTAAGGGACAGACATTATCGTTCATTTGGTGGCACCTACAAAAATTGATTAGAAGATCTAATAATATTCTACCATTTTACGGATAACAATCAAGTACAACTTTTATCTTTGCATACCACTCAAATGTAAATGCATTAATATACTAGAATTACTTCCATTGATATTTAGGTGACGTCGTGATTTTGCGCCTAAAACAGGAAAGGGTTGCTCTCGCCGTGGCCGTGTGCGTCATAGGCGAGGCTTGGCGCGTGATCCTGTACCTGTGTGCTTCTTTCACTTGTATTTTGAAATGAAAAGATTTATACTTGCTCAAATAATACGTGTTAAATAGAGTGTACGGTGCTTTGTGCCGTCCGGCGTTACGGGACTTCCTCCCCTATACAGCTAGGATATAAAATGACACGTTTATATAAACACGTACATATATATATATATATATATATATATATATATATATATATGCAGTAAACATGCAATAGTCGATAATAAAACTTATATTTAAGCCTTTTCAACTATATCTAATTATTATAGTTATTCATAAGTTGCGCGGGAGGAACTAATGGTTGAACAAAACTGTAAGCGCTGCTGTAATTTCAGCTCGACGTAGTATGGAAACCGCCTTTCCAGAGTACCGCGTTGTCGAAGGGTTGACTGAATAAATAATTATTTTCGAATAATAAAAATGGAATAAAATTTGTTGGAATTTGAAGAAAGATTCTCATTTGAAAAATGTTTTATGATTTATGAAAGCCATTAAGGGTATACAAATGCATAACCCTTGCTTATGCATTATTTTTGTGTGTTTTTTTTTCAATCAAAATAAGAGTTAACCTTCGTTTGTTATATATTAACCTAATCTTGTATCAAAAGTCAAAATTTAAATCTGATAACTTATTGTATTTTTTCTAGTTTTGAAATTATTTGATATTATTTTGTTACAGACAGCCATGAATCCGAAAACGAAATCAGATGCAAGGCAGGCTCCGAATGCTAGTTCTGATTTGAGCGACTATGAATAATTGTAAACCATATCTAGACATAACTTTGATTGATCTTATTTTATTTTATTTGCAAGTTAAACTATCTAAGTTATTAATTTATGTATTGTGGACGTTATTCATAATAAATTAAAAGTGCATGTTTGCAATGTATTGAATAAACCAAATATTAAAAAACGAATTTACAATAGTTTGCCAGAAATAAATTATTCATGGTAAAATTAAATATTGTACAAACAACGATATAACTATTATAAATAAAAAAATTATGAAAATTATGAATTAGATCACAAATTAGGTTTTGTGCAAAATATTGTATTATAAAACTAATATAAATAACATTTGTTTGTACTATTTATTTTGCTATGTATTATTTTTAAATTTTATAGAGTTCAATCAAAATCTATACGAATTGCGTTTGCCTTACGTAAAATCAATAAGAAATCAATATATTAATTTAAGTTATTTATAAGTACCGAATTGCTGCAGAATCTTGAAACCTAATATTGAATCTATTGCAGATTATTCAATACTGTACAGATTTCCAATAGTGATAGTTCAAATAGTCGGCCTCGCTTTGAATATGCAAGGAGTCTAAACTTTAATGAATTATTATTATTGAACAACTTTTTGTTTTTGAAATCAATACAGCTGTCGGCGCAAGATAAAATTTTCTTCTATGCTCACATAAATGAACACATATAAACTATATATACTCACCGGAGTATCAGCCCTAGATAAATTTCCTAGATAAATAAGGTATCAGCTTTGTTCAGAAGATATTAAAGGAGCAAAGCATGTTTTCTTCGTGTGCCCACGTTCTAGTGCGCCACAGCGCAACGAGATATTGTGGAGAACATTTTTACTTACATATTTATGGGAGATGACATTCAACACAACCAACAAATATAGACAAGAATATGTATATTTACGTATACAACCAACATACGTATATGGATCGAGTTTCTCTTGGTGGCAAAACTGCATTATATTCACAAAGGCCAGTTTATTTATAACCTAATTATAAAATCATGATTTTATAAAGATAAAAGAGGCATATGATAAATATCATATAATTATATTAAAAATAATCGTTTATAAACAGATTTAGAAATTAAAATAAAAATAATTAACAACATTGACATGAATCGCACCAGCTTTTAAAGTAATCTTTTTCTTGATCCTCCTTTATGAATTCCTCTCGTTTCCTTCTTACTTCCTCATAATCTGCTTCGTAATTTGATTTTACCGCAGTTTCTAATGTCATCTTTTCTTCATCGGTCAAACGATCCATTACGGACAGTATTTGTTTATCAGTTAATTTATCAATATCAAAACCGACCATTTTGTTATACCTCCGTAAATAGTCGCGTTTTCTACTCGGAGATGAAGGCGCATCTTCTGGCTTCATGAATTCTTCCATATTTGGTTGATAGTGGATATGTTCGCTGAAATCTTCAAAATCTGCAAATTGTTTATCGACTCCAACATCTAAATCTTCACCAGTTTCCATAAGTTCCGTTAACACGTCCTTTTTGATTCTGGATCTTCCTTCCTGAACAAATAGGATACCTTGTTGATTTTTAGGTTGTTGTCCGAATCGATGAAATTTACCCGAAAAGAAATCTGCACTTCGTTTGGGCTTATCTCTAATTAAATGCGGCCAAATAATTTCTTGTCCTCGAATTGTGAACGATAACAGCAATATTACCCGTAACAATAACATTATAAAAAAATCGTAAAAAATATTTTCAAATTCAAATTTCAGTTTAAAAAAATGAATAAAATTATTCCAGGGCCTATTGTTTGGGAACAACACCCGCGCTTACTAAGTTCAGTTTATTATGTTCAGTTTAGATGTAAAAATACTATCAAATGTTTATGTTAGTTACTGTGATACGTCAGTATTGTTGATAAATTATGATTTTCTGTATGTTGGAGTTTAATATTTGTTTATAATCTTTCCTTAAAAATTGCTCTCAAATGCATTGCTCTTGAACAATATGCACTGAATAGCTTATTCAAATTCTGATTTAGTATATAAATTTCATGTAGTGCATTGACAGATTTCTATAATCATACTACATTTTGGGGAAAGACAATATGTAGAAAGTTATATAAGAATAAAGTGATGGAGACTGCGTACGATTGCCAGGGTACGGTAGTGGCAGTCGTTATAACAGCAAAACTATACTGATTTTGGCATAGATTCCAAAGCGAGGAAAATTTAGTATGTTTAGAAAAAGAAAAGCAAAGGAAAATTCAACATAAGAGAAAACTAGTAGTGTATGCCATCGTGCCTTAAGGGTTATATACGGTTAGAAGGCCGAAAAAAAGCGATTTTTTGAGATTTTTTTCTGTAAAAACTATTCAATCTATTGAAACAAAAATGTATACGCATATAAAGGCATATTTTAATTAGTTTTTAATTAATTGCGAGCAAAAATATTTATTTAAAATAAAACAGTTACAGCTGATTTCCGGAAGCACCTCTTGAAAAACAAGTTTTGCAGTGACCACTCTATCTCTGTACTAAATCATCTGAAATTAAAAAACCAAAGAGATTTCATTAAAGTAATGATAAATCTAGTGATTAATCGAAGGAATGTTAATAATAATATTTTTTGACAAAATGGTGGCTTCTTTACAAAAAATGTTTTTTTGCGAAATTTTGACTTTAAATTGTTTATAAAAATAAAAGTATATATCGGATCGGAAAAATTTTCCATTCATCACTGAAATATATATTTAAGAAGCTCGTGCTAAAATTTGAGACTAGTGGGATCAGTCGTTTTGGAGTTATGTTGGTCACCGACTTTGAAAACACTATTTCGAGAAAAACGCGTTTAAAGTTTGGAAAGAAAATTACATGAATAGAAATTTTTTCCTTGAGGCAAATTGCTATAACTTTCCGTACCAAAAATTTTTTTTTAAAAAAAAAGATTATTTTTTTTAAAAAAACTTTGATTTGAATTTTTTAAATTCTCAAACACGTCTCAAACTGTCTCAAACTGTCTCAAACACGCATTTTTTTATCTATGCTCAAACACATTCTTATCATATTCTTATCATAGATAAATGATGCTTATTATGTTCAATGCATTTGAAACAGTTTTGGTTTTCGCGCCACCTGTACAATATAAAAGTGTCGTAGTCTGGTAACACTTTTCTAGTCGGTTCTACTGTTCTACTCTTCCTGGCTGCGGTGCAACCTGTCATCTTTGTTTTAATGATAATTATTGCTGTGTTTATATAGCGTTTCGGAGCTAGTGAAGTTATTATTTACTTCGGTTTATTTAATTCCGCTGGTGCCTGAAAACTCTGACAAATGGCCGAGTATTTGGCTTCGATTTTTGGAACAGAGAAAGACAAGTAAGAAAATTTTGATGCGGCATATACAATAACGTATTCTGATATTATTTTTGTTTTTCAGAGTAAACTGCTCGTTTTATTTCAAAATCGGAGCTTGTAGACATGGAGATCGATGCTCTAGAATCCACAATAAGCCTACCTTCTCTCAAACTTGCTTGCTGCAGAACCTCTATGTGAATCCTCAAAATTCTGCCAAATCTGCCGATGGAAGTCATTGTATGTACATTTCATTACATTTATTAATACAGTGGTACCCCGGCTTTCGAGTGACCTGACGTACGAGTGTTTCGAGATACGGGCCGCCAAACGTGCGATTCGTTTTTTTGTCGTACGAGCAATATTTGAGATATGAGCTTTGAGCGAGTAAAATAGAAGTTTTTTTTAGAAAATGCGTTAATGGCGAAACGAAAATATGAAATTCAAGTCAGTTGTAACAGCGATTTGCCTATCATAGAAATATTTTAGCTGTTTTATAATAGTTAATGACTATGTTTTTTGAAATAAAACTTGAAAAATATGAGGATGGCAATGATGTACGAGTGTAACACATTGTAAATATGTACTGTTGTCAACAGAAAGAGTTGATAAAATGTATAACTCCAGCTAAAGGACCTTGAAATAATTTAGAAGCTGCTCTGATTGGTAAAAAGTTAATGGATAAAAATCACCTCAAAAAAGTTGCAAAAGTTTCAGCATTGAAGTAGTTCAATAAAACATGTCTAATTTCATTTTGCAATATCATGAATGGTGAAAAAATAATGCGCTTTGGATAGTTTTTTTTTTTAAACAACGATGATTTATTTCATTTTTCATATAATAATTTATATTTTTGCAAAATTTGAATTTCAGCTTTATAAATAATTGTTTAGATACAAGTGATTTGCCATGCGAGCATGGTATGGAACCAATTATGTTTGTATGTTGGGGTACCACTGTATATATTTTCTTATTTTTGTAATCTTATTTTTATGTTTGTTATCCTATTATTTTAGTGGTAGCCAATGTTTCTGACGAAGGATGCAAGAGCATTATGACAACTTCTTTGAAGAAGTTTTGTGTGTTGAGTGTGAGGACAAGTATGGAGAAATCGAGGAAATGAATGTTTGTGATAATTTAGGTGATCATTTAGTTGGAAATGTCTACATAAAGGTATTTTGGTTTACTGTTAAGCCTAATTTAGTTTATTGCTTTAAATACCTGTTTTTTTTTTTAAGTATGTTCATTATCAACATTAATAATTCATATTGACAAAAAACTTTCTGGGTCTGTTTCATATGCATTATCAAATCAAATGTTAGATCAAGTACTTTTCATTTGCCTTATTTTAACCAGACGTTTTTTATGAATTTGAATATATTTTGGGTAATTTTTAATTTAAATTGCCAGAGAAAAAAATGAGCTCTCTAGCAGTTTTGTTCATACTAGAGATTTGCTTATCATATCCGAAGCGGGATCGGTTAAGATATATGACTGCGCTTCAGAGAGGAGTCATATCCGCTTAACAACTCCATGACTTCAACAAATTTGAAACCTAATACTTGACACACTTGTGTTTTATAGTGTGTAGTTCATAAATCTAAGGATTTACGAAGTGTTTGAAAAATTACTATTTTATGCATTTCAATATTCATACAAATCTCAAACTATATATGCCGAAATCGAGGCAATAAAAATGTTGAAATATCAGGGTAATTCTTTTGCTTCAAAGGGTCAACTTGGCAACTAGGCAACCAGATAATTTATGAATAAATAAATCTCAATAAAGTAAATTAAATAAAATTTACCATTAATTGTTGCATTGTAAAAATATGTCGAACGATCGAATCAATGGCTTATATTTTTTGCAGTGTTGACAAAAAAACGGAATTGATTGAATATTTTTATATTTATTCGAAAATAATGCTATAAATTTCATGTATGAAATAAGAACAAATTTTTATTAATACATGTATAATATTTTTAACAAAATAATACTTCACATTCTCCGATTATTTTCTTTTCGAAAATTAGTTGTACATATGTCAGGTAGTTCGATCAGCATACTATTACTTTTACACTATTATAAAATCGTAATAGTGCAAAAGTAATAGTATAACACTAAATTTTTCTCTGCTGGTTTGAAGGAGGTCATTTACGTACAAGGATTATCATATACAGAATGCAGAATACAAAATTGCATTATTTTGGGACACTTTATTTCTAGAAAGACATAACATTTTCTGTGAGACGACAAAGTAACCTCTTCTTTCGACGCAAATCTTTATATTAGTAAAAAAAAAAACTGAAGCAAATGTCTATACATGTTAACAGATTTAGTACCAGTTTAGGGAAGTCAGATATGACAAAATCTTCGATACAACTCCGCTCGAATTCACTCGAGGAAGGAGTTATATCGGAATGAGTTACCCATCTCTAGTTCATACAATGAGTTGTTCATGAATTTTTTAAATAGTTCATATAATTGATTCTTGTTGCTGAACACAGTAGCATGATATAGCCTTACTTACTAACAATAATATTTTTTTAAATCTTTTGTGTTGTTTCAGTAAGCATAGATAGATAAACAAGTATAAAAGTTAGTAAGGAACAATACTCTTTTTAAAGTAATTATATACAGTAGAAGTTCCTTATTCGCGGGGAATACGTTCCGTGAAAATTCCGTGAATAAAGAATTTGCAAATGGCAGGATGGCATTTTATATGGAATTGTAGGGGATACGTTCCAAGGCAACACAATACAGAAAAATAAATATTGTTGAAAACTATTATTTAATATGCAATATTTTATGTATAACAGATCCCATATTAAAATAAGTCAATTTATAAAAGTTTTATATTAATGTTAGATAACTAATTTTAATATGAGGTCTTTTATACTTAAAACAAATATCATTTTTAATTATAGTTTTTGTACATTTTGATTAATTTTGTTGAAGCTAAGGCAATGATTTGAAGAACTTTGTAATATTGTTTTGCTTCTTTAAGGGATTAGGGGTACTTGGAGGCACAAAAAAATGAGAATTTTATAAATTTTTTGTTTGTTATTAAACGATGTTTTTTTACAAAAATATTAATACGGCATTATTATACAATTTTTGACTTGAAGTAACAAAAATTTTAGAAAAGAATAATAAATATTCCCAAAGTTATAGCTATTTTTGTTGACCCTGTTTCAAAAAACGGTCCTGGCGGTGACCATCATAACTCCTTAGAGATTCATCTAACATCAATCAAATAAAAAAAAGTTTTATAAATAGATAATCCTGGGCCTGATCGAAGGTTTTCTTTTTTTTGCAAAAAATAACAAAATGGCAGCATCAGGAAAAAAATCTAGATTTTTGGGTAAAAAATCAACAGTTAATTGGTCTTAAAAAATTGAAATTTTTGAAAAAATAAAAATCCTTTGATCAGGCCCGAGTTTATTATGTATTCTAAAAGCTGTAAAAATTCATTAAAATTAACTAAGCGGTTTTTGAGTTACAGTGGTCACCGGTTCAAAAACATAGTTTTGAGAAAAACGCGTTTAAAGTTTCACATTGGATTTACGTACAGAAATTCGAATTATTGAATTACTTAAACCGAGTCATCTATTTCTGGGCCATATAATAGTTCATCAGTCATTGTGCAAGTTTCCAAAATTTGTATTTGCTGTTGCCTATGAAGCATTCTGGCCTCCCGAGTGCTCTCGTTGGCGCGCTGATCTGCCACTTTCACACGTGCGGCATCCAATTTTTCAGCATACTAATAGGAATTATACCCACAATTAGGTCCTAGGGTATCCATAATCAATCATAATGATTATGTATATGCAATCAGCAATTTGTACGATAGTAGAACTAGTATTCACGGTTTCTAGGCATATTTTTTACACTAGTTGGTTGAAGCTCTTAATTTTTTCTGATTATGGATTCAATCTTGAACTACACATCTTGAAAGTAAATTATTATTGCTGAGATCGTCGTAAATCGGTTTAAAAGCTTTTAAAACATCAGGAGGTGAGGGAGAATAATCTTGAGTATAAGTATCGAGCTCTCCACTTGCGTCAGCGCGCTGGTAAGAGTCCAATAACTCAAAAAGTAATCATCGGATCAACTTGAAATTTTCAGAGAACATTTTCAAGATATTACACTTAATGAAAATGCAAAAAAATAAAAATCGATTTTTCAAAAATTCCAAGTACCCCTAACCCCTTAATTCAAACTGATACTCAGTCACATCAGTAATTTGCTTCTTAAAATAACACTTTACATATATAGATCAATGCCCATATAGAAATCGCACAGTTCATTTTTAATTCTTCACTAAGATTTTGCAAATTAAATGTCTATGCTTTTAGAAGCAATTGAAGTGAATTGCTCTTCTTCAATGGGCTGGGAATGTAGATTTCATGTCGATTCGAGTCCAATTTTACTATTGTATATTTTAAATTTTATTAAAAATGAAGGCAAAGAATTTTGGGTTCGATACATATAAATTTTTAGCCGCGAATATAGAAATTGGGTCACAAGTTTTTTGGTACGAATAGCGAAAACGCGTATATAGGAAGCGCGAATAAGGAACTTCTACTGTACTTGTTTCGGACCATTTTGAAGTAAATTGCTTATCATGCAAGCATTTATTTTTATCTGTAGTACAAATTGCATCATATATTTTGTAGTTTAAAAGAGAAGAAGATGCTGAACGAGCCGCTGCTGATTTAAACAACCGATGGTTTGGTGGAAGACCTGTTTACTCTGAATTGTCACCTGTAACTGATTTCCGAGAAGCTTGTTGCCGTCAATATGAGATGGGCGAATGTACTCGATCTGGTTTCTGCAACTTCATGCACTTAAAACCAATTTCAAGGGAATTGAGACGGTAACATTTACGTTTTATTTTAAATATTTGCAAATTGACTGTTATAGTTATAATGAATATGGTAAATTTTTACTCATATTTGAATCGACTTTTAGCTACTTGTATTCACGGCGCAAGAGCTCATCTCGTAGATCACGCTCCCGTTCACGAGATCGTGGAAGTAGACGTCGTTCTCGATCGCGTGATAGGCGCGACTCCAGGTCCCGCGACCGAGACCGTAATTCACGTAAAGATTCTCAAGGTGGTGATCCAAGGAGTGGACGATCTGGAAGATATTAACGGTAAAAAAATAGCCTCTGTACAAGAATGTGACTATAAACTAGATCAATCCAAAGTAGTATTTTTTTAGTTGAGGTTATTGCAAGAAAAATATGTTTTGTAAGATATTTGAAGTTTCTCACTTAATTTATATAAATAAAATGATGTTTTACTAAGTGATTTAAGAATTTTTGAGAAAAGACATCAAACTGTTGGAAAATCCATTTTTAATCATTCTTTAATTTTGTGGTCTTTTACTCAACAACATGTTTTATTACATGTTTATCTATTTAATTAGCTTCATCGCGTTTATTTTTTGTCAAGGTCAATATATTTATATATTATGTATATATATTAATGGTATAATTATTTATATATCATTTTTTTAAAAATAAGAAACTGTTACACTGATAAGGCGGATAAGGATTTGTAGTAAATAGCTCAATACAACACTCAATGTACCATTTCTCAACACTCCTTTTTTTTCAGATTGGTGAAGTTAATTGATAACTTTTTTCTATGAAGAGATCGAAGTTGATTTTACTTACATTGCCACCAATTTCTTTTTAATATTTACTGCATATAACTTTAGTAATCAAATTAATTTTAAGATTTAATTTCTATTGTTTAATTTTTGTCTTTTATATGTTTAAAGTAAAAAAGCCAAAGCCAAAATGAATTTCATTTTTTGTTTTATTCTTTACTGAGTGGCATCAACCTTCTCAAAATGTTACTAGAATGAAGATTGATTTATAATCTATTTAGCCTTGGGCTTTTTCACTTGGCTGTCCCTATGAGGGGACAAGGTAAGTCTAGCATATCACTCGGCACTAGACAGTTGTGTGCACAATGACTCAGTTCATATTGAAGCGTCGAATAGAATATATCAAGGATGAGCAACCAGCGGTCTTTGGGCTCAATGCAGTTTTTTGAATATTTTTTGAAGCCTGCCGAGCTTTTCCAAAGTAAAATTTTATTCATTTTATCACATTCCCATCAATAAATTAATTATAATTTATTTTTTTCTTGTTGCATTAATTTGATATAATTACTTATTTCAAATATTGTATGTTTGTATTATCAAAATTTACTATTAGATATTTTATAAAAGTATTTTTTATCTCTTTTTTATTATGTAATCTCTTTCTAAATACGGTTTTCTGATTTGTAATTCATTTCTTTGAAATAACAAAATTGTCAACAATAATTAATTACAACATTGAAATCAATCTACTATTCCACATATTTTGAAATTGCTTTAAACACAACTGCAAAAAATAAATTTAGATATTATTTTAGTAAATGTATGCTCTTCATTGCACTGCATACACAATATCAAGTTCACAGCAGGTACGTTTCCATAAAAAGCAGCACACAGGTTTGCTGGTAGATTGTTTTTGAATCAGTCCCGAACTGTGAGTGTTAAATAAGATTATTGTCTTTTAAAATAAAGACACTGAAATTATGCCTGCAGTTTATTTGATAACATCTTTGCTTTATTAGTATTCTCATAGTGATGTTTTACTTTTGGGTAAACTATTAATTACTCATAAAATATAAATGTTTTCTCTGAATAATTATTGGTAAATGATAATGAAATTTCAGCAAACTTCTACGCTGCTCTTGAAAGTTCATAATTTTTCTGTGGCACTGTAGTAGTAGTCACAAATGATCCCAGAGACGATCTGACTCCACATCATATCTTTATACAAGCATTGTATTTTTATAATTAATTAAATTATTAACAGTGATTGAACAAATCATTTTCCATTTATTACATTTATGAAATTGAGTTTATATATAAAACTATGATATGTAGTATCTAACATTTATTTACTTAATATATAAAATTAAATTTACAGACCTTATAAAGTGTTCATTTATAATATGTAGCTTATAATTATGTTTTATTTATTTTACAATAATGATTTCACAGCATAAACCAGCCAAATTGAAACAATTTATAAAATCATTTACTTCAATAACTTAGTAATATCCTTATTTTGTTTTCCCAATGCAAGATCGGCATGTTCTGTTTTAGAAGAAATTTGGTCCAGAAGATCATTTTGGTAATCTATTTCATCGCCAAGCCCTCTTGCTAAACCTTTCAAACGATTAATGTTGCCAGACATTTCTTCTAAGTTTGCTTCTAAGATAGCATTCATATGTTTGCTGCCACTTTGCTGAATCCTTGTTTCTAAAAAAAAGCATAGATGTTTCAAGTTATATAATGTGATGACCTGTATTACAAGGATTGAACAATTCTTTGATTTGATTAAGGTTTAAGATGATAAAATAGTTATGTATTTATTTTATTATGGTTTCATTTCAATTTTATAATTACATTCGTGCTATATTTATTAACAAAATATTGTACTGCTGGCTTGTAAAATCCATTATTTACATGAGCACAGGTTTGACAAAATAAATTTTGCAATCTAATCAGTTAATATTTTTATACATATTTTGAATAAATAAAGGTGACCATTTGTAAACTTACAATCTATAAAAGTTTTTGTCTCAAAGCAAAATAAAACTATTACATGATAATTGAAAAAGGAAAGAATTACCAGCAGGTATGCTTTGAGTATTGTGCAAGTTTGGTGAAGAGTGTACGTCCAAATTTAATTTTTTAGTTTCAGAAGTTATGTCAGATAAACTACTCTTCATGCTAGCATTTGCAGTAGCCCCTCTTTCATCCTTCTGTCCGGACAGATAGTTTTTTAAACTTCCAAAAACTGATTTAATACCATTTATATGCTTTTGACTAAATCTCAATGTAGTATTAATTTCATCTAGACGTTTGCTAGAGTTTTCGAGTTGTTCTCTTTGCCTTATTAACTCTTCTGCAGTAGCAATTCCAATTTGTTCAGAGTCCCTTAACAAAGCTATACTACGACTAGAGCTCGCAATAGTTCTTTCTTCAATAGCTTTCTTTTGATCAATGAGCTTTTGTCTATCGTTTTGTACACCACATTCTGAATTATAATTCAAATTGGAGTTGTATTGCTGATATGATCCATTTACCCTGTGGTAGCCATTGCTCGCAGAGGGGACACGCGAATTTTTAAGAAACGCCTCATCGTCGACATCCTCAAATAAATTATTTGTATCTGACAAATACTTATGACTTGACATTTTTCCTTTGCGAAACAGAAAGAAAACAGTCACAATAAACTTTCAATTGGTTTATAGAAAACTACACGACATTGTCGTACTTTCAAGCTGTCAATTTATTCTATAACTTCACGTTTGTTTGTGTGACAAAAATAATAAATTAAATCATTCTTAATTGATAATAAATAAAAAAGCAAGGCTATACGTGTATTCAATTCACTTCTAATTTTTAAACTGCGTTTAAATTATAAATTATGTACTATGAATTTTGTGTCAACTCACAATCAGTGCGAGGCTAGTTGTCAAAAAAAAGTAACGAACGTCAAACGTCAAATCGCTTTTGATAAGAACAACATGGGATGAGTCATGCGTTGATGAAAGAGATTATTAAAATTATGGTTTTATATATTTAATCATACTTTTAGCTTTTGTTTCACTCATTAGTAATTGTGCTGATAGTTTTATAGTTTTATAAACAGGTATGTAAAGTAAAGTGTAATAAGTAATGTAAAAACATTAGTATCAATTTTGTTATGGTTCACTTTTGCAAAAAATTCTGAGGATATTTATGTATATATTTTTTCTGTTGTACTCACTATTAAGGTGAAATATGTCTTTGAGATCTAATATCTTGTACTTAATATTTGCATTTCATAAGAGCAACAATGAGGTATTTCAAGTTTTTAATCATTATTTGTTTTTTGTGTAAATACATGTTTGTGTGTAATTTATTTACAATGTTATTCACTATATTTTATATATATACTTAGCAATTGACATAATATTTTCACATCCCAGTCAGGCAGGGATGCCTGGTATAGGAGATAACGAAAAAAAAAATTACACATACATATACATATATATCCATTTCATTCTATATTATAAGTTTTATTTATCCCTGCATTTAGTCAGCTTCTATTCATATCTTTTATCTTCAATTTCTTTATAATATTTTTTTTTGAAATTATTACCATTACTAATCATCTTTATATTGCTCGGGAGTTGTCTATAAATTTTTGTTCCATTTTGTTTTTTCTATTGTGTTCAATGTGAAATTGTTTGTGTTGCCCTTTGTGTAATGTTTATGTATATATATTTATATTATAAACTTATAATAAACAGTAATAAATTCTTAAGGATTTATATTGATTGAAAAAGGCAGTATTACAATAGTCATGAAATATTTTTATCAGAATTTTAACATCAGCATTGAAATCTATTAGTTTATATTTACAATTAAGGAAATCTATCATTCAATTAAAATTTTACTTTTATACCTTCACATAAATACATACTTTATATATGATGTTTTTCCTAGACGTTTAATATAACATTCCTAATACGAGCCAAAATATGAAAAAATGGTAATGAGTAGCATTAGATTATTCATGTAAATGGTTACTGTTTATTTAAATAATAATAATTTAATATTCATATGCCTTATTGTTTCATATGTTGATAAATGTATAATAATGTGTTGTAGAATTTAAAAATTTTCATTTAAATCTCTAGCAAAATGCGAATCTTCTATCGAATTCCATCTGCCCCAGCATGGCTTTCTAAATTGGAAACTAGACGTGAAATATTGAGCAAAGCCAAATAGGTCATGAAACAGGAGCTGGTGGTCTTCTTGTAATGTATGTGGTAGTGGGAAAATTAATCACTTACTATTAATTGTAGTATTTATAATCAATAATTAAAAACATTTTACATGAATACATTATTATACACAGATAATTAATTTTTCATACTGGTCACCTAATTCAAATGTAACTAATTATATCAAATGTGCAAAATTTATTATAACAATATTTGTGCTTATGATAGCTCAATATTTTATTTGTATGC
>NW_020538040.1:24308425-24335790 GCF_003426905.1 Ctenocephalides felis
ATAGTTATTTATTGCTTTTTATTTCAACTATTTGGCTGCATATAAACATTTCAACAATATGATTGAAAATCTGAATACAAACTGTCTTTACCTAGAGATTATGTTAAACCCGCAATTTTAATCGATAACATACTACCACTATAAAAATGTACCAACGCGCGTATAAAAGCTTTTTAATTGTAACACACTACAAAACGGAGTATATTTATCAAGTTAAAACGTCATATTCTGTCAATTATTCCATTACTTAACATAAATTGATGCTTCAATAGCATGATGAAAAAAACAAAACTCTGGAAGCAATCTTGTCTGACACATTTCCAACAGATATCTTTGTTGTATTCAGATGTTCATAGAATTATACAAATTTAACATTGTTGATATTATACCGACAAAAGAATTATGACATGACCTTCGTTTTAGAAGGTGCAATCATTGCACCATTTTGTAAAGATAAACAATGACATGTTTTATATGAATTTTATTTTGAGAAATAAATATAACATTTTGCTTTATTGAAAACATGTACATGTTTAAAAATCTAATTTAATCAGCTAAAATAACAATTTGAATGTAAATTAGAATTACGATATTCTAAAATCTCATGCCAATAGAAGTTTTATATAAAACTAAAAAGTTTAATGGAAATGAAAGTACTACATACATGTGAACTCATAAATTAATGAATTAGTTAACATAAATGAAAATGTGCTTGTGGAGGAAGCTCGATTCCGATACAAATGGTGGCTTATAATGTAAAATTATCAGTCCCCCCTAAAATAAAAAAAAATTGTTCACAATTTGTGTTAAAACACAAACTGCATCATAAATTAATGCAAGACAAAAAAAAATAAAATAAAAATTGTTAATAATCGGAATAATACTTGCTAAAACAAGAAAATGATAATAGTTGAGCAAAGTATCTTGAATTATGAAAATTGTTTTAAATGGTAAAATAATTGAATTAAATAAAATAAACCGAATAAAATACATACATGTATGTATGCACAAACAAAACATTGCACCCATGTACATGTATATATTTGTATCTGTAAAAGTGCATTTATATATAAAACCTGTATTTTAATAAAAATATTTGTCAACACCACGAGTGTTGAAAAATTAATAACAGAACACTGTTCCATGGTGTACAGAAATACAAATGTAACTTAAAGAGAGATATACTTCTCATAATGCAACAACACAAGAAAAAAGCAACAAGAGAGTGTGATACTTTATAAGTAGTTAAACCTGAATGGCAAACTTGCTAACTTGATAAAGTTAAACTCTGTAAACTCAGCCTAACTTACTAATTTTGTTTTAAAGAATTTTTGTTTGTGCATAGAGAATCGTCTTTAATATGCCCTACAGATTCAAGTTAATATTTGTTGTTGTTTTTAATGAAAGTTAAATTAGACAAATAGTGACAGTTTGGGTGTTTATTACTTCTTTTTATTCTTGTTATTGGCTCCCCTCGGGGGAGTCACAGGCCGGCCTGCATTCAGGCCTCCATATTGGAATTTCCTTTTATCAGCAGGTTTCAATATCTGGAAGGAACACATAAGTGTCTCGTCTACAGACATCATAGCTCCTAAAATGATTTTCAAAGAATTAATTATGAAATAAATAGTATATAAAATAAATTGTATAAATAGTATATAAAATTAAATTCGTTATTTATGTGTCTATGACAAATAGAAAATATTATACTAACCCGCATTGTCAAATTCACCACAATAATTTGGTGCACTGAATAAGGTTACCAACTGCCTCTTAGCAAAAAATTCATAACCATCTTCAACAACTTGATGTGCCCTACATATCAGATCAAAATCATGCTTGTGTAAAAACTTCCCAACTACCTAAAAATATGAATTTCATGTAAATACAACAGTTAACCTAGCATGAAATATTCAGATAAATACATTACATACTACTAATCACACACTGGCAACAATATAATGATATTGGGATATCAAGATTAAAAACCAGTGCACCTTATGCAAGTAATTGTGACAAAACTGATAAACATTTCAGTGTAATGCGATAAACTATTGAATAAAGATTTGGACATCATGTTATTAAGTTAGAGCCCTACAAATTGCATATAGTGTAACATTTGTATTGTTTATAATAAATTTGGCAATAGATGTTCTAGTTAATATTTAGTACATCATATGCATATAAATGTTCTGGAATATTTTTGAGGCCTGCACTATTGTTCTCAAGAATATCCTGCATCAAAATATGTACCTATCCAACATATTTAACAATGTAGTTTTTATTTTAATTATCTGTGATGAACTCACTTATCAAACTAAAAAGACCCACAAGTGCTATGAAATGTGAGTTTCAATTGTTATACTAATAAGAAATTATGACTATTGCAGAATGCAATACGAAAATAATCATAATTTAGAGTACAAGATTGAAAAAAAGCTACCTTGTAAAATAAACTGGCAAAATTTACCATATTGTGTTACTATTACTGTAGATTAAATTACGTACCTCTGCTCCAAATGTAAAACTAACACCACGATCATTTTCACCCCAGCCCATGGTGTCCTTGTCGGGATCTGACCATAGTAGATCGCACAGCAAGCCTTGATCAGGTACATCTGTCGGCCTCATTATTCTTCTGATTTGTTCCATAGACTGTAAGTCAGGTGACAATCCCCCTAAAAATAATTTTATATCATATTGATATCTTAAAGCAAATTCCAATTAAACTTCTACCACTTAATAAACTATTATATATACACATTTTCTTTGTTTTGCAAAAATTCTAAATTCTCAAAAAAAGTAAAAGTTATATATAATTTTGAAGTTACATTATATCCAAGTAATGATATTAAAAACAACGTAACATGTGAAATACAATCACAATTGCTTACCATGACAACAGAAGATTTTCTCATCCACAATTGCAGCAACAGGCAGGCAGTTAAAGCAGTCTGTGAAGGTTTTCCATAATTTTATGTTGTAGCGTCGTTTACATTCATCATAAAAACTGCAAGCAAACATTCATGTCAATGTAAATACTAGATTTTATTTAAAAGCATGTAAACATACCCATAAATCCTATTGATGCTTGCACATTCGTGGTTACCTCTGAGCAAGAAAAAGTTTTCTGGATACTTAATTTTATATGCTAACAATAAGCAAATTGTTTCTAAAGACTGTTTACCACGATCAACATAATCACCCAGAAATAAATAATTTGATTCTGGTGGAAATCCCCCATACTCGAAAAGTCTCAACAAGTCGTAATATTGACCGTGAATATCACCTGAAATCAATTGCACAAATTGAATTTCCACAGTTATATATCATTATAAATCTTTGGAGCAACAAATAAGAAATAATCAAGTGTAAGCCAACATGTCAAATAATGAAATACATAAGTGATAAGCATTTGACAGATTTTTTTTCATTTTGACACCAATACAAATGTAATTACCGCATATTTTTAATGGTGCTTCCAGTTCCAGTAAGATTGGTTGTGATAAAAATATTTCCCGAGATTTTAGACAGAGCCCTCGAATTTCACCTTCTGACAATTGAACATTTTTACCTGGCCGAGCACCTCGAACTGAAATTAAACATACAACATCATTATTACCAAAACTGCATTGATTGACACATTAATATTAAAACAAAACTCTCGAAAAGTATTTTTTATCGGGCGTTGGCAAAAGGCGGCCATTGACAGTTTACTTAAACGAGAGCCAGATATAAACACATTTCTACCTTCTAAGAGACGTGAGATTATGCTATCAATGTTTAATTTATCGGTCTCAGCCATTGGACCGAACTTTTATAATAACAACACAGTAATTTTTTATGTCTAAAACGTCTTGGAACAATTGATCAAGTTTGATTGAACTCAGCTTTTAGGAATATTGTCACCACAAAACAGTAATAATGGCCGACTTTCGTAAGACTCTGGAGCGACGTTGTTCAGACTGCAAAGTGAAACCTACAATTTTAACGCGGCTGAGGTTATCTGATTTGCCAACATAGTAACAACGAATTTGAGCACGATTTTCAAAACTAAAATAATAAACATCGACGAAATAATGTTAAGAATTATAAGCACATACAATTTTGAATAAAAACTACAAATTTTGAGGATAATAAAGAAATCAAACTGGTAAAAATATTTCTAAAAAAAAAACAAGAAACTTTCTATTTAACCATAGATAAAAGAAGGGTATATTTAACTATCCTGTCAATGCAAACTTCATCATACACCAAGTCAGTGATTTCCAACCTGTGGAGCTGTCGCAAGAGCGGGATGCAGCGGTTTCCAAAATATTATCTTCGAACACAAACCGAAAAAGTCAAATTGGTGATAAAAAAATGAATAAATGAATAGTTTTTTTTTGTAAATATATTTTAACAAAATATTGTACATTATTTTGTAGACCGTTAAATAAATTATAATATCAGTTAAGTGTTTATTGCATAATAAAATTAATTATAATATAATTTAATTATTTGAATTTTCTGTATATATTATGTATGAAATGTTATTTATATCACAATTATTTTTATCTATGGAAAATTAAATTATCAATACATACAAACATTTGTCTGAAGTGTAAAATTCCGATGTCTATCAAAATAAGTATCTATTATTTGTTATATGTGTGAGAGAGAAGAAAGTGCCTAATGCTGCTTTTAAATATTTTTTGCACATTTTAAAACCTTAATAGCAAATATTTGTTATGGCATTCTGTATACAAATAATAATTAATTTGTACTCCTTCCATTTTTTCATATGCAATTAATTAATATTTAATAACAAATAAATAAAAGATTAATAGTAAATTAATAGGAAATAAAAGACGAGCATAGTATACAAAATTTTTACTTCTTAGGTATAAAAGATAATTAGGTATATAATTAGGTTTAAAAAATATATAAAATTTATAAAAAAATACTGATAAATGCATTGAAAAACGAAATATGTTAAGTGAATAACATAGAAAATTTGTGGTTTTAATTTACTTTATAAAAACAATGACTTTAATCTCAAAAACTGATCTTTTTACATTAACAAAACAATCCTTTCCCATCCTATTTTGCACCTACATAAGATTTTGTGATCATTTGTAGGGCTGTAATAATCAGCAATGAAAATATGCATTTCATTTCATTAATATTGAAATAAACTGATGCTCTTTATTATCTTTCTCTTCCTTGTTAAATAATGGCACTTATTCCTCTTAATTATTCAAACTGGCAAAGCACTGTGGACTACACAAAGGAATACTGTTCTTTACCATGAATCTTCCTCCTAGCAGAGATTTGTTACAATTTCTTCCAGCACAATTGAAGCAGTATGTATGCCAGTGAAGCGATGACCATGCAACCCCTTGCTCATTTGCAGCAATTGGTTTTTGACAAGACTGACATTTTTCAGCCTGATAATTCTCATAACAAGGTAAACAAACTGGTTGACCGGATTTGTCATCACTCACATAATTCTGGTCAGCCAATGGAGTATCACAATGAAAGCAACAGAAGTGTCTGACATGAAAACTTGCATTTTCCGCAACTGTATACTCTTTTGTAAATATCAATTCATCACAAGCCTTGCAACGAGGTATTTTTAAAATGGCAGCAAAATCTCTAGCACAATATATATTACCTTTATGCAAAAAATAAACTAAATCAGCCAACAGTTCATTACATGAAAAGCAAACAAAACATTTTGGATGCCAAGCAACTTGTTTTCCATTTTTTTCTGTTTGCACTACTATTTCGTTAGAATGAATTTGTAATGTGCAACGCTGACATAATATTGAAGGTGTATCTTCTCGCGAGGAAATATGCAGTTCCTCAAATTCATTTAAATCTATTAATTTTTCAATACATTTATTATCCACGATTTGCAAGGGTTTACTTAAATTTAATGAAGAAGGTTTAATGGATTGTGATATATTAGCTGCTAAACCATTCTCAATCTTGGATAAGAATGGGTGATTTGAATAGTTAATTTTAGGTGGATGATCATTATTTTCAGAAAATATTGGTATTGTATCATCATTGTGATTATCCGTTTGTTTCTCTATATATTCAGGATTTGTTGTTACATTTGTAGATGAAGTCAAAATATCTCTACTTGAAATGATAGCAAAATTATCTGTGTCGGTTTTAAATGCATCGTTTTGTAAGTACTCTGCTCTGAATGCTTTTATAGGATGTAATAGTAAATCATTTGAGTAGTCTAATTTATTACTATCTAAATCTTCAAATAACTTGTCATAATACCAGCCATGTAAAACAGCACTCCGAATTGATTCTGAATTGATTTTCATTGGTATAAGCTTATCTTTTGTGACCTCACAAAGAAATGGGCTGTTGATAAAATCGGGACTGTTTAAACATGTTTCTTGTTTATAACTTTTTGAAGTATTTTTATTTATAAGATCATCTTTGTGAACATCATATCGCACGCCTTTGACTAACTCTGAACACAAAACTTGTTGAAGAATTTTGTCATTTTTAATACTTTCGATAAAAGGCATATTTTGTATATTTTCTTTTTCCAAACTATTTTGTGGTATTTGTTTAATTTCATGGTTTACAATATGGATTTTAGATGCTTTTTGTAAACCTAGGCGTGTAACATAACCTTGGCCAGAATTAGACATTACTTTCGCAACATGTTCTTCAAATAATATCTTCTCAGTATTTGTAAGATTGTGACAAAGATTGGGATCTAAATCATGTGGAGGCACTTGATACTCAAGTTGTTGTTTTCTGTGAAGAGCAGCAGCAGAACCTGTGATTGGAATGTTATCTTTGCCCAATTGATTCATATAATCAATAGCCTGTAATAGAATTTATATTTATATGATTTAAACCTTATTTTAACAATCTTGTTGATACATATTCGATTTATGCTGTACCATTTCTGAAGATATATTTGGAGGCACCCAGTCTAAGTGTACAGCCTGGTTTTCCAATGCCTTTATCTTGAGATCTATTTGAAATTCATAAATAAAATATATTATTTGCAATTCATTTTCAACCTCAATATTTATAAATTAAAATTCTGTAGTGAGCTATTTATTATAAATAATTTGATCTACATAATTTTATATTATAGAACAAAAAGTGTTGAAATATTTCAATAGGCCAAACTTAATGCCAGCAGATCATATAAAATCATAATAATTAAAAGAAATCTAGTCAGCGTATAATTTTATATATATATATATATATATATATATATATATATTTATATATATATAATAAATATGTATTACTCACAGGCAGGCTTTGAACGTATAGCACCAAGAATTTCGAATTGAGCCCATCCAGACAAATCTTCATCTGGCACATCATGTTGATCCTTTCGGCATTTACAATTCCTACATAATTTTCTCCAAAAGTGTAAATCCAACCCAGGACAATCTTTCCCTAGAAAATTGAATATTAAATGACAAACTGAAAAATACAAATTCAAGTACATACTATAAGTATGAACTTAATAACCATGACAGTACCCATGATAGTCCTGAAACAATTCCATGTAACAACTCTACACCATCCGGACGCATGCATACAAATAAAATATTGAGCTATCATAAGCACAAATATTGTTATAATAAATTTTGCACATTTGATATTAATTAAGTTACATTTGAATTAGGTGACCAGTATGAAAAATTAATTATCTGTGTATAATAATGTTATTCATGTAAAATGTTTTTAATTATTGATTATAAATACTACAATTTAATAAGTGATTAATTTTCCACATACCACATACATTACAAGAAGCACCAGCTCCTGTTTCATGACCTATTTTGGCTTTGCTCAATATTTCACGTCTAGTTTCCAATTTAGAAAGCCATGCTGGGGCAGATGGAATTTCGATAGAAGATTCTGCCATTTTGCTAGAGATTTAAATGAAAATTTTAAATTCTACAACACATTATTATAACATTTATCAACATATGAAACAATAAGGCATATGAATATTAAATTATTTATTATTTAAATAAACAGTAACATTTTACATGAATAATCTAATGCTACTCATTACCATTTTTTCATATTTTGGCTCGTATTAGGAATGTTATATTAAACGTCTAGGATAAACATCATATATAAAGTATGTATTTATGTGAAGGTATAAAAGTAAAATTTTAATTGAATGATAGATTTCCTTAATTTGTAAATATAACTAATAGATTTCAATGCTGATGTTAAATTCCTGATAAAATATTTCATGACTATTGTAATACTGCCTTTTTCAATATAAATATCCTTAAGAATTTATACTGTTTATTATAAGTTTATAATATAAATATATATACATAAACATTACACAAGGCAACACAAACAATTTCACATTGAACACAATAGAAAAAACAAAATGGAACAAAAATTTATAAACAACCTCCGAGCAATATAAAGATGATTAGTAATGGTAATAATTTCAAAAGAAATATTATAAAGAAATTGAAGATAAAAGATATTAATAGATAGCTGACTAAATGCAGGGATAAATAAAACTTATAATATAGAATGAAATGGATATATATGTATATGTATACCAGGCATCCCTGCCTGACTGGGATGTGAAAATATTATGTCAATTGCTAAGTATTATATAAAATATAGTGAATAACATTGTACATAATTACACAAACATGTAATTACACAAAAAACAAATAATGATTAAAACTTGAAATACCTCATTGTTGCTCTTATGAAATGCAAATATTAAGTACAAGATATTAGATCTCAAAAACATATTTCACCTTAATAGTGAGTACAACAGAAAAAATATATACATAAATATCCTCAGAATTTTTTGCAAAAGTGAACCATAACAAAATTGATACTAATGTTTTTACATTACTTATTACACTTTACTTTACATACCTGTTTATAAAACTATAAAATTATCAGCACAATTACTAATGAGTGAAACAAAAGCTACAAGTATGATTAAATATATAAAACCATAATTTTAATAATCTCTTTCATCAACGCATGACTCATCCCATGTTGTTCTTATCAAAAGCGATTTGACGTTTGACGTTCGTTACTTTTTTTTTGACAATTAGCCTCGCACTGATTGTGAGTTGACACAAAATTCATAGTACATAATTTATAATTTAAACGCAGTTTAAAAATTAGAAGTGAATTGAATACACGTATAGCCTTGCTTTTTTATTTATTATCAATTAAGAATGATTTAATTTATTATTTTTGTCACACAAACAAACGTGAAGTTATAGAATAAATTGACAGCTTGAAAGTACGACAATGTCGTGTAGTTTTCTATAAACCAATTGAAAGTTTATTGTGACTGTTTTCTTTCTGTTTCGCAAAGGAAAAATGTCAAGTCATAAGTATTTGTCAGATACAAATAATTTATTTGAGGATGTCGACGATGAGGCGTTTCTTAAAAATTCGCGTGTCCCCTCTGCGAGCAATGGCTACCACAGGGTAAATGGATCATATCAGCAATACAACTCCAATTTGAATTATAATTCAGAATGTGGTGTACAAAACGATAGACAAAAGCTCATTGATCAAAAGAAAGCTATTGAAGAAAGAACTATTGCGAGCTCTAGTCGTAGTATAGCTTTGTTAAGGGACTCTGAACAAATTGGAATTGCTACTGCAGAAGAGTTAATAAGGCAAAGAGAACAACTCGAAAACTCTAGCAAACGTCTAGATGAAATTAATACTACATTGAGATTTAGTCAAAAGCATATAAATGGTATTAAATCAGTTTTTGGAAGTTTAAAAAACTATCTGTCTGGACAGAAGGATGAAAGAGGGGCTACTGCAAATGCTAGCATGAAGAGTAGTTTATCTGACATAACTTCTGAAACTAAAAAATTAAATTTGGATGTACACTCTTCACCAAACTTGCACAATACTCAAAGCATACCTGCTGGTAATTCTTTCCTTTTTCAATTATCATGTAATAGTTTTATTTTGCTTTGAGACAAAAACTTTTATAGATTGTAAGTTTACAAATGGTCACCTTTATTTATTCAAAATATGTATAAAAATATTAACTGATTAGATTGCAAAATTTATTTTGTCAAACCTGTGCTCATGTAAATATAATGGATTTTACAAGCCAGCAGTACAATATTTTGTTAGTAAATATAGCACGAATGTAATTATAAAATTGAAATGAAACCATAATAAAATAAATACATAACTATTTTATCATCTTAAACCTTGATCAAATCAAAGAATTGTTCAATCCTCGTAATACAGGTCATCACATTATATAACTTGAAACATCTATGCTTTTTTTAGAAACAAGGATTCAGCAAAGTGGCAGCAAACATATGAATGCTATCTTAGAAGCAAACTTAGAAGAAATGTCTGGCAACATTAATCGTTTGAAAGGTTTAGCAAGAGGGCTTGGCGATGAAATAGATTACCAAAATGATCTTCTGGACCAAATTTCTTCTAAAACAGAACATGCCGATCTTGCATTGGGAAAACAAAATAAGGATATTACTAAGTTATTGAAGTAAATGATTTTATAAATTGTTTCAATTTGGCTGGTTTATGCTGTGAAATCATTATTGTAAAATAAATAAAACATAATTATAAGCTACATATTATAAATGAACACTTTATAAGGTCTGTAAATTTAATTTTATATATTAAGTAAATAAATGTTAGATACTACATATCATAGTTTTATATATAAACTCAATTTCATAAATGTAATAAATGGAAAATGATTTGTTCAATCACTGTTAATAATTTAATTAATTATAAAAATACAATGCTTGTATAAAGATATGATGTGGAGTCAGATCGTCTCTGGGATTATTTGTGACTACTACTACAGTGCCACAGAAAAATTATGAACTTTCAAGAGCAGCGTAGAAGTTTGCTGAAAGGATATGGGCGCATTGCCATACAGAATCGGCCCCACCCTGGTATTTAAATAATTTATACGCCATTTTATAGGTCTATTTGATAAAAACCGATATACCAATTTTCAACTTTGTACCTCATCTTATGGCCGAGATATCATTGAAAATATGCCAAAGTGGCCCCTTCTTTCAAACTCACTTTTTGGCGTAACCATAAAAGATATCGAAAAAATTTTTTACGTGATTCTACTCACATTGACTCAGACCACATTACGTAGAACAATCGATTCCAAAAAATCGTTTACTATTAGCTGAAAAAGACAAAATAATTTTTCAATTGATTATTTCGGGTAGTGCATTTATTTGGACCACTTTCTAATTAGCGTTATTCGAAAGCCTATTGTTTTTTCTTTGAGTACTGCAAATATTATTCAAATCAATTTAGTGGAACACATTGGAAATTTGAAAAGAACAGAGCAAGTACACCCGCGCGTAACGCTAATAGTACCCTGCAATTGCATAGAGTTCGTTCGGACGCAAAACAGTGCGCGATGCGCCGAAACGATTCTTAAGAAATTCTGAATGCGAAAATATTTTATAGTTATATATGTATATATACATATGAAATAATGATATAATGAAACATTTTGGTTTCAACAAACACAAAAAAACTTTTTTTTGAATGATAGTTGTAACATTGTGACAATAAAGCCCTTATTGTGACCATTCTTTATCAGTACTACAATTTCATTTGATGTAAAAAAATATATACCTCTAATAAAATATAGCTGAATGTACTTTGTATAGTTTGCTATGAAAAATAAATAAAAAAAATCATGTAGAAGCTTTTTGTATAGTACTTCAGTAATTTACAAAAATTATTACTGAAAGTATTCTAATAATCATTATTTTTATAATATAAAATATATTAATTAATTTATTTCGAAAATTATATTGTTTATAAATATAATATTTGTATCTTTTGCGTGGTTTATGCGAAAGATCGTGTTTTTTTAACTAATTTTGTATTAGCTAATTCGCATCTACTTATAATATAGTGACATTTTAAATGCATTTAATTTCAGTATATATTTTTAACTTTCCGCAAGTAAGTTATTGTAATCGTTCAAAAATCGCAATCGAAAATCTTTGCACATCTTCACGTTTCGAAGGTTTCTGAACATTTTGGAATACAATAGAAAAAATATATATGTGAGTATTTGTGTTATATTTCGTGTATGAATGATGTAATGAACATTCGATTCCTTTTGATGAGGAGACGTACTGATTAGTTTTTAACAAATACAAGTCGGAGATACGGAGCAAAGATAGAAACCGAGTTTTCAAGAGAACGAAAAATCCGATTTAAATGAATCAAAAAAGCTTTTGCTTTTTTGGACGACAAGATTGTTTTTTTTTTTTTTTTTTTAAAAAAACATATTTTTTTTAATTCTCAAAAATTATTATCGAAAATAATTCGAATCAAATAAATGATTTTAATTTTGCTATTCAGTTTATGCAATTTCTAACTCCGCTTCATTAAGTTTTGTTCATTCACTTTTCAGGCTAACATATTTAAACGCCATCGTTCAATTTAAGAGCACTTTTATTTTGTCTATAAATTCGAATAATAAAAGTTACAGTATTTATAATAATATATTTGAAAGCATTCAATATTCTTATTTCATTATAGTACGGGAAGTACCAGTAATTTGCCTTAAGGCACGATACACCACTAGTTTTAGTGATTTAATTAATATAGTAAAACTAATAATCTCGAAAAATTTCAAACTCCGTGAATTTATACATATATAACTAAAAAAAATAAATATTTTCGCATTCAGAATTTCTTAAGAATCGTTTCGGCGCATTGCGCACTGTTTTGCGTCCGAACGAACTCTATGCAATTGCAGGGTACTATTAGCGTTACGCGCGGGTGTACTTGCTCTGTTCTTTTCAAATTTCCAATGTGTTCCACTAAATTGATTTGAATAATATTTGCAGTACTCAAAGAAAAAACAATAGGCTTTCGAATAACGCTAATTAGAAAGTGGTCCAAATAAATGCACTACCCGAAATAATCAATTGAAAAATTATTTTGTCTTTTTCAGCTAATAGTAAACGATTTTTTGGAATCGATTGTTCTACGTAATGTGGTCTGAGTCAATGTGAGTAGAATCACGTAAAAATTTTTTCGATATCTTTTATGGTTACGCCAAAAAGTGAGTTTGAAAGAAGGGGCCACTTTGGCATATTTTCAATGATATCTCGGCCATAAGATGAGGTACAAAGTTGAAAAATTGGTATATCGGTTTTTATCAAATAGACCTATAAAATGGCGTATAAATTATTTAAATACCAGGGTGGGGCCGATTCTGTATGGCAATGCGCCCATACCCTTTCATTATCATTTACCAATAATTATTCAGAGAAAACATTTATATTTTATGAGTAATTAATAGTTTACCCAAAAGTAAAACATCACTATGAGAATACTAATAAAGCAAAGATGTTATCAAATAAACTGCAGGCATAATTTCAGTGTCTTTATTTTAAAAGACAATAATCTTATTTAACACTCACAGTTCGGGACTGATTCAAAAACCAATCTACCAGCAAACCTGTGTGCTGCTTTTTATGGAAACGTACCTGCTGTGAACTTGATATTGTGTATGCAGTGCAATGAAGAGCATACATTTACTAAAATAATATCTAAATTTATTTTTTGCAGTTGTGTTTAAAGCAATTTCAAAATATGTGGAATAGTAGATTGATTTCAATGTTGTAATTAATTATTGTTGACAATTTTGTTATTTCAAAGAAATGAATTACAAATCAGAAAACCGTATTTAGAAAGAGATTACATAATAAAAAAAAGGTAAAAAATACTTTAATATAAAATATCTAATAGTAAATTTTGATAATACAAACATACAATATTTGAAATAAGTAATTATATCAAATTAATGCAACAAGAAAAAAATAAATTATAATTAATTTATTGATGGGAATGTGATAAAATGAATAAAATTTTACTTTGGAAAAGCTCGGCAGGCTTCAAAAAAATATTCAAAAAACTGCATTGAGCCCAAAGACTGCTGGTTGCTCATCCTTGATATATTCTATTCGACGCTTCAATATGAACTGAGTCATTGTGCACACAACTGTCTAGTGCCGAGTGATATGCTAGACTTACCTTGTCCCCTCATAGGGACAGCCAAGTGAAAAAGCCCAAGGCTAAATAGATTATAAATCAATCTTCATTCTAGTAACATTTTGAGAAGGTTGATGCCACTCAGTAAAGAATAAAACAAAAAATGAAATTCATTTTTGGCTTTGGCTTTTTTACTTTAAACATATAAAAGACAAAAATTAAACAATAGAAATTAAATCTTAAAATTAATTTGATTACTAAAGTTATATGCAGTAAATATTAAAAAGAAATTGGTGGCAATGTAAGTAAAATCAACTTCGATCTCTTCATAGAAAAAAGTTATCAATTAACTTCACCAATCTGAAAAAAAAGGAGTGTTGAGAAATGGTACATTGAGTGTTGTATTGAGCTATTTACTACAAATCCTTATCCGCCTTATCAGTGTAACAGTTTCTTATTTTTAAAAAAATGATATATAAATAATTATACCATTAATATATATACATAATATATAAATATATTGACCTTGACAAAAAATAAACGCGATGAAGCTAATTAAATAGATAAACATGTAATAAAACATGTTGAGTAAAAGACCACAAAATTAAAGAATGATTAAAAATGGATTTTCCAACAGTTTGATGTCTTTTCTCAAAAATTCTTAAATCACTTAGTAAAACATCATTTTATTTATATAAATTAAGTGAGAAACTTCAAATATCTTACAAAACATATTTTTCTTGCAATAACCTCAACTAAAAAAATACTACTTTGGATTGATCTAGTTTATAGTCACATTCTTATACAGAGGCTATTTTTTTACCGTTAATATCTTCCAGATCGTCCACTCCTTGGATCACCACCTTGAGAATCTTTACGTGAATTACGGTCTCGGTCGCGGGACCTGGAGTCGCGCCTATCACGCGATCGAGAACGACGTCTACTTCCACGATCTCGTGAACGGGAGCGTGATCTACGAGATGAGCTCTTGCGCCGTGAATACAAGTAGCTAAAAGTCGATTCAAATATGAGTAAAAATTTACCATATTCATTATAACTATAATAGTCAATTGGCAAATATTTAAAATAAAACGTAAATGTTACCGTCTCAATTCCCTTGAAATTGGTTTTAAGTGCATGAAGTTGCAGAAACCAGATCGAGTACATTCGCCCATCTCATATTGACGGCAACAAGCTTCTCGGAAATCAGTTACAGGTGACAATTCAGAGTAAACAGGTCTTCCACCAAACCATCGGTTGTTTAAATCAGCAGCGGCTCGTTCAGCATCTTCTTCTCTTTTAAACTACAAAATATATGATGCAATTTGTACTACAGATAAAAATAAATGCTTGCATGATAAGCAATTTACTTCAAAATGGTCTAAAACAAGTACAGTAGAAGTTCCTTATTCGCGCTTCCTATATACGCGTTTTCGCTATTCGTACCAAAAAATTTGTGACCCAATTTCTATATTCGCGGCTAAAAATTTATATGTATCGAACCCAAAATTCTTTGCCTTCATTTTGAACTAATAAAGAAATCTTTGACATAAGCTGCCTTCGCCGCTATCGGTGTTTTTGAGAATGTAAACTAATGGAATGAAAATAACCTTATTTATTACACAATGAATAAAATTTAAAATATACAATAGTAAAATTGGACTCAAATCGACATGAAATCTACATTCCCAGCCCATTGAAGAAGAGCAATTCACTTCAATTGCTTCTAAAAGCATAGACATTTAATTTGCAAAATCTTAGTGAAGAATTACAAAAGAACTGTGCAATTTCTATATGGGCATTGATCTATATATGTAAAGTGTTATTTTAAGAAGCAAATTACTGATATGACTGAGTATCAGTTTGAATTAAGGGGTTAGGGGTACTTGGAATTTTTGAAAAATCGATTTTTATTTTTTTTTTGCATTTTCATTAAGTGTAATATCTTGAAAATGTTCTCTGAAAATTTCAAGTTGATCCGATGATTACTTTTTGAGTTATTGGACTCTTACCAGCGCGCTGACGTAAGTGGAGAGCTCGATACTTATACTCAAGATTATTCTCCCTCACCTCCTGATGTTTTAAAAGCTTTTAAACCGATTTACGACGATCTCAGCAATAATAATTTACTTTTAAGATGTGTAGTTCAAGATTGAATCCATAATCAGAAAAAATTAAGAGCTTTAACCAACTAGTGTAAAAAATATGCCTAGAAACCGTGAATACTAGTTCTACTATCGTACAAATTGCTGATTGCATATACATAATCATTATGATTGATTATGGATACCCTAGGACCTAATTGTGGGTATAATTCTTATTAGTATGCTGAAAAATTGGATGCCGCACGTGTGAAAGTGGCAGATCAGCGCGCCAACAAGAGCACTCGGGAGGCCAGAATGCTTCATAGGCAACAGCAAATACAAATTTTGGAAACTTGCACAATGACTGATGAACTATTATATGGCCCAGAAATAGATGACTCGGTTTAAGTAATTCAATAATTCGAATTTCTGTACGTAAATCCAATGTGAAACTTTAAACGCGTTTTTCTCAAAACTATGTTTTTTGAACCGGTGACCACTGTAACTCAAAAACCGCTTAGTAAATTTTAATGAATTTTATACAGCTTTTAGAATACATAATAAACTCGGGCCTGATCGAAGGATTTTTATTTTTTCAAAAATTTCAATTTTTTAAGACCAATTAACTGTTGATTTTTTACCCAAAAATCTAGATTTTTTTCCTGATGCTGCCATTTTGTTACTTTTTGCAAAAAAAAGAAAACCTTCGATCAGGCCCAGGATTATCTATTTATAAAACTATTTTTTTATTTGATTGATTTTAGATGAATCTCTAAGGAGTTATGATGGTCACCGCCAGGACCGTTTTTTGAAACAGGGTCAACAAAAATAGCTATAACTTTGGGAATATTTATTATTCTTTTCTAAAATTTTTGTTACTTCAAGTCAAAACATTGTATAATAATGCCGTATTAATATTTTTGTAAAAAAACATCGTTTAATAACAAAAAAAATTTTTTTGAAAATTCTCATTTTTTCGTGCCTCCAAGTACCCCTAATCCCTTAAAGAAGCAAAACAATATTACAAAGTTCTTCAAATCATTGCCTTAGCTTCAACAAAATTAATCAAAATGTACAAAAACTATAATTAAAAATGATATTTGTTTTAAGTATAAAAGACCTCATATTAAATTTAGTTATCTAACATTAATATAAAACTTTTATAAATTGACTTATTTTAATATGGGATCTGTTATACATAAAATATTGCATATTAAATAATAGTTTTCAACAATATTTATTTTTCTGTATTGTGTTGCCTTGGAACGTATCCCCTACAATTCCGTATAAAATGCCATCCTGCCATTTGCAAATTCTTTATTCACGGAATTTTCACGGAACGTATTCCCCGCGAATAAGTAACTTCTACTGTATATAATTACTTTAAAAAGAGTATTGTTCCTTACTAACTTTTATACTTGTTTATCTATCTATGCTTACTGAAATAACACAAAAGATTTAAAAAAATATTATTGTTAGTAAGTAAGGCTATATCATGCTACTGTGCTCAGCAACAAGAATCAATTATATGAACTATTTAAAAAATTCATGAACAACTCATTGTATGAACTAGAGATGGGTAACTCATTCCGATATAACTCCTTCCTCGGAGTGAATCCGAGCGGAGTTGTATCGAAGATTTCGTCATATCTGACTTCCCTAAACTGGTACTAAATCTGTTAACATGTATAGACATTTGCTTCAGTTTTTTTTTACTAATATAAAGATTTGCGTCGAAAGAAGAGGTTACTTTGTCGTCTCACAGAAAATGTTATGTCTTTCTAGAAATAAAGTGTCCCAAAATAATGCAATTTTGTATTCTGCATTCTGTATATGATAATCCTTGTACGTAAATGCCCTCCTTCAAACCAGCAGAGAAAAATTTAGTGTTATACTATTACTTTTGCACTATTACGATTTTACAATAGTGTAAAAGTAATAGTATGCTGATCGAACTATCTGACATATGTACAACTAATTTTCGAAAAGAAAATAATCGGAGAATGTGAAGTATTATTTTGTTAAAAATATTATACATGTATTAATAAAAATTTGTTCTTATTTCATACATGAAATTTATAGCATTATTTTCGAATAAATATAAAAAAATATAATTCCGTTTTTTTTGTCAACACTGCAAAAAATATAAGCCATTGATTCGATCGTTTGACATATTTTTACAATGCAACAATTAATGGTAAATTTTATTTAATTTACTTTATTGAGATTTATTTATTCATAAATTATCATCTGGTTGCCTAGTTGCCAAGTTGACCTTTTGAAGCAAAAGAATCACCCTGATATTTCAACATTTTTATTGCCTCAATTTCGGCATATATAGTTTGAGATTTGTATGAATATTGAAATGCATAAAATAGTAATTTTTCAAACACTTCGCAAATCCTTAGATTTGTGAACTACACATTATAAAACACAAGTGTGTCGAGTATTAGGTTTCAAATTTGTTGAAGTCATGGAGTTGTTAAGCGGATATGACTCCTCTCTGAAGCGCAGTCATATATCTTAACCGATCCCGCTTCGGATATGATAAGCAAATCTCTAGTATGAACAAAACTGCTAGAGAGCTCATTTTTTTTCTCTGGCAATTTAAATTAAAAATTACCCAAAATATATTCAAATTCATAAAAAACGTCTGGTTAAAATAAGGCAAATGAAAAGTACTTGATCTAACATTTGATTTGATAATGCATATGAAACAGACCCAGAAAGTTTTTCATCAATATGAATTATTAATGTTGATAATGAACATACTTCAAAAACAGGTATTTAAAGCAATAAACTAAATTAGGCTTAACAGTAAACTAAAATACCTTTATGTAGACATTTCCAACTAAATGATCACCTAAATTATCACAAACATTCATTTCCTCGATTTCTCCATACTTGTCCTCACACTCAACAAAAACATCTTCAAAGAAGTTGTCATAATGCTCTTGCATCTCTTCGTCAGAAACATTGGCTACCACTAAAATAATAGGATAACAAACATAAAAATAAGATTACAAAAATAAGAAAATATATACAGTGGTACCCCAACATAACAACATAATTGGTTCCATACCCATGCTCGCATGGCAAATCACTTGTATCTCAAAACAAGTTTTCCCAGATACATTCCCATTAATTTGTCCCAGCCCTATTGTTTTTGTTAAGTTTTTCAATAATAAACATAAATTTTCAAGATAAAACAATTATTTATGAAGCTGAAATTCAAATTCTGCAAAAATATAAATTAATATATGAAAAATGAAATAAATCATCGTTGTTTAAAAAAAAAAACTATCCAAAGCGCATTATTTTTTCACCATTCATGATATTGCAAAATGAAATTAGATGTGTTTATGTTACAATGCTGAAACTTTTGCAACTTTTTTGAGGTGATTTTTATCCATTAACTTTTTACCAATCAGAGCAGCTTCTAAATTATTTCAAGGTCCTTTAGCTGGAGTTATACATTTTATCAACTCTTTCTGTTGACAACAGTACATAATTACAATGTGTTACACTCGTACATCATTGCCATCCTCATATTTTTCAAGTTTTATTTAAAAAAACATAGTCATTAACTATTATAAAACAGCTAAAATATTTCTATGATAGCCAAATCGTTGTTACAACTGATTTGAATTTCATATTTTCGTTTCGCCATTAACGCATTTTCTAAAAAAAACTTCTATTTTACTCGCTCAAAGCTCATATCTCAAATATTGCTCGTACGACAAAGAAACGAATCGCACGTTTGGCGGCCCGTATCTCGAAACACTCGTACGTCAGGTCACTCGAAAGCCGGGGTACCACTGTATTAATAAATGTAATGAAATGTACATACAATGACTTCCATCGGCAGATTTGGCAGAATTTTGAGGATTCACATAGAGGTTCTGCAGCAAGCAAGTTTGAGAGAAGGTAGGCTTATTGTGGATTCTAGAGCATCGATCTCCATGTCTACAAGCTCCGATTTTGAAATAAAACGAGCAGTTTACTCTGAAAAACAAAAATAATATCAGAATTCGTTATTGTATATGCCGCATCAAAATTTTCTTACTTGTCTTTCTCTGTTCCAAAAATCGAAGCCAAATACTCGGCCATTTGTCAGAGTTTTCAGGCACCAGTGGAATTAAATAAACCGAAGTAAATAATAACTTCACTAGCTCCGAAACGCTATATAAACACAGCAATAATTATCATTAAAACAAAGATGACAGGTTGCACCGCAGCCAGGAAGAGTAGAACAGTAGAACCGACTAGAAAAGTGTTACCAGACTACGACACTTTTATATTGTACAGGTGGCGCGAAAACCAAAACTGTTTCAAATGCATTGAACATAATAAGCATCATTTATCTATGATAAGAATATGATAAGAATGTGTTTGAGCATAGATAAAAAAATGCGTGTTTGAGACAATTGTGAATCGTCACAAACTAAAGCAGCGTGATTGCTTTGAAAAAAAAGTTCAACATTTTCAAAATTCTCAAAAATCAAATTTAAAAAAATTCAAATCAAAGTTTTAAAAAAAATTAATCTTTTTTTAAAAAAAATAATTTTTGGTACGGAAAGTTATAGCAATTTGCCTTAAGGAAAAAATTTCTATTCCATGTAATTTTCTTTCCAAACTTTAAACGCATTTTTCTCGAAATAGTGTTTCCAAAGTCGGTGACCAACATAACTCCAAAACGACTGATCCCACTAGTCTCAAATTTTAGCACGAGCTTCTTAAATATATATATTTCAGTGATGAATGGAAGATTTTTCCGATCCGATATATACTTTTATTTTTATAAACAATTTAAAGTCAAAATTTCGCAAAAAAACATTTTTTGTAAAGAAGCCACCATTTTGTCAAAAAATATTATTATGCACATTCCTTCGATTAATCACTAGATTTATCATTACTTTAATGAAATCTCTTTGGTTTTTTAATTTCAGATGATTTAGTACAGAGATAGAGTGGTCACCGCAAAACTTGTTTTTCAAGAAGTGCTTCCGGAAATCAGCTGTAACTGTTTTATTTTAAATAAATATTTTTGCTCGCAATTGTTTTTAAAACTAATTAAAATATGCCTTTATATGCGTATAAATTTTTGTTTCAATAGATTGAATAGTTTTTACAGAAAAAAATCTCAAAAAATCGCTTTTTTTCGGCATTCTAACCGTATATAACCCTTAAGGCACGTTGGCATACACTACTAGTTTTCTCTTATGTTGAATTTTCCTTTGCTTTTCTTTTTCTAAACATACTAAATTTTCCTCGCTTTGGAACCTATGCCAAAATCAGTATAGTTTTGCTGTTATAACGACTGTCACTACCGTACCCTGACAATCGTACGCAGTCTCCATCACTTTATTCTTATTGGCTATGTGCGAAGGCATGGAAGGGGAAGTCAAATCGACCGAAGCGTTCGTAGTGGCTAACTTGGAGCACTAAAAGGGGCTATTATAAACAAAATTTTAAACAAAAACACATAAAATATTTATTTATTTCAAATTTAAATAAGATAATTAAAAATGAACCACCATGTCTGTTGTGTAGTGGGTTGTAGAAATAACCAGCAAAAAAGTGACTGCAAATTCTATACATTTCTACAGCTAAGTGGAAAGAAATCAACGGGAAAAGTGGATCGCAGCGGTTAGAAGAATAAAGTAAGTATCATAACCTTATTGTTATAGAAATACAATTTGGAGTATTATGAATAGTTGTAAAATTGTTATGTTTAGAAAAAGAAAATTATAAGTCAATAAATTGTTGTATTATCAAAATTTAATGCTTACTAAAAATGTTTGTAAAACAATGCAATTAATACAAGCCTGAAATAATGAAAAATACATATTTATATATTGTATATTGATTATGTATAACTATTATCTATATATTAATTACATTTTATTATATAATAATTGTAATTTTATGATTAAAAGAAAAATAAAAGTTATCACATAGCGAAAAATGTTTATTTTGCAAACAGTTTAATTAATACAATGCTGAAATAATGCGAAATATATATTTGTAGTGTTGATGGATCACCGTGGGTTCCCAAGCCCTATGATCGCATTTGCAATGAATCGGTCGAGGTATTGAGTCCTACCTACTTGTCAACTTGGTCTTGTCTTTATAATAATGTCTAAACTAGCTGTAAGTGGAATTCTGTCTTAAGGCATTAAGGCATCGTGCCTTAAGGCAAATTGCTGGAACTTCCCGTACCAAAATTTATTATTTTTTTAAAAACGATTGACATTTTTTAAACAAATTTACTTCAAAAAAATAGATTTTTGAGAACTATAAATTAAACAAAAAATTACTTTTTTTTGAAAAAATTTTTTTCCAAAAAAAAATCTAATTTATTTTTTTTTTTTTAATTTTTTTTTGGAAAAAATAATGTTTTCTTTATTTTGGCATATTTTGGAAGATCTTTTTTCAAAGCAATCGTACTGCTTTAACTGCATAAAGACAAAATGTCAAAGCGCGTAAGCGCCGCGTCGCCGTCTAACGAATAAATATTGGTACGGAACCCATAGGAATGCAAACAAAATTTATACTTATTGTTAAAATCTCTATAAAATATCTGATAATTTGATGTGCATATGTCTAATGATCATTTTTGACCGCCAAATGGCATTTTTTTTTTACTTTTTTCGTTAAATCTCCGAAACCGCTAGACCTGCCTTTATGAAAATTTGATCAGTTCTTCATCTTGTTAATACAAGTAAAATGTTTTTTGAATTATTAAAATCGGACGCTCCGTTCTCTTAAAAACTGAGTTACCGTTTTCGACACTTTTTGCCCCGTATCTTTAGAACGGCTGGACCTGCCTTCGCCAAAAACTAATCAGCACGTCTCCTTATCAATACGAATCGAATGTTTTTGAAATATTAAAATCGGTTGATCCGTGTTCCCGAAATCGTCGACGAAAATTTGTATCCGCACATACATACACACACATACATACATACATACACACACACACACACACATACATCCATTTTTTCTAAGGTATGCCAAAATGTTAAGAAACCTCTGAAACGTAAAGATATATAAAAATTTTCATTTTCGATTTTTTTGCGATTACTATAACTTACCCTACGGGAAGTTAATTATGTCTTTATAATAGTGTCTAAGTCTTTAGTTTGACCAAAAAAAAAATGAGTAAATTAGTTTATTATTTACTTATTCTATTGATAAAATACTATTTATCATTATTATATTGTTTTTATTAAGAACTATTCCGAGATTATGACATTAGCTTTGAGGCACTTAACCTTAAATTATTTACTGCATTTCTTTATTTAATTTAATCTCATTATACTTAACTATGTTTTAAGTACGTTGAAGTAAATTTAATAATTCCAATAAACATTCAGCGTTCACATTATTACTGTATCTTGTTTATTATTATTTATAACAATTATTTAATATCTTTTTTCTTTAACAAACATGTAAAACCCATGAAAACCACACACTGATACCCCCAATTAGTTCATATTTATTACGGCGCTGCATGGGCGCTGCAGTCACGCTCGGAGCGAATATAACTTTCTACATATTGTCTTTCCCCAAAATGTAGTATGATTATAGAAATCTGTCAATGCACTACGTGAAATTTATATACTAAATCTGAATTTGAATAAGTTATTCAGTGCATATTGTTCAAGAGCAATGCATTTGAGAGCAATTTTTAAGGAAAGATTATAAACAAATATTAAACTCCAACATACAGAAAATCATAATTTATCAACAATACTGACGTATCACAGTAACTAACATAAACATTTGATAGTATTTTTACATCTGTTCACTGCGCCTGATTCTTGACATCTAAACTGAACTTAGTAAGCGCGGGTGTTGTACCCAAGCAATAGGCCCTGGAATAATTTTATTCATTTTTTTAAACTGAAATTTGAATTTGAAAATATTTTTTACGATTTTTTTATAATGTTATTATTACGGGTAATATTGCTGTTATCGTTCACAATTCGAGGACAAGAAATTATTTGGCCGCATTTAATTAGAGATAAGCCCAAACGAAGTGCAGATTTCTTTTCGGGTAAATTTCATCGATTCGGACAACAACCTAAAAATCAACAAGGTATCCTATTTGTTCAGGAAGGAAGATCCAGAATCAAAAAGGACGTGTTAACGGAACTTATGGAAACTGGTGAAGATTTAGATGTTGGAGTCGATAAACAATTTGCAGATTTTGAAGATTTCAGCGAACATATCCACTATCAACCAAATATGGAAGAATTCATGAAGCCAGAAGATGCGCCTTCATCTCCGAGTAGAAAACGCGACTATTTACGGAGGTATAACAAAATGGTCGGTTTTGATATTGATAAATTAACTGATAAACAAATACTGTCCGTAATGGATCGTTTGACCGATGAAGAAAAGATGACATTAGAAACTGCGGTAAAATCAAATTACGAAGCAGATTATGAGGAAGTAAGAAGGAAACGAGAGGAATTCATAAAGGAGGATCAAGAAAAAGATTACTTTAAAGCTGGTGGTGCGATTCATGTCAATGTTGTTAATTATTTTTATTTTAATTTCTAAATCTGTTTATAAACGATTATTTTTAATATAATTATATGATATTTATTATATGCCTCTTTTATCTTTATAAAATCATGATTTTATAATTAGGTTATAAATAAACTGGCCTTTGTGAATATAATGCAGTTTTGCCACCAAGAGAAACTCGATCCATATACGTATGTTGGTTGTATACGTAAATATACATATTCTTGTCTATATTTATTGGTGGTGTTGAACGTCATCTCCCATAGATATATAAGTATAAATGTTCTCCACAATATCTCGTTGCGCTGTTGCGCACTAGAACGTGGGCACACGAAGAAAACATGCTTTGCTCCATAGATAAGTAAACATGCTTTGCTCCTTTAATATCTTCTGAACAAAGCTGATTTATCTAGGAAATTTATCTAGGGCTGATACTCCGGTGAGTATATATATATATTATATATATATATATATATAATATATATATATATATATATATATATATATATATATATATGTGTTCATTTATGTGAGCATAGAAGAAAATTTTATCTTGCGCCGACAGCTGTATTGATTTCAAAAACAAAAAGTTGTTCAATAATAATAATTCATTAAAGTTTAGACTCCTTGCATATTCAAAGCGAGGCCGACTATTTGAACTATCACTATTGGAAATCTGTACAGTATTGAATAATCTGCAATAGATTCAATATTAGGTTTCAAGATTCTGCAGCAATTCGGTACTTATAAATAACTTAAATTAATATATTGATTTCTTATTGATTTTACGTAAGGCAAACGCAATTCGTATAGATTTTGATTGAACTCTATAAATTTAAAAATAATACATAGCAAAATAAATAGTACAAACAATGTTATTTTATATTAGTTTTATAATACAATATTTTGCACAAAACCTAATTTGTGATCTAATTCATAATTTTCATAATTTTTTTATTTATAATAGTTTATATCGTTGTTTGTACAATATTTAATTTTACCATGAATAATTTATTTCTGGCAAACTATTGTAAATTCGTTTTTAATATTTGGTTTATTCAATACATTGCAAACATGCACTTTTAATTTATTATGAATAACGTCCACAATACATAAATTAATAACTTAGATAGTTTAACTTGCAAATAAAATAAAATAAGATCAATCAAAGTTATGTCTAGATATGGTTTACAATTATTCATAGTCGCTCAAATCAGAACTAGCATTCGGAGCCTGCCTTGCATCTGATTTCGTTTTCGGATTCATGGCTGTCTGTAACAAAATAATATCAAATAATTTCAAAACTAGAAAAATACAATAAGTTATCAGATTTAAATTTTGACTTTTGATACAAGATTAGGTTAATATATAACAAACGAAGGTTAACTCTTATTTTGATTGAAAAAAAAACACACAAAAATAATGCATAAGCAAGGGTTATGCATTTGTATACCCTTAATGGCTTTCATAAATCATAAAACATTTTTCAAATGAGAATCTTTCTTCAAATTCCAACAAATTTTATTCCATTTTTATTATTCGAAAATAATTATTTATTCAGTCAACCCTTCGACAACGCGGTACTCTGGAAAGGCGGTTTCCATACTACGTCGAGCTGAAATTACAGCAGCGCTTACAGTTTTGTTCAACCATTAGTTCCTCCCGCGCAACTTATGAATAACTATAATAATTAGATATAGTTGAAAAAGGCTTAAATATAAGTTTTATTATCGACTATTGCATGTTTACTGCATATATGTATATATATATATATATATATATATATATACATATATATATATATATATGTACGTGTTTATATAAACGTGTCATTTTATATCCTAGCTGTATAGGGGAGGAAGTCCCGTAACGCCGGACGGCACAAAGCACCGTACACTCTATTTAACACGTATTATTTGAGCAAGTATAAATCTTTTCATTTCAAAATACAGTGAAAGAAGCACACAGGTACAGGATCACGCGCCAAGCCTCGCCTATGACGCACACGGCCACGGCGAGAGCAACCCTTTCCTGTTTTAGGCGCAAAATCACGACGTCACCTAAATATCAATGGAAGTAATTCTAGTATATTAATGCATTTACATTTGAGTGGTATGCAAAGATAAAAGTTGTACTTGATTGTTATCCGTAAAATGGTAGAATATTATTAGATCTTCTAATCATTTTTGTAGGTGCCACCAAATGAACGATAATGTCTGTCCTTAGCACCGGACACTGAGTCGTCCGTTACTGCAGGACAGTAAACATATTGATATTTCTTGTGAGAATATACGTAATTTATTTCAATTATTTATTTTGTTCTGCATGAGTGCTAACGGTCACTACATACTCCATTTTTCGTATTTCCTAGTCGAAGAATGAAAATCTTATGGTAAATGCACCAGCTGAGAGCATTGGGGTGGCCCAGAAACAATAGGTGGTTTAGGGTGGAATAGTGACTTTTTTTGCAATATCTAATATTCGTCAAAGACATGTGCAGACATTCCAGAGTGGAGATAGCTACATACGAGGTCTGTTCAAAAAGTACCCGGAATTTTTCGTTTTTTCAAAAAATATTTATTTATTCGTCTAATTTTGTGGTCCCCTTCAAAGTAGTCCCCCCCAGATATAATACACTTATGCCAGCGTTTTTTCCAATTTTCGAAGCACCCTGATATTCACTTTTTGATATGTCCTTGAGCACTC
>NW_020538040.1:24335890-24391237 GCF_003426905.1 Ctenocephalides felis
ATAGAAATAAAGTTTAAAATTAATAATAATGTACATAAAATTATTTATGGAAATTATTGTTATTATTGTGTATCCTATGCCAACCCGAATTAAAACTGATTTTACGAAATATTAAAATTTATATATAAATATATTACTTATATGGACAATATAAATGACTAGATAGTTGATAAATAATCTTAATTTATTAACGTTATTAATGAAATATTTAATTATATATAATAAATAATAATTTATCTTAATATTTACGATATTCCTAAGTATTTAAATAGCGTATATTATTACATGACTGGTGGCACCATATAGAAAATGTCGACGATAAGTCAATAATCGCCTGCACACATACATTTTCCTAAATTTGGTCTAGAAATCAAATATATTTAGTGATATATAAATTAAAGTAAAAACTACTGCTACAGATCAAGTTGATGCTGCTGCAAGGCTCAAGCTCTTACCACTGAGCCACGACAAGTCATTTAATAAGACTAATATTTTAATAACTTTCCGTAGAGTATGTTATAGTAATCGCAAAAAATCGAAAATGACAATTTTTATATATCTTTAAGTTTCAAAGGTTTCTGAACATTTTGTCATACATAAAAATAATGGATAGATGTGTGTGTGTGTGCGGATACAATTTTTTGTCGATGATTCAAGGATCACACAGATCAACCGATTTGAATGACTCAAAATACATTCGATTTCTATTGGTGCTTATTAGTTTTATGCAAAGGCAGGTCCAGTCGTTTTGAAACTACTGGGCAAATAGCGTCAAGAGTGGTAATTCAGTTTTTTGGATAACGGAGCGTCCGATTTGAATTGTTCAAAAAACATTTCATTTGTATTGACGAAATGAGGAACTGATTGAATTTTTCGGAAGGCAGGAGCAGCGGTTTCGGAGATCCAATGAAAAAAGTTAAAGAAATGCCATTTGCCGGCCAAAATGGTTCTTAGACATATTAAATTATCAGATATTTTATAGATATTTTGATAACAAATTTTGCTTACGTTTTTCTGGGTTCCGTATCAATGTTCATCCGTTATACTGCGACGCGGCGCCCACGCGCTTTGATATTTTGTTTTTACGCAGCAAATGTATCGCGATTGCTTTGAAAAAAAAAAGTTAAAATTTCCAAAATATTTCTAAGTATAAAAAAATCAAAATTTTCAAGTAGGTCAATTCTTTTTCAAAATTTTTAAATATCTCAAAAATCTATTTTATAAATATATTCAAAGATCTAAATAAAAATTGAATCTTTTTTAAAAATTTTAATTTTTTGTGAGGGAAGATACAACAATTTACCTTAAGGCACGATGCAATACACCACTAGTTTTTTTCTACTTATTCAACTAGTTTATACTTTTCTACTAAATATATAGTTAATGGAGTTTTATTATTAAAGTTTACAGATAACAAAACGCATGCTCTCCTTTGGACCGCTTTTCATAGTTAATTATATGTAATTTATTGGTATTTACAAGAAGTCGATACGTTTTCTGTATTATATCTTACTACTACGATCAATTCTGAACGAAGTCAACAATTAAGAGTTGTTCAATTAATTTTAATTCACAGCGTGAATTTCAATTGGTATAAATTTACTGCGATTTATTAAGATGAGCATGCATAAAACTACCTGCAATATAGTAATATATATATATATATATATATATATATATATATATATATATATATACAATATGCACGCTGACAAGGTAGCTTGAAGGTCGATTTTGATATTAGAATAAGAAGTTTCTAGCTGGACAAGTTTGTAATCGGATGATATCACTGAAGTTAATTCCAAGGTTTCCAAGAAAAACAAACAACTAACGGTTCATAATCACATTTCATAATTTCTCGAAATGTTTCTTTAATTATTATTTAATTAATTTATGGACAAACAACTTTCATTATTTAAAAAATTGTGACTACTAAAAATAATACTTTGAGTTATTAATAGTGGTTTTGAATTATTGTGTAGAGTATAAATAAAAAAAGAGCGCGCGTAAGGTTCACACAAGATGGCTTTTGAATAAAAATAAATACATAATATAACAATTTTGAATAATGTTTATTAATAATATGGTAACACTCGTGATGCACATATTTATTAGTGTCAACCAACCATTATACACATTTATATAATGATAAATTATAATTTATATATTTATAATAGCATTAAAAATATGTATAATATTTAAAAACAATGTAATTAAAGTCATACTTCAAATATGACATGATCGGTTTGTCATTGTAATTAGCATTTAGAAATGAACCTTCATAAGAGAAATGAAGTAATTGCTGATTAATAATTCTATAATATTCGTTTACTCAGTGGATTATGTTAAACAACGCCTAAACAAATATTGTTTTTGCAACTTCACTCATCATGTAAGAACTTTATGTAATTGAAATTAACATACATTAATTGACTGATGTATTTTTTTACCTTTTCGCTGGCGATATAATCTCATTCTTTGAACAGCTGTAATATCTGTTTTGCCTAAAAAATATTCTCCATTTCAATAACTTCAAAGATTTAAGAAACCAGGAATAATATAAAACTTATTTCAATAAACTTATGTTTCATACATGGCGCAAATGCTGCATTTGTTTTATTATTTTCATTCTAATTATGTACTAGGGACAGGGAATATATTCTTCTGATTCAGGTATTTTTCAAAAAATTAAGATTTGTAAAAATTTAAAATGTTTATTCATCTATGCCGATTTCCTTGTTGATATCGGTACGCATACAACGTTGATGCCGGCACGCATAAAACGACAGATCTCTATTTACATACACGACGATTAATCACAATCGACCAGTATAGAAATGATATCAACGAGAGCAAATGACGAATCATTGGCACTTGACTCTTATCTTATCTGCCGTAACGCATTTGTACGGATTTACACCCTAGTCGCACCTAAGGAAGTTTTACTTCAAAAATCTAAAAAAAAATAAAAACATGTTTGCGACTTTTTGGAACTATTAAGTTTAAGATGTCCCATGGAAGCAAAAAAATATCTGAATATCTTTAAGATTCTATTGCAAAACGCCTGTTACTAATTACCCCTGTTACAGATATAGCTTCTAACTATTATCATCAGCTCAGTTTTGCATTATAGGCAAAAATTGTGTTTTACAGTCTATTTTAGTGGTGCCCTTTGAAGTTTTAATTGATCGACTACACAATCGATTGATATGATCTTCTAATACTTTCAGTTTTTATTTACTAGTGCGCTTTATGTTGTTTACTATTTGGATATTTGCCAAATTAGTTCGCAGTTTCTCATATCTTTTTTATTCTCTTAATTTTGAAAGAAGATTCTCAAAAATAACACTTTAATGTGAACAGATATATTATATACAACTTTTAATGTTTTTTGCAATGATGTTGTTATTCATTGTAAACCAGAACAGACAATTTTTTAATGGAAACTTTTTCATACTATTCATTCTGAAACAGTGTTTCTATGTGATCTCTTAAAGATTCTTCTATTTTATAGAGAAAATGTATAATAGAGTACTTCTTAACACTTACAAATTAGTATCCTTAATATCCATTCAAACTAGCATTGCATGATTTTTGCTTCGGGATGCATTATTGCAATTTGGTCTAATATATATGAGCAAATATATTATAGAAACAAAATTGATAAAAAAAATTAAATAAAAATAAAAAAAAACCATATGCTAAATTGCTATAAGGTTTACTCATCATAATTAGATTTAATATATAGTATTAATATGAAATTTATTTAAAGTTCTTTAAATTTATTATTTAATCTTACTACTTCAAAACTATTACTTGTACGGAATACATATCGCACATACCTACTTAGTATATTTAAAATTATACCAAAATAATAAAAATTCCAATTTAAAGTTTCAAATTTCATCAAAAAGAAAATAATTGTTGATATCGGTACGCATACAACGTTGACTCCGGCACGCATACAACGACAGATCTCTATTCACATACGCGACGATTAATCACAATCGCCCCGTAAATAATTGGCGTTCGACTCGTATCTTATCTTATCTCAAGTAACGCATTTCCGTTGCATTTCTACGGATGGGCCCTAAAGAAATTTTACTTCAGAAATTTATTGGTACGGGAAGTTCTAGCAATTTGCCTTAATGCACGATGTCATGCACCACTAGTTAACTTCCCGTAGGGTAAGTTATAGTAATCGCAAAAAAATCGAAATAAAAATTTTTGCATTTCTCGACGTTTCAAAGGTTTTCTGAATATTTTGGCATACCTTAGAAAAATGGATGTATGTGTGTGGTGTGTGTGTGTGTGTGTGCGCGTGTGCGTGTGTGTTTTATGTGCGGATACAAATTTTCGTCGACGATTTCGGGAACACCGATCAACCGATTTGAATAATTCAAAAACATTCGATTCGTATTGATAAGGAGACGTGCTGATTAGTTTTTGGCGAAGTCAGGTCTAGCCGTTCCGAAGATACGGGGCAAAAAGTGCCGAAAACGATAATCAGTTTTTAAGAGAACGGAGCGTTCGATTTTAATAATTCAAAAAACATTTTACTTGTATTGACAAGGTGAAGAACCGATCAATTTTCATAAAGGCAGGTCTAGCGGTTTCGGAGATCTAATGAAAAAGTAAAAAAAATGCATTTGCGGTCAAAATGATCATTAGACATATGCACATCAAATTATCAGATATTTTTATAGAGAATTTAATAATAAGTATAATTTTGGTTTACATTCCTATGGGTTCCGTACCAATGTTTACGCGTTAGACGTCGACGCGGCGCTTACGCGGTTTAATATTTCGTCTTTATGCAGTTAAAGCAGTACGATTGCTTTGAACAAAACTTTAGATCTTTCAAAATATGTCAAAATAAAGAAAACATTTTTTTTCAAAAAAAAAAAAAATATAAAAAATTTTTTTTTTTTCAAAAAAAAGTAATTTTTTGTCTAATTAATTGTTTGTCAAAAATCTTATTTTTTCGAAGTAATTTTTTTTCAAAAATGTTAATCGTTTAAAAAAATAATAATTTTTGGTACGGGAAGTTCCAGCAATTTGCCTTAAGGCACGATGCCTTAATTGCCTTAAGAGAGAATTCCACTTACAGCTAGTTTTTTCTAAATATCGTGTAAGTGGCGAAGAAAGATCAGTACTCTCCGACCTCACTATATAACGATTTGTTCTTCATTGTCGAATGTTTTTCTCTCATCGCTTCCCCGCATATTTTATTACCTTTTCGATTTCATTAGAACCACAAGTTCGAGCCTTTTGTAGACACACGAGTCTCATATTAAATAGTTTTTATATGAAGACGGGAAGTGTGCGCTCGTCGGTGCAAAGAATCCTTAACAGAAAAACTCTATATGAAAATGTATATTATATATAGAGAGAGAATGCCATTTCATGCTATTAACGACCGCATTCCTTCGGAGGCGATACAACTTAAATATCCTTTATAATAGGATACATACAAAATGTATAAAGGGAGTAGAATATTGTTTATGAATTTGATACTCCTTACATACAATACTTTGTAAGATAAAAAAAAAGTCCATATTTAAACTTTCAAATTTTATTATTTACTCGCAATAAGTAATAAAAATACTTTCGATTGCTAGTACAAAAATAGGTCACTGACGATCAGTATCGGTACATATTTTATTGATGAGATTGATTCATAAAATAGTGGTGTATAGCATCGTCCCTTAAAGCAAATTGCTGAAACTTTCCGAAACATAATGAAATATTCAAGAAATATTGTTTTCAAATAAAAGTAAATAAACAAAACTCGAATCCTTATATCAATCGAATTTAAAATGAAGGACATTGTCTAATATTTATAAGCATTATATATATTGATTTGCAAAGTTAAAATTATTCATTTGAACTATATATGTGAGCTTTAGAACTATAGCTAGAATTAAAATTCGAATTATTTTCGATATTAAACAAAATTTTTTGGGGAAAATTTTCTAAAAGCAATCGTTTCGTCAACACAAGCAGAAAGTATTTTGAATTATTCAAATCGGATTCTTAGTTCTCTCAAAAACTGCAATTTTTTGCATATTTAGCTCGGTATCTCCGAAACGGCTGGACCTGCGTTTGACAAAACTAATTAGCACATCTCTCTATCAATAGGAATCGAATGTTTTTTTAACCATTCAAATCGGTTGATCTGTGCGCCCGAAAACGTTAACGAAAAATTGTATCCATACATACACACACACACATCTATTTTTTCTGAAGTATGTCAAAATGTTCAGAAACCTTCAAAACGCGAAGAAATGCAAAAATTTTCAATTACTACGGGAAGTTAATAATTAAAGTTTTTACATTTTGCATGGTTTAGAGATCCAATTGAGATTCAATTATGAACTTAGTTACATCTCTGAAGTATGATGAATTTTCCTAAATTTGTTCATTCTATTTCCATTTTTATAAAATATCTATAGGATAGAGCTAGGCTTAAAGGTTTGCGGATAAAAAGTTCTATCACCGATATCTCAAAAACAAATAATTTTTTACGATTTTTTTTATTTTTAATAATATCTGTAAGTAGAGGGGTGATGTATAACCACCCATCGCCTTAATTCTTATGACGGTTTTATTAGGAGATAACCAACAAACAAAAATACATAACAAATGTATTTTTCTATATCATCTTTATAGCTTGCACGTGGGTGGGGTAAAATGGACCTACTGAACTTTTACTCTGGCAAAGGTGTAAACAATAAAAAATAGTATATAAAACAGAAAATTAAGTTCAAAAGGGCAATTTTACAAGAGATAAATTAAATAATTAAAATTTTATTTATTCTTTAAAATTAAAAATAAGACATTGGATCTGTTTGCCACCTAAACTAACCGTCCCATTTTACCCCTAATATGGGATTAAAATTTTTCTTTGAAAAACTATAAATAAAACACATTTCTACAATGACGAATTATCTGGGAGTTTTACTGAACATGGTCAGATAGTTGTTTGTTTGATATGTGATATTTGTTGTGATATTGGTTTGCTCAAAATATAATTGCTCTAAGTCAAATTTACCTTTCTGGATTTCTATAAATTCTTCTTCTCGTGTCAATTGGGAAAATATACTAATTTCGATTTATTATTAAAAATTATTCATCGCTAAAAACTTCACAATTCTGAAATCTTCTCGTTTACCATAAATCTTTCTTCAAGTCAAAATATCCATCTACTAATTCTTGTTTTTTTTTTCTTATTACAAACCTCGCTTTTCTTCTAGCTACCTTCTAGATTTCCATAACTCCTTCTTCGTGTCAACTGGAAAAATGTGTCCATTTCCCAATTTCTATTTATTATTAGCAACATTATCGACTTGTGTGGTAAATGTTACGAGCACATGACCCGAATGTGTTACATGTTCATTTTCATTTTGAAAATCCCTCCCGCGTTCTGCCTTGATGTTGATTTGTGGCTAAAATTAGCCGCAAAGCGAATTATCCAGCGCACACATTGGCTGTTTGAGAATTACTATGGATTTATACGTTCACTAGTAAAATACATTTACATATTTTAGTTTTTATGTCCTCGTTCAAAAGTTGTTCCGTGTATTGAGAATTTCAAGATAGATTCAATGGAACAAACAGATATTACGGTTTGAGTCGATTTGTTATTTAGGCCAACTATGGGACGCTGATATTAGTCTTTTTTATTAAATTTTTTTTTGCAAAATTTTTGGTTAAGCTTAACTTAACACTAATGGACCAATTCTGCCATAAAATAGACTGTTATGGCAAGGCTATGTTACGCTGCGTTTTTCATATAAAATGGTACTATAAACTGTCTGTGTGGTTGCTGTGCCGTCAGGCGTCTTAAATATGAGACGTGAAACGCCTGATCGCACAGCAAATACATAGCATTTTGTCATAACATCGGTCTATTTTACTAGACTAGACTAGATCAATTTCTAGATTACATTATTCCTTTCATTTTTAACTTCCCCCTAGCGAAGTTGATTTTACCAGAAATTTGACTCCGAAATTGGAAAAAGTATGTGTATGTGTATGCGAACCAAGATTTTTCGTCGACATTTTCTCAAAAACTGCTGCACCGATTTCAAAAGCGTAAAAGATATTTGTTCCAAAAATATATTGATAATGACTTGCATTGATTTTTTTATAATAGACGGGTACTAGTAAATTTTTATTTCAGCGTTTTCATCAAAAATTTTGAGCAATTTTGTCAATTCAAAAACCTTCCACAAAGATATTAGTTGGTCATCGTGGTGATTAGTTCTTGGTAAGGGGGTGTCCATTAATCACGTGAGGTTTTTAGGGGGAAGGGGGTTTGACAAAAATCACAAAATATTACGTGGGGGAAGGAGGTGTATAGTAATTTACCACGTGTATTTATTTTTTACCTGAATTTTTTTTTTAAAAAAACAGAATATTTACAATTTTTCTCATAACTATAAATACACATGATATTTGGTGGGGAAAGGGGGTAATTTTGAATTACACTACAAGGAAGGGGTCCAAAATATTCAAAAAATCGATCACGTGATTAATGGAGACTCCCAAAGAATTTTCTGGGCCGTTTTCACGATATTAATTGTTTAATATAACATTTTAGTAGAACTTTGCACAAGGATAGGGTTCATGGTCTTAACGAACATCCTAAAATATTATAGGCCAACGAAAAGTAGTTTAATTTTAAATTTAAATAAACACTACGTATGTATTGAGCACGTAGTAAATAAACAAGTGCTTATTAGGGCATTTTATTATTATAAAATATTATTTACACATACAGAGTAGTTTATGTAACATGCCTTTAGGCAAAATATCACTATATTATATTTACTCTGAATAAATTTGTGTTATACCCAGGGTAAAGTTATTTATTTTTATGAAGCAAAAATTTACGATTTTATTTTAATGTAATTTCAAATTTTATTGTGTTTTTATAATATATTCAAATACAAAAATTGTTCAGTTAATAGCAAAGTTATTCGATAGCGAAAATAGATTTATTTTTTTTTGGTTACAATGTCATATTAAGTGTTGTCTTTTTTTAATAAGACAAATTTGTTTTATTTTCTTAATTCAGATTTTAAGAACCTTGTTCTTTATTTATATTTATCAAAACTTTTATAATGTTACTATCAACTATTAAAATGTTTAAATTTTTTAAATACATAAGATTATTAGTGTTCTTGGTACGTCACTTATAAAAAAAGAAAAATTAGAATTAAATTATTATTGGTAGTAATATGCAGGTTCGAATTTGTATTGATCTTTTTTCTTTAAATATTCAAAGTAAATAAGTAAATTTCATATTTTTATCGCATAATCTACAAATTCCAGCTGTACTAATACAGAATTCCAATAGATATTTAAATAAAATAAATATACAATATTTAAATGTTCTTACATAAAGACATCGGCAGCAGTTCCGTTAATCATTAAGTCTCTTGTTAAAAACTTGCATAATTTAACTATAACAAAAGTATCATTTTTTATTTAATTTTTGTATTTGATTACTAATTTAAGATACATTGATATCAATACTATATCGACCTGTAAACTAATAATCGGCTTATAATTTTCATTAATCGTATGTAAATGTTTTTTGAATTATTGAAATCGAACGCTTCGTTTTCTTGAGAACTGAGTTACCGTTTGTGGCACTTTTTGCCCCGTATCTTAGAAACGGCTAGAACTGCCTATGCCAAAAACTAATCCGCACGTCTCTTTACCAACAGCAATCGAATGTTTTTTGAATAATTGAAAGCGGTTGAACCGTGTTCCCGAAATCTTCGACGAAAATTTGTATCCGCACACACACACATGCACACGTACACACATACACACACACATACATAGATTTTTTTTAAGGTATGCCAAAATGTTCAGAAACCTCGAAACGTAAAGATATATAAAAATTTTCATTTTCGATTTCTTTGCGATTACTATAACTTTCCCTACGGGAAGTTAAATAATAAAAAAAAATCTAATTTTTCAAAAAAATCTATTTTTTTCAAAAATTTCAAAGTTTCTCAGAAATCCAATTGTTTCAAAGTTTTGCAAAGTTTTTTTTTTAATAATTTAGTTTCAGGTACGGGAAGTTCTAGCAATTTGCCTTAAGGCACGATGCCATGCGCCCCACTAGTTTTTATTTATGAATGAGAAATTTTCAGTTGATTGATCTAATTTTGAGTCCTTCAAACGATGTGCATTTTACCAAGAATTACTTATAAAGTCAATAAACATATTGAGAATGAGAAATTATTGATTTATGAAGAGGTTTCTGTTTTGTTTATAAATCGAACACCGACTTACGATATTTGTGTTAACGTATATAGTTCTTTGAAAATCAATAAGTTATTTTGGTCTTCAGTTTATTATATGTATATATTGATACTAAAAGCACGTGCGTAAGCTTTTGCTCGCAGATGTGAGAAACATTATCCTCGTTTTTTTTCAATATGAGCTTTATACATATGCGCGTTATTATATTAACACACCACACAATCTGATATATATATATATATATATATATATATATATATATATATAGGGTGGTCCTTAATATGGACATTTTCGAATTTCCTTGCTCCCAAGGGCTCAAATGGTTCCAAATTGATAAAAAATAATTTTCTTAAAATTTTCTCTCTTAATATTGTTTTTTAGATAGAGCGCAACTCAATCAAAGTTTTATATGAAAATAGCATGAAAAAATTTTCATGCGGGTCGATTTAAAGGTCACTTAGGCACATATGATATTCAGATTCTAGGGATCAAAATAAGATACTTTGCTGAAGAAACCTTAACTCTAAAGTGAATTTTGGGTGCCCCGTGCATTGACCCAAAAATAAGGGTTAATATAAAATTTCAAATATATCATAATTAAAATGAAACTCATATTAAATTTGTTTCAATGTGCGATGGTATTGATATAATTTAATTTGCAACATTTGTAAAATAACAAAAATAACACACACACATAAATAAAACATGTATATATATATATATATATATATATATATATATATATATATTTGAACTTCGAGACACAAATCGTTATATGTTGTATGTGTATATATTAAATCTTCTGCACATATAGGTTGTATACATAATAAACACTTCGTTATAAACCACTCGGTAAATGTTCAATGTTTTTCATCTTGGATGTTTATTATTTATTTATAAACCTTTCTGGAATAAATACAAAGCAGATAATCCGTGTAAACTAAATGTACATAATAAAGAATGAGTGATGCATCTGCTCATAAATTTTAAATGGCGATTTTTAACTTACCGAAAGAAAAGTTTGTTTTCTCGAAAAAAAAGCGATTTGCTATTTTTATGTTTTTTCGACGTTCCAAGTCATTTTGGATCGGATGAGACCAAGTTTGGAAAAGGTATGTGAGCGGCTGGAACGATTTCAAAAATTTAAAAGTCATTCCATATAACTCGATAAAGACTTTCGTTAATCAGTTTTGCGCGACGATCGGCCAAGTCGTTTCTTTGTAATCAACAGAATTACTGAAATTGTAATTTATTTTCAGGTATGACGAAGGTCGAGATGGATATTTGGATTTGGGTGAATTAAAACGCATGATGGAGAAATTAGGAGCTCCTCAGACCCATTTAGGACTTAAAGCTATGATTCAAGAAGTAGACGAAGATTTCGATCAAAAAATATCTTTCAGAGAGTTCCTGCTTATCTTCAGGTATAGTTAATCAATTGTATATTGAAAATCGTTTAATCTAATGAGAATATGTAAATTCTGAGAAATGGAATTTCAATTGTCAAGAATTTTCAACAATATATGATTTCAATTTTTATATGCAAATGCTCTGCAATTTTAATTTGTTATTGTAATTTTTATAATAATTATATTTTTTTATTATTCAAATTTATATTTGAATACTTTTTAGAAGATATATTTATGATAAATTTAAATACTACAATTCTAATATATTATTGTAACAGTTTTATGATTTTAAATTCAAAATTATTCGTCCTTTTTAACACATTATATTATATTATTGTTATGCATATTTTTTACAAAATCAACAGTATTTTACAATTACTGAAATTAAAAAGTAAATCAAATTTAAGTTTATTTGCATTATTTTCCTTGCTTTTATATAGAATAACTATGTAAAATATTTTGATATCGAAATTCTTCATATCATATAAAAAGACTCTTGTCTCCAGAAATATTTGCAATCAGAGTTTCATCATACTCTGGAATTTTGTAGCTACATATTTCTTATTTTAATAAGATATTTTTTATCATAATTTGTTCTATTTATTTGTTCATTATAATTATTTTAATATTTGCGCAGAATTCTGAAAACTGTTATGCTCCTTTTGCATTATCTTAGATTAACTTTAATAATATGTTTTTTGGATCGCGTTTTGTAATAAAATATTTGTAAATTATAAAAACATTCTGAAATTGCAACATTATTAAAAAAAATGTTTGCCAAATGACCTAACGATCATAATAAAACTAGTTGGTATTGGTATTTTGCCTTGAGACAAGTTACAAGAACTTATCGATATGTGCAATTAATCAACTTAATCCATAAAAAATAAATTAATTTATGAGTGATTAAAAGTATTCCAAGTGGATTTATTACACCTAATTGAAAACGAACGAAGACGTTAACTCGGAGTATTTCCTAAAAGCAAATTTTCACAAATCAATAATTTTTATAATTGAACCAGTTTCCGTAGAACTTTAATGGTTTAGTATGTTTATTAAGACCAGGTACTCTATTATTATACCAAGTAAATCGTCTAATTTTGATTTTAACAAACGTCAAAAAAACTACTCATTTTCTCAAACTTTGATAATTTTTTAAAATTAAACTGCTTGTCGTAAGGCCGTAATATTTCAATAAGTTGTGTAAGACCATGATATATATCATCAAAAAAAATTCATTAAAATCGGCACAAATTTTTTTTCAACAACGAATTACCAGAAAACGGCTTGGTACATTTTTACCTAAAACTAATCAGTATCATTCCCTACTAATATCTTTCAAATAGTTTTTGATTTTTTAAAATCGATTCGGTAGTATCAGCTTAAATGTGGATGAAAAGTTTAACACTTCTTTCGAAATGACAAAGAAACGGCTCGGCAGATCGTCACACAAAACTGACAAACGATAGTCCTCATTAAAATACATTAAATGGTTTTTAAATTTCAGAAATTGGTACAGGCGTTTTTGAGAAAACGTCTTTCAAAGGTCTAGTTTTGACAAATGCCAAAAAAACGATACTAATTTTTGCAAACTTTGACGAATTTTTAAAGCTAAACGAGTTGTCGTAGGGCCGTAATATCTTAGTATGATCTAGAAGACTATGGTATCTACCGTGAAAAAAATAATAATAAAATCGTCGAAAAAAAATTTTCAATACTTTATTACAAAAAACGGCCCGGCCGATCTCTACCAAAAACTCATCAGCACGATTCCCAACCAATATCTTTCGAACGGTTTTTGAACTTTCAAAATCGATTCAGAACTGCGGGCTAAAACGTGGACGAAAACTTTTCACACTTCTGCTATTTACAAAAAAACGGCTTGGCTGAACGCTAGTCCTCATCGCGATACATCGATTGGCTTTTAAATTTTTGAAATCGGTTCAGCCGTTTTTTGAGAAAACGTCGACTTACAGCAAAAAATCTATTCACATACACACATGCACACATACTTTTTCCAAATTTGGTCTCATCCGATTCAGAATGGCTCGAAACGTCGAGATAACATAAAATTAGCGGATCGAATTTTTTTATGAAAACATAAACTTCTCCTTCGGGAAGTCAAAAATATGCTTTAAATATATTCTATCTGTTTATCCAAATTAAAACCGTTGTTGTTTTTCTTTAGAAAAGCTCGTGCCGGCGAACTGATCACCGACTCCGGCTTAAGCCAGCTGGCTCGTCTGACCGAGATCGACGTCGATGCTGTCGGCGTTGGCGGCGCTAAGAGTTTCTTCGAGGCCAAAATCGAGCAACTGCAAAGAACCAACAAATTTGCCGACGAGATTCGTGAGGAGCAGATGGAACGCCGAAGACAGGAGGAAGAAAAAGCGCAACGTAGGGCTCAGTTTAGAGAGAAGGCGGCTATTTTCCAAACTTCCTAAAAAATTAAAGGATTGAGGAGGAAGGAGGAAGGAGGAAGTATTTTATTTTATTTATATCAGTTTTTTGTTTTTTTTTTTTGAAAAAAAAAGGCGCAACGTAGGGCCCAGTTTAGAGAGAAGGCGGCCATTTTCCAAACTTCCTAAAAAGTTAAAGGATCGAGCAGAAAAGAGAAAGTATATTATTTTATTGAGTTGAGTTTTTTATCTTTTTTGTTTTTTTATACTTTGATTCAAATGCAACTGTATCTTCTTATAAGAAGACTGTTGCCAGTTCATTTATTTTTCTATTTTTCGGAATCCTTAATTTAACCCTTTGCGCTTGTATATCACTCATTTTAGAGAGAAGGCGGCTATTTTCCAAACTTCCTAAAAAGTTAAAGGATTAAGGTGGAAGGAGGAAGTATTTTATTTTATTTATATCAGTTTTTTGTAATTTTTTTGATGAAGAAAAGGCGCAACGTAGGGCTCATTTTAGAGAGAATGCGGCCATTTTCCAAACTTCCTAAAAAGTTAATGGATTGAGGAGGAAAGAGGAAGTATTTTATTTTATTGAGTTGAGTTTTGTGTCATTTTTGTTTTTTTTATACTTTGATTCAAATGCAACTGTATCTTCTTATAAGACTGTTGCCAGTTCATTTATTTTTCTATTTCTTTGAATCCTTAATTTAACCCTTTGCACTTGTATATCACTCTTCCGGCGCCAAAATACGTATTACTTATGCAATTTACAAGTGACAAGGTTTAAGATCATTCGCTAAATTTAATTGAGGGTTTTTGTTAAATTTTATTTCTTTAACATTTTGTGATATTTACTTATATATTTTTTTCTTAAATATAACACTTATCGTTTGTTGCAATACTAATTATCTTATAAATATCAAATTCAGGAAAAGTATACTATTTTTTTTATTTAAGTTCTTCTCATTTTTTTTTTTTATACTTTGATTCACATGCCGAATACTGTTAACAGCTGTTGCTCTATCTCTTGGAATCCAGAGAACTATCGACCATTAAATAATTTTTAAGATAGTTGATGAAATGTTATTAAAAGTTACTATTATGTTTTATTAATTTTTTGATTCAAGTTTTTGTCATTTTTTTTTTTATATTTTGATTCACATCCAACTCAAAATACAAAAGACTGTTAACAGCTGTTACACAATTTTTATATCTCTTGGAATCCAGAGATCTATCTACCATCAAGTAATTTAAGGTAGTTTATTAAATTTAATTAAGGGTTATCGTTATATTTTATTTTTTTGATATTTTGTGATACTTATATTTTTTTATATATTATATTCACCACTTGTTGCAATAATAATTATTTTAGAATATTTGATTGAGCAAAAGTATATTATTATTTTGATTCAATTTTTGGCATTTTTGTTATTTATAATTTGAATGGCGTGCAACTTTATAAAAAGACTGTTATCACATTTTCTATCTTTCGAAATCCAGAATCCAGATGCAAAATAATTGCACGTGGTCGTAATGCTTCTTTTTTTTTTGATATTTTGTGATATTTGTTTTTTTAAATATTAGATTTACCATTTGTTGCAATAGTAATTATAATCTTATATGTAATGAATTAGATTGTATTTTCGTATTGTAGTATTTAGAATTTAACATTTTTGATGCATATACAATATGCTTCTAGTATTAGGTTTATTCATAAGATGTATATTATTAGGAATTTTATAATTAGAACGTATTTTAATTAATTTTAAGAAAGTGCTGATATTAAGATTTCCATAGTAAAGCAGTTAAATGCATTCATTTATTGTTCAAACACCTAAATATTTTTAACTATATAGTTAATATTACTAGAAATTAGATTGTCTTGAAATTAATTTTATAAGTATAACATGCATTTAGTTTATAATCCTATATGTAAATAGAATGTATAAAGTGTAAAATATAATTATATTTGTCAATATCTGTTTTAAACATTATTGAAAGTGATGAGGAGAAATTAGAAAAAACGATGTTTGGGATTAGGAAATACAATAAACATAAATTATAATATGGAATGAAAAATAGTGTCTATACAACTTTTCCCTAAGTATCAAATTTGATTTATATGTGTGACTTAATATATTTATACAGTTGAAGAGAAAAAAAGAACCAAGAAGGTGATAAAGAAAAGGCTTTAATAAATACAAAACTCAAACTCGTGCAAATGATTTTCACCTAAGAAGAATAAACATTTCCAGAAAAAAAAAAAAAAAAAATATATATATATATATATATATATATATTTGGGTAAATAAGAAAGATAAAGATGATAGATGATCTGAGATAAAAAAAAGTTTTTCTGCTTCAATAATTAATGTGTTAAAATTTATCATTTATTTATTCATCTTTATGCTTCAGGGAATTGAGTTGTGATTTAGGATTGTGATCCACATTTGGAGCATGCATTAATATGGATTATAATAAAATCGTTGCTGGCAAGAGTTCAAAATAATGTAAGGTAAGTTAAAATAAAACTGTAATGATTATTTTCAGTAGCATTTATTTCTAAAATGTGTTCAATCAGACATCCTATAAGTAATAAAAATCACTTTCTTTAAAAAAAATATGTTATTTTTAAATGACTTTGCTACTTCATTTAAAGAAATCATTTGAAAATAATTTATAATTTTTTGAACAGTATATGTAAATTTCATAATATATATATGTAAGTTATATATAAATTACATATAACTATTTGGTCTTAATATTACATGAATTCTCTATTAGTTTCAACTTTTGAAAATTAGATAAAAATATTAAACCTTATAGAAATATTTTTGTGTTTCCAATTATTTGCAGTCTATTTACAAGTTTTGTATAACAAATGCATAAGTTTAATAATCGTGATACCCCAAACTAGGTGTAAATGCAATTTTGTTTTAAGGCAAGTTGCACTTTTTTTGATATGGGTAAATAAAAATTGTATTTTGTCTTACGACAAGAAGCATGAATTTTTCATTGATATGTGTAAATAATAATAATATATGTATAATGATGTGTTTTCATGCAAACTCGGCTATTCAATTGCACAAATACACACATTGCACAGATGAACAGCCAATCAGAATTTATTTCCTTAGCAATCAAGTACAAACGTCTCGTCTGATTTTCACCAAACGTTAATCAGCATGATTACCAACTGATATCTTTCAAACAGTTTTTGATTTCGTATTCAGGACTCTTTGCGAATTGTAAAGAAACAGCTGGGCCGATCATTGCATAAAACTAATCATAGGAAGCCTTCGTGAAGTTTTATCAAATGGGTTTACAATTTTTGAAACCAGTGCAGGCATTTTTGAGAAAACATTGAACAAAAGGTGAAATTTTTACGTATTTTTACCAATTTTGGTATAAAACGATTCAGAATGACGAGAAGACGATAATTTTCTGGTGAAAACATAAAATTCTTATTTAAGTTATAACAAATGTGGGGTCATGGAAAATGAAATAAGACTAACTAATATATACACTTAAAGATAAAAACAATTAAACAAATTTGCCAATACAATTTTATTCAAATTCCATGCCATAAACAATAACTAATCATATTTATACAATTTTTAAAACAAGTATGCGTTAACAGAAAATTGAAAATCAGGTAATTGAGTCTTTATTTGAAATCATTATTAGGCTTACCATGAATCTAAATCTAAGTTTAAATCTGGATAAAATTGAATAATATTAAGAAGCATAAACACAGTATATATGCAATTGTTTAGGAATGTATATATCACACAAGCATATATAAAGCATTTCTTAATGTTTTTCTTTAAATAATTAGTTTAAAAATACATGCATTTAAAGCTAATAAGCAAACAAAATTTTGTTCTACAATAAATTACACATTTCAATAAAATTCTTAATCTCATTGGGTTTGGAACCACTTGTTGTATATTGATAGTTAACCATTTGGACATAGAGGGCGCCATATGATGAAGCTAAAAAAATATTCATAATTCAGTTAGCATCAGTGAGTTAGTGATAATGTTTGTACAAATGGAATAACACTATAATTTCTGTTACATTATAGTTAAAGTGTAAAAAAATGAGTGAAAATATGGCGTCCCATATTCCTTACAATAATTGGTTCACTTACAATCAGTTATAACATCTGCATACAAAATGTAGGTATTTCAATTTTATATATACAATAAAAATTTCATTTACAATTTTAGTAGTTATTTTATTAACTAATTGATAATAAAAACCCTTTTAATACACAAAGTTGTGTGTGAAATTTATTTAATACTTATGAAAATTTTTAAATCTTTATTGTTAACAATGATTTTTTTTTAAATAGAACAACTTAAAGCAACATTGAGAAAATCTTCGAAAGCTATTGTTATGGTTCCTGTTTGTTGGGAATCTCGTTGTCTGAATGCTTCTGTGAACCTCTGTATTTGTACACACATGACAATGAACTGGTCAACGGAAACCTGTGAGGTAAAAATAGTTACATGAAGGATAAAATGAAAGCTACAGTTTGTTTAATTATTAAAAAAGCTTAGGGGGATAATCTAGTCAAGCACTTCAAATAAATCTTTTTTTGTAATGTATTTTCAAGCTATAACTATTTAAGAATATGTGTACAAGAGGATTTTTTTAAATTTAAATTATTTTTGGAGATATTGCTGTTTGACTATAATCCTCCTCAGCTAGTGTTCTTCGAGATGAGTTTTTCTCGAAACTGTCTTACGATACCATCGATTTCTCAATTACTACTGGACTGAATTAACTTAATTTTTACAGAGTCTTCTCATTAGTATGAACTTCTTCTCTTCATTCCCAAACTCCAATTTTTACTATTTTTTAAAAAAATCTAGAATAGCATTTTATTGGAAAAAGTCTATTTCGTGAAAAAAAAATTTTATCTTGTATGCAATTCAGAGTTGTGACATTATTCTATATTAATAATATATATATATATATATATATATATATATATTAACAGTTAAATATGAACAATACAACACTCAGATTTTTAACACACACTTTATTTAATAATTACAGATGTTTCGAGACCATGGTATGCCTCATCTTCAGTGTAATTTCAAAACAGTTAATTATATACTACACATTCTTTAATATTTTATTTAAATTACATTTGATGAGGCATACCATGGTCTTGAAATGTTTGTAGTTATTAATTAAAGTGTGTGTTAAAAATCTGAGTGTTGTATTGTTCATATTTAACATTTAATATTCGTTCCACTCATATCACAAAATTCTATATATTATTCAGCTTATTGGGTGGGCTCAAAATCATGGGAATGATCAGGTGCAAATTTTTTGAGACCCCCTACTTCATCACTATCTAGAATTAAAACCTTATAACTATTTTTAATTTAATTTTTTTATATTTCCAAAACATTAATTAATAACTTGTAAAAAAAAAGTATAGTTAAAATATTGTTTTCCTTTTTCTTAAGGTCTTTCATGAATCACCTAAAATCCATGTTCTAGTACAGATATATAATTATGTATATAAATAAAAATATTGTTGAAATTCTGTTACATATATCTTAACCACTTATTTTAAAACATTGCAGGAAACTTACCTCTTTGTGGTTCTGTACGTCACTCTTGTTAACTAGGAATGTTATGAATTGGTCCGAAAATCGAAATCCCATTTGAGTAAGTGCTAGAAATTTATATATAGGTTAGTTATTTGTTTTTGCATGAGGGTGTTTTATGACAACGTTTATAGTGAATTTATGAAAAAGGTTCTATATACAGTTCTCATTAAATAGAATGTTTAAGAAATTAAATGAGACTAAATACAAAGTTCAAACAATCAGAAATCTAAATCTAAACATAAATTATGAAGCATAGATAGTTGGAAGCGCTTGTTTCCTCTCGATGTTTTGATTATAAAGTGCCCTGAAATATAATTAAATATCTGTATGCCTTTACCTTGGCTCAATTCTTCTTTTTCTATGTGTCCCGAATGGTCCCGATCGTAAGTTTTAAAAACAGTCAGCCACTGATTTATATAAGCATATAATTTTTCAAATTCATATATATCTATTGTACCCGTCTTGTCCAAATCAAACATACCTATTTTAAATCAAAAACAAAAATGATTATTCATTACACAATAACTTATAAAAAAAAAAAATTAAAGTTATTTACCAATCATAAGCTGGCAAGCATTATCAGAAAAATTTTGGCCTTTTCCATTAACCAAAGCGGATTGTAATTCCTTTGCGGTTATCTTTCCTGATCTGTCTCGGTCGACTGCGTTAAACCATTGTTGAATTTCTGGTGGGACACTCGATTGAGATTGGGGGTAGGATCCGGGGTAACCTCCATACTAAATAATAAAAATTTGTTACATAAATATTTGTATTACCAAAGTAATTGATTGTTAAAACAAAATGGATTAGATAAGAATGCAATTTGATCAAAATAATTACTTTTTTGAACAAATTGTTGTTTTTATTAATGAGTATTATATTTAATATGGATATATCATTTACAAACTGCAATTCATACTTAATAATAAACAGTTGATTTTTTTTTCTAAAATGATTTTTTTAAAAAAATTTACACCAGCTGAAGGATACTTTAAATGCGAATATTTCATTCTTAGACACCAATTTAAACAATTTTCTAAGTTCTAGCGTTTATACGTTTGACATTTTAATAATTTTCTACTGACAAAAGAATTACAATAACATAGCCCAATTCTTGCAGTTCCTTGTGATTCATAATTAAATTTACTAATTTTAAATATTTAGCAGACCATTAGTTGAATATAAAGAGTTAAAAGAATATCATCCTTTATTCATTAAATATTTTGTCACAGCCCAATTCTTGCAATTCCTTGTGATTCATAATTAGATGTACAAATTTTAAATATTTAGCAGACCATTAGTTGAATATAAAGAGTTAAAAGAATATCATCCTTTATTAATTAAATATTTTGTCACAGCCCAATTCTTGCAATTCCTTGTGATTCATAATTAGATGTACTAATTTTAAATATTCAGCAGACCATTAGTTGAATATAAAGAGTTAAAAGAATATCATCCTTTATTAATTAAATATTTTGTCACAGCCCAATTCTTGCAATTCCTTGTGATTCATAATTAGATGTACTAATTTTAAATATTCAGCAGACCATTAGTTGAATATAAAGAGTTAAAAGAATATCATCCTTTATTAATTAAATATTTTGTCACAGCCCAATTCTTGCAATTCCTTGTGATTCATAATTAGATGTACTAATTTTAAATATTCAGCAGACCATTAGTTGAATATAATGAGTTAAAAGAAAATCATCCTTTATTAATGAAATATTTCGACACAGCCCAATTCTTGCAATTCCTTGTGATTCATAATTAGATGTACTAATTTTAAATATTTAGCAAACCATTAGTTGAATATAAAGAGTTAAAAGAATATCATCCTTTATTAATTAAATATTTTGTCACAGCCCAATTCTTGCAATTCCTTGTGATTCATAATTAGATGTACTAATTTTAAATATTCAGCAGACCATTAGTTGAATATAATGAGTTAAAAGAAAATCATCCTTTATTAATGAAATATTTCGACACAGCCCAATTCTTGCAATTCTTTGTGATTCATAATTAGATTTACTAATTTTAAATATTTAGCAGCCAATTAGTTGAATATAAAGAGTTAAAAGGAAATCATCCTTTATCAATTAAATATTTCGACACTTGTGTGTAATCATTTAGCAATCCTAAACACAACATGAACACAATTATTAATAAGGAAATTGATAAAAAAATATATAAAGTTACGAGAAATATCCATACAAAGTTGCATACATTTGGTGAATATATATATATATATATATATATATATATATATATTTGTTATATCTATATGTTCAAAGCATTGAGATAACAAGCTTAAATATGATAGCAAATATTTGGAAACTTATATTTATTTGCATCCTTCTGATAACTTATGAGTCATTGCATTTTTATATTTTTGATATAAAACTATTAATAATTGTGCTTAATTTTTGCACAATTTTAAATAGTTCATATCCCGTTATTAGCCTCTTAATAAAGTTATTAGTAAATTAATTGCATCAAGGTCTTACTAATAAAAATGCTTAACCTAGAAATAATAAAATTTTAATTGTCCTTTGAATCCTTTTAAAATATCTTTGAATAAAATTCTATAATATATTTAAATCTCACCTGATTATGAGACATAATGGCAAGTTATTTTCAAATGTATACTTTTCAAATTTAAATAAATTTATTTAACAAAATTTAACCAATATGACACTTGTAGCTATTTTGACAGCTCTTCTCGTACTGCTTCTTATGTTGACAATTGACATTGACTCATTGACATTGACATTTGTGATGTTGGTAAAACGTAGCGTTATCTCACGTAGCCTTTTCTCACTAATCGTAGATGTTGGTATTCAAAGAGTTCGTTGTAAAAAAGATTAATTCAGCGGTTTTCAACCTGTGGGGCGCGACTCCTCGGGGGAGGGGGGTCGTATAACTGTTTTCAGAATACTATTTTCGAAAATAAACCAACATTTTTGAAATGATATTAAAAAATAAACAAATAAATAGTTTTATACATGTTTTTACATAATATTGCATATTATTTTGTAGTCTGATGATATCAGTTGAATATTTATAATATTAAATTGTTGGAAAAACTAAATTGGAGCAGGGGGCGCAGCATTATAAATGTTGGAAATCACTGGGTTAATATATATTTACTACGTTTATCCAGGCGTATTTTTCCGATGTCCGATGTGTTATACGTGTAACCTATACAGTATGAGAATATAATACAATGATACTCCGACTTACGAGTGGGCTGACATATAATTGTTTCGTGATACGAGCCGCCGAGAAATTTTAGTTTTCTAGATATATGTTGATAATAAAATGAAAATATGAAGTAGTGATGCATATGCTATGTATCGTGCCTAAACTAAATTTTTTTAAAAAAATTATTTGAAAACTTTAAACAAATTAAATATTTGAGAATTTTGAAAAAAAAACGACTTTTTAAAAAAAAAATTTTTTTTATTCTAAATTTTTTGAAAATGTTTAATTTTCTTTCAAAGAAATGGCGCTGCTTAGCTGTTTTAGATAAACATTAGTAACGAACTCATAGAAATGTAAAAAAATGTATTAATAAAATATCTTGTAATTTGTTGTGCATATGTCTAATGATCATTTTTGACCGCAAAATGGTATTTTTTAAACTTTGTTTGTTGGATCTCAGAAACAGTTGGATCTGCCTCCCCAAAAATTTAATCAGTTTTTCATTGTTTAACAAGTGCATGTTTTTTGAATCATTGATGTCGGACGCTCCCTTCTCTCAAAAACTGAATTACTATTTTTGTCACTTTTTGTCCCGTATCTTCAAAACGGCTGGACCTGCCTTTGCCAAAACCTATTCAGGACGTCTTTCCATCAATAGGAATCGAACGCTTTTTTAATCATTCAAATCAGTTGTTCCGGGGGCGAGAAATTGTATCGAAACATACACACATGCACACGCCACACATCTGCCAAATTGTTCAAAAGGTCAGAGGAGGTCTTAAAAATTATTGCTCAAAATTATTGCAAGTTTTGTTATTCAATTATGTTAATGTTACTGCCCCTATGGAAAGTTTGGAATGTTTTTATTAATTTTTGCTTACATACATTAAGGGCCCCGTATAATAGATACGATAGTGTTACAGTACAAATATATCTACGCTACTGGTTTATTACCAAATACATTTCTCATCCTAATAATCGTCCTCTCTCGCATCATATTTGTTTGTTATTTAAAAAGTACTATGAATATTGAAACCAAACCGACTAAATAAGTTTAGTCGGTAATGCATTGTCTATTTTGAATTGTTTACCATTTAGAGAATTTTGTAAAGATTGAAACAAAAAGTAACCAGAAAGTGCAAAGTTAAGACTTCATGGTGGATTCGATTTGTCAATTCAGGCCTCTTCGACTGCGTTAGTTGTTCATTGTAGACATCAGAATTGTTCATTCGGCTGGTGATAACAGTTCAAACTAGACAATTGCTTTTTACTTCAACTGGACGTTCAGACCGTTTTTTATCTTTGAGTGAAAAATCACCAGAACGAAATTTGGCAAACCAATTTTGACACTGCCATTTCTTAAGGCTTCATCACCATATACTGCTTAAAACTTTTTGTGAGTTTAAGATGTTTTTTCAACTTCCCAAAAACAAAAAAGCAAAATGTGACAAAAAATTTTAGTTGATTTTCCATTTTTCAACGAACACCAATAACAAAACTACGCAATTAATAAAAAAAACTTTTTTTACAGACTAGCAGTTAAATTGCCTTCTAACCAATAACAACAGATATTTTACATTTGGACTACGTTAACAAATCTAAAAGTTCAATTAAAACCATCTAAGCTGAAAACCACACTTCCTTATTTGCCAACCTAATATAAAACGAGCAAAACTACCAATCCAATAAATTATTCTATAGCATTTAAAAATCTAGCATATAGCATTACTGTCCTGTCCATTTCTTACATCGATTTTTTTCTCTAAAGTATAATGCATCGTCAAATCGTTATTTTATACAAATCATCATAGAAGTAAACAATAAATGGAATAATGACGGATGATAAATTGTTGTGAAAACTGTCTTGTTATCTTCACTAAACGGTACTACGCTCGGTAATGGCAGGTTTTATATGCTTGAGAGATTTTTAGGCAAAAATATATGATTTTAGTGTAATTCAAACCCACACCTACACGTATTTGTATGTATATGGTAATAAAATTATACATATGCATATTGCCACTCTCTTTCGCGTTGTTGTAACATTTCACAAAAGTAGTTCACATAGCATTTGTAAAACCAGTTTATTAAATAGCACGATGTATATGTAAATATCATAAGATTGGTACGTAATTAAAATTTGAGTCCAAAATGTCAACCCCAACGATATAAATAATTAATTTATAGGAAAGCTAAGGGCTTGTTGTAACAGTTTTTTTGTAAATTAATGTATTTTGAGATCTTACTGATAATATCTCTACGAAATAATGATGGATAGTTGCTGTAACTATTTCTCTACCGAATCCAATAGAGACAAAAAAAAACTGAATATTGTTTAAGATCCTATTAAAAACGCTTGTTACTACTTACCTGCGTTACATGTAGCCCCTAGCTGCCCTACATATGAATAATTTAGGAGTGTCGGTTTGTAATATTGAAAAAGTCCATTTCAATTCTTGCACATGAATATAAATAGCGTATATACACCAGATTGACATTTTTTTTAATTTTTGTCTGTCCATTGATTTTGACGGGTCTTTTATTGGCAGGTATCTGATGTAATTGGGCACAACTTAGGCTGTTTTACTTTTAGCAAAAAGTATCTTATCTCATCTTATATCATATTATATTATCTTATCTTATTTTATTTCAAATTAACAAAAAGTTGATGAGTTATATTAGTTTTGGTTTTTGCACTTTATCTTATCCTAATTCAAAATTAGTGGAGCATGGCATTGTGCCTTAAGGTAAATTGCTGAAACTTTCCGTTTAAAACTGGAAATTTGTACTTATTATTAAAATTCATATGGAATATCTGACGATTAGATGTGCATATGTCCAATAGTTTATTGATCGTTTTTAATCTCCGATAAGAATTTTTTTAAATTTCTTCTGGCTTCCCGAAACCGCTGGGCCTGCTTTCCTAAAAATTTAATGAATTACTTATTACAAAAATACAATTGAAATGTTTTTTTTTTTGCGTAATGCAAATCAGACGCTCCGTTCTCTCAAAAACTGAATTTTTTGTCCTGTATCTTCGAAACGGTTGAACTACCTTTGCCAAGAACTAATCAACACGTCTTCTTGTTAATAGGATTCGATTGTTTTTTGAATCATTTAAATTTGTTTATCCGTATTCTTGAAATCGTGGTCGAAAAGTTTTATCCAAGCATACAAACATTCAAACATACGTACATACATGATACACACACATACATTTTTCCATCTCGTTACCTTTAAGTAATAATTATAAATTAAGTACATTTGTTTTCAATTATTGAAATTATTTTCAAGTATTGAAATTGATCAATTGCCTATGGGTTATTTCTGTTAATTAGCAACATTGATAGTTGTTTTTTTTTTTAAATCATAGGCTGGATGCATTATTTTTAAAATGTGCATCCATTGTAGTTATGATTAAAGGAAAGTCAAATCTCTGTAAAAACATAAGAAAGGTTAATAGTGCAGCTGTTTTAGCCCCTAAAAAATGTACACCAAATATTGTATATAAAGGAATTTTCCAGTATAGTTAATACAAAAAAAAACTGAAAATAAATGGCAATCAATATAATAATGCAAAAACTTACAACGTTTTTTTGTTAAATTAAGTCGTTTGATTCAGAGGTCCCAGGTTCGATACCCACTTCGAGCAGTCTGTTGTCAGGCAGCAGTGACAACGATTTTCACTTGGAAATATAGATAGCAATATGTTTCCAAGTGAAAATAGCCCTTGCCCGGCATTGCTGCACCAATAAAAAGTCAGCCCTATTAAATTAATTCTAATAACAAAAATCATCAAATATAGATGGATTAACCATTGGGTTATCATCTAAAAAATAAGAAGTAAGGAGAAGTTTCAGCCCAACAGCTTATAGGACGTAAGGTTCTGATTGCTGTTAAAAATATGAAAAAAAAAAAAATTAAGACGTTAAGAAGTCGCTAGTATAAATATATATATATATATATATATATATATATATATGTATGTATGTATGTATATATGTATTTATGTATGTATTTATTTATTTATTTGTGAGCATCTATCTAATAAAATATCTCGTTTAATGCACCGACACTTAAGAAGTTTTGCTTCACAGTTAACATATACGTTGAACACATTTTATTTTTGAACATTGAAGTTACTAGAAAGGCGTACAAACAAATTGACTAGCTGACTGATTGACTGCACAACATAATATTTTAATATTTAATTGTTATTATTTCCATCAATTTCAAATTAGTTCGGATTCCAATTAATATTTCAAATGAATATGAAAAACAAGTTATGTTCGTATAAATAATAACATGTGTTGCAATGCAGGAATTTGTTCCGATTTGTCGAGCAATTTAGAAAGTTCTTGTATTGAAAACCTAACACAAGTTTCACATGATCAAACACACCTTTGCTTCGCCGGTAGTTAAATACATATGTTTCATACCTATGTTTGTTATAAAATGATCATATGTATAATTACTTTATGACTGCAGCTATAAATTACATAAAATACTAATGGTGATAATTTTAGGATTTAAACTGGCTATTGGTTTTATTATCAGTATGTAACTAGTGATGCATGGCGTTGTACTTTAAGGCGAATTGCTTTAACTTACAGTAATTAAACATACGCGAAATAAAAATAATTAATTATCAATAAAAATTTATCAATGAGTAATAGGTATTGTTTTCAATATTTTGAAATAATTATTATGAATACTGTAAATTTTATCGTTGTATCCTATATTTAAATTTAATATAAGTGGTTATAGTTAGGCGACGACCTTTTTCTATGTTTACCTACAAGAAAAAAAAACATAAAATAAACAAAACCTAATCATTTCTTTGCGCTGTCGACACAAGCAATATGATTTTTGAATTACTCCAATCGGATGCGCCGTTCTATCAAAAACTACTATTCATTGCACTTCTTGTCCCATATCATGGGATGGGGGTGAACTTAGAACAAATGCGATTTACTTATTATTATTATATTTATATCTATTATAAACACTATACCATGAATGGTGGTGTTGTGCTTCAAAATCAGCGTTTATTTTAAAATATAGTTTCTTTAATTATAGTACACGTACATTAAACCTTTAACCTTTTTATTTTATATTTTTTAGCAACATGTTTGTGATATTGTTGAAAATATATTTTACACTCGTATTTTTTGTTCTCGTTTCATTTAGTCAAATTAATCATGTTTACTTTTTCTATATTATATTTATATAACTTTTATCTAGAATCAAACCTAAGGGTAAATTTACGTGCTACGGCTCTATTTACGTGCTTCCTCTATGATATTCTGAAGCGTTTGCGATCTATTTATACTTGTTTATCTATGTTCCATATCTCCGAACCCGCTAGATCTGTCTTCGCAAGAAAGTAATTAATTATTCAATTAATACGAATCGAATGTTTTTTTGAGTAATTCTTATCGAATGTGCAATTCTCTCAACAACTCTTCTTGATTTTGCACTTTTTGCTTTGTATTTTCGAAACGACTGGACCTGCTTCTGCCAAAAACTAATTAGCATATCTCTCCATAACGAATCGAATGTTTTTTGAATCATTCAAATCGGTTGATCTGAGGTCCTGATATTGTGAACGAAAAACTGTATCCAAACATTCATGCAGACACACACGACGCCACTAAGGTATGCCAAATGTTCAGAAACCTTTGGAACGTAAAGATATGCAAATATTTTCATTATCGATTTTTTTTTCATTTTCGATTACTATGACACACCTTACGTTTAGTTAAAAATATACTTCTATACTTTTTTTGTAGTTGAATTACATCAATATATCAAATAATTAAGTGATGAAATCTTTATCCAATTAGCTCTGATAATCTAAATTTTTATCACATATTTTATTTTCAAAGGTTGTGCAAATCTACGAGGTTATTCTCTTGTTTGAGGTCATCTGCAACCTCAAATGATCTCCGGATGGTGGCCGCCCACCACTACTAGTGGTTTCTAGTCATCAATAATGGTTTCCAACCACTCTCTAATACTATTCCACTCTAAACCATTAGCATCATCACCAGTATTTTCAATAAAATAATAAAATATATAGATTGTTAAAATATAGTTAATGATAATATGGCTGAATGTAAATTGTTCATCAGTTGTAATAACTCCAATTCTCTATTTTTGGCAAGTGGGATTATTTTAAGAGCCCTATGAACTGTTGTGATACTTTTTGACTACGTACCATTTTGAGAAGGCAACCAAGTGGTTGTCCATTTTTGGCTATAACTAGACTATGTAACGAGAGAGTTTGAAAAATTACAAGTTTAATCGTGCCTTAAGGCAAATTGATGGTATTTCCGTAAACCATTCAAATCGTTGTCCACACGAAAAATTGTCTCCACACATACACACACATCCATTTATTCTGGGGTATGCCAAAATGTTCAGAAACCTCTAAGATATGCAAAAATTTTCATTTTCAAATTTTGGCCCATTATTTTAACTTACCTAACGCGAAGTTAAAAATACTTATAATTTGCTTATCCTAATTTTAAAAATGGAATATGACGATTCAAGGAAGATGAAGGCCATGGAGGTCTTAACATTAATTTTATTATCGCATCAACAGTAGAACGGAGAACACTAAATTTGTCAAACACCATAAAGAGTACTAATTCCGTCAATCTTCCAATTATCAATTATAAGAAACAAATAATTCTTCATTGCAATTAGCTCTTACTCTTCAAACGAATATGAATTTAATCTCATCTTTAGACCTTTATATTTGGATCGTCATCATCCATTTTATATATAAGGAATATATATTTTATATATAAGTATCGATACAGCAGAACTTGATTTGTTTCAACAATAAAATCCCACACTGTCCAGAAACCATATACTTTCGATGATATATGTATTATGTTTGCACTGTTCGAATCGCAATTCTGAAAACATGTCGAAAAGATGATTTCGAGAAGATAATGAGGTTTGCTTTGCTTGACGTAAAAACGCGAACGCCTTAAGATTGAACGCGATAAAAAAATCAGTTAATTCTTCCAAGAGTACGCTTCGGAATGTATTTGAAATACGGACGATGGACGAATGCTGGCTGAATAACAATAACGTATATAAAACACAAAACAACGCTACATGGATAATATGAAACTTACAATAAGATATTATGCTGCTACTATGCCTTATACGTTAAGTACAACACATTTACGGCCATACTAGCATTCGATTGTTTGTACTTCAAAAGCTTACATTGTTTGTGCATTTTTTATGGAATCCGTTGCCCCGTTGCACCATTTCATTTATTACATTTGACATTTTATAATTAGTGGTAGCCTGACTTACTGGTGACCCCACATACGAGTGTTTCGAGATACGAGCCGTCAAAGAAGCGATTTGTTGCTTCGACATACGAGCAAAATTTGAGATACGAGCTTTGAGCCAGTAAGAGATTATTCGTGGCAACATGAAAATATTGAAAATTTTGCCAGTTGTAATTATGATTTTTCTACCATTTCGTTTTATGATGGTAAATTATTTTATAGTTAGCCATTTCAATTATATAAATAGTGTGGTAACGATTTACCTAGACGAATTCATCGATGATTATTTTAACATTTGAAATTTTGACTCTTATATGCCTTAATAGTGATTGTACAATTATATATGTTGAGTTTGTGTTATTTGATTTTTATACATTGACAAAATATTATTTACTTATATAACCAACAGTCCTAAAAAAGGACCAAGTCTTTTGAATTAATGCGTGAAATTATTGGAAGATATGAGGGATGAAGAGGATGTACGTGCACATATCTTAGATATGTACTGATTGTGATAATAATTTATAAAAAAAACAATTTATAAGCAACTTTCTAAGCCTTAAGTGTTTGGGGATAAAGATCACCCCGAACAAGTTGTAACTAATCGAGCTCGGAAGATGTTCAATGAAACATGCCGAACTCATTTTTGCAATATATTGAATGGACTTAATACTTAATACTCGAACTTCACATAACTTAATATTCAAAAAACTTTACAAAAATCATAGTGCTGGACCGAATTATAAGCAATTCGATGTATTTATATGAGAAAAATTGCTTTGAGATACGAACGATTCGATATATGAGCATGTGAGTACAGAACAATTTAAACTACGTAGCTTTTATAGATGGCAACCCAAACGTTAGTTCTATCTCTATTCATCTATGTGATGAAATTATTATTACAATTTCTGTAATACTGATGAATTTTTCATTGATGTACTGGTAAGGGTATTTTCACTCAAAATCATATTGTCAACAGTACATTTGAAAATAATAACAAAGGCCGCCTTGAGACTAAATATAATATAATGTACGTGACAATAGCAATGACATTGCGTTTAGGCGAGTGATATTCCATTATAATGCACATTCATAATATTTATCACCATAATCGTGCACAAGCTTTAGTTAAACATAACATATCTTATTTTTTCATTTATCTTCTCCATTATTTATCTAGATCATGTTGTTAAGATGCAAAATTCATTCACTAAATTAACATTTAGTCATAAGTTGCAAAATTTCTCTGGTTTGTAGAGCTCTTGCGATATTTTTCACTTTGTGATAGATTCCTTACATATCTATTTTTTTTTTAATAAATTTTCAATTGCACCAAGCATTGGTATATCCATTTATTAAATTAATTGAGAGTAAGCTGATGATTGTTATTAACTGGATCCGGATTTTTTTTTTGGATGACGCAAAGACATCTTGCAAGTTGTTACAGACCCTTGGGGTAGACTTCCAATAGATCAAATTGGGAATCATTTGTATATTATCTAAGATAATACACTGAATCAATTGTACATTATGTACCAAAAAATAAATTTATAATAATACTAAAAAGATTAGAAGAAAAAGATAGTGTATTTTTACATATTAGTGGATTTAAAACAGACTATTAAGATATTATTTAAATTGTCGTTTATAAATTGAATCTAACAACTTCTATTAAGATGTTTAGTCTGCCTGTTTTCTTAGATCTGACAACATTTATATTTCTGCCGGTTTTTCACATTTCTGATGGATCCAAATTTATTTAAATTTAAATTATTATTTTGTTCAATTACTAGGTTTGTCCATTACATTTTTTCTTGACTATAATATGGCTTGGAGTAATAAAAATCAAAAATGAACATTTTGCCGTGTGCAATATTATATCAGTTAATTGCTAGTAAAAATTTGCCACAAAAAATAGGATTCTATTTTCTTTTGAAGTGCAAACTACTTTAATTTATGGCCAAACCGTTTTTCCTAATTTGATTTTTATTTACATATTTAAATATTACTTCTTCCAAATAAATATTATTAAAGATATTTTGAATTTATCTGTCTGCCTATGTATGATTAGCAACTCTAGCAAATCATATCTCTACTTCTCACATGTTGCAGTAATGAAAGCTTCGAAAAGCTCTGTATCAATAAATATCTGTATCTGTATCAATATATATATATATATATATATATATATATATATATATATATGACTTATTGATATTAATAAGCTAATGCAACTTAAGAGAAAAAACGACAACAAATATCTGCAATATTTATTGCTAATTGATTCCTAAACGAATGCGTACGTATTAATCTGATGGAAAAATCAAGATATAAAATAATTTATTCTGGTTTAAAATCATCTATTACATTTTTTTACTGCGTATGTAAATATTATCTGATATAAAATAAACTCTATTTGAACGCAGCCAATTTCTAAAGGGAATAGTTTTATATTTTTATTCAATTTTTCGACTTAGTATCTTTTTAAAAGTTCTTTAAATCTCTTTAAATAGTTAGAAAAAAGTATGTGCTTGAATTAAGTGATATTTTATACATATAAGCCATTGAAGATTTCGATTTGGAGTCCAATTTTATATTTTTTTAAATGCAAATAAAAAGTCCAAATATAGACATTTTTCTAATTTTTAATAGTTTCTGATCAGCGTTTCACATGAAGTGTTCCGTTGGAATCACTTCCAACACTGATGCAAAGTCTTATTTTAATTAAATAAACATTTTTGATAAACTAATCGTTTGTAATTGCTAAAAAACATTACTATTATTTTAATTAAACTAATTGCAGAATTCCTGACGTTAACGAAAACATAATTAATTAAGTGACGATTTGCTAGAGATTCATTGGAATCATTCCAAGCCAAGAACAATGCCTCAGTTTTTGATAAATCACATTTGTATAGAAAATATCTTACGATTACGATAAAAAGAAAATATATAGGTAATGGTAAAATTTCTGCGTTTTACACTTTTGTAATTATACTATTTTAGATTACGGTAAATATGACAATCCCAAGCAAGTGTAAATATGTAATTATTTCAATTGTCAGAGTTTCATTGAAAGCATTTCCAACGGAATTTATTATCTTATTTTTTATATAAGTTTGTATATATTATCATAGGATTTTTTTATATTAATGTTACAAAGATGTTATTAATAATTTATAATGTCTTAATTTTTCATTTGGGTTAGTATATAATATCTTACGATATCTGACCTTCCCCACCTTCCCTATGTTTCGGCCAGAAAATTCGATTTTCTAATTTTGTTTATTTGACTCCTCAAGTCATTCTGATTCATCGTTTGTCATCAAATTTTTTATAAATGTTTATGACGTTTGAAACTTTTCTTGAGGGTATAGTTTGGCATTGACAGTTGGACACCAGTTTATAAATGTTTAGAAAAACTTAAGTCATCGGGACGGTAATTTTTAGCTATGGTAATCCGAGACGAAACGGAGAGGTGGATGTAGACAATAAAACTTAATATTTTTAAAATAAGAATTACTATTTAAAAATGCAATAAAAACCTATTTTTTTTAAATAAATAATTTTGTTTTAATCAGAATTACTGACTTATTGAAGAACTTTATTATTCAATTATATGTTATATTTTATGGTATATTTTTCGACTTTAAACTCAAGATAAAAATCTTGAAAAAAATAGCACTTATGCTAGGCAGCAGTCAAAGAGTGTTCATAATTTTTACTAATTTTTGTCTAAATTATTAATGTAAGAGGCTATTTTAACCAGCCTTCGGAATTTTGAATTCAGCAATTTTTTTCATTTATGTATTGTTTCATATGAGCATACTCTTTATACATAACACACATCAGATATTTGATGAGTAGTTGTAATTTTATTATCAAATCAGAGCAAAGTTTCAATTTAAGTATATACTTTTCGAAAACCCAGGACAATCCGTGACAAAAGATCTAAATCCGGGACAAATAATGCTTAAAAAAACCCGGATCACAATGTACAATCCGGGACAATCCCGACCAAACCGGGACGTATGGTCACCTTAGCAATTAGTAAAATATGTACTTAACATTTTACAAAAGTTGCATTTTATTAACTTCCCATAGGGTAAGTTATAGTAATTGCAAAAAATCGAAAATAAAAATTCTTGCATATACGTTTAGAAGGTTTCTGAACACTTTGGCATATCGAACGGATCAACCGATTTGAATAATTCAAAAAACATTCGATTCGTATTGATAAGGAAACGTGCTGATTAGTTTTTGGCAAAGATAGGTCCAGTTGTTTCGAAGATACGGAGCAAAGAGTGCCAAAAACGGTAATTCAGTTTTTGAGAGAACGGAACACCCGATTTGAATGATTCAAAAACCATTTTGCTTGTGTTAACAAAATGAAGTAATGATTAAATTTTTGGAGAGGCAGGTCCAGCGGTTTCGGCGATACAGAGGATAAAGCAGAAAAAAAATGATATTTGGCGGTCAAAAAATTATAATTAGACATACTATATTCATCAAATTATCAGTTATTTTATAGAGATTTTGTATATCAGTACTAATTTTGTTACAATTTTTTTGGGTTCCGTACCAAGTCTTCAATTTTCAAAGTTCACAGTACAGTTAAAACATCAGAGTTTTAAAAAATATACTAAGTTTTATAATTTAAATATGAACTTTCAATTAACAATTCATTTTAAAAATGTATAGAGTATTTCATATGCGTTATTCTAATGGTAAGAAATATATCCTCAAATAGATCCATTCGACATGACAAACATTTTCGCTATAGAATATGAGAGTTGGAATATATAGCATTTATAATTATTTATTTGAAAATATGTAAAACAATTGTTATTAATCATTGATTAATATTAATATTTATTAATTATTGATTTTTTTCTCGAATATTACCCCCGTATGGTAAGTTATTGTGATCGTCCAAAAATGGAAATTGATTTTTTTTTTGCATTTCTCCACCATTTGAAGGTTTCTGAACATTTTGGCAAACCAAAAAAGAAATGGATGTGTGTATGTGTATGTGTATGTGTATGTATGTATGTATGGATACAATTTTTCGTCCACGTTTTCGGGCACGGATCAACCGATTTGAATGGTTCAAGAAACATTTGATTCCTATTGATAGGGAGATGTGCTGATTAGTTTTTGGCAAAGGTAGGTCCAGCTGCTTCAGAGACACGGAGCAAAGAATGCAGAAAATAGAAATCGAGTTTTTGAGATATCGGAGCATTGGATTTGAATAATCCCAAAAACATTCAATTCGTAATGACGGGAAGAAGTGGTGATTAGTTTTTGGCAAGGCAGGTCCAGCAGTTTCTGAGACACAGAGCAAAATGTGCAAAAAATGGCAGTTTTTGAGAGAACTAAGCGTCCTATTTGAATGATTCAAAGAGCTTTCTGCTTGTTTTAACAAAATAATTGATTTTGGAAAAATAACTTTTTGTTTCAAATTTTTTTTTCAAATTTTTTTTTTCAAAAAAAATTTTTTTTGTATTTCGAAAATAATTAAGATTTTCATTGTAATTCTGATTTAAGTTCTAATATACTTTAAACAAATAATTTCAACTTTGCAATTCAGTTTATATAATTCTTATAAATATTGGACAATATTACAGTATTTATTTATAATAATCTATTTGAAAACATTTAATATTCTTCGAACATTTCGTTACGGTACGGGAAGTTCCAGCAATTAGCCTTAGGGCACGATGCCATGCACGCCACTAATTTAATTCTGGTACGGGAAGTTTCTGCAATTTGCCTTAAGGCACCACTGGTTAGTTTCAATCATTATGCTTAAAATTTCGGATAACGCCAAATATATATGATATAGTCGAGCACAGCAAGTGTAAGTAAGTAAGCGTTTCACTTAAAGTGTTCCGTTGGAATCACTTCCAACCAGTGACCTTTTTCTTAAGAAGCAGCACACATACACATACACACAACACATACACAGAACACATACACACAACACATACACAGGTGGACGGCGGGCCGTGTAAAAAAATGAGAAGTTTTGTATCAAGATGGTGGCTCGCTCTAACACGCCGATGTAAAGCATTAACTGTCAGAGTCAGTTGTTCCGACAGCGGCGAACGGCCAACACGTGCTAAATAAATAATTTATTCCAAGAAATAACATCAATCGAATCAATAAGAAGTTATTCATTAATAAGGATATATACATTTATTTATATTCTAGTACGGATTTTATAGTAATTTTTTTTTTTTTTTTTTTATCTTGTGTATAGCGACGTTACCGGACACGTGTTAACAAACTTCGCAGAAGTGTACACATTGTTTAGAAACAGTACCTAAGATTTTATTCTAGTTGTGTTCATCAAGTGCAGTGTTAATTTTGTTTATTAAAATGTGTTTAATATCTACCTAAGTGATTTATAAGTTCTTGAATTTACTCTAATATTGGATTAATCTGCTCACAAAAATTTATGCATGGGTAAGACATGTTTTTGGATTATTTTTCTTTTTTTTTCAACTTGGTTTTCTGAGGAGCGGTTGGTTTTCGCGAAAAAATCCAATTGTTTTTTGGGCGTTTCAAGTAATTCTGATTCCAATGAGACCAAATTTGGAAAAAGTCATTTTTTTACCCTTTCTCGACGTTTTCTCAAAAATTTATGTATCTATTTCGAAAATTTGTTCGAAAATCAATTAGAAATATGTTTTTCTTTAAATACTGTACATATATAACATTGACTTATTCCAATGAGACCAAATTTCGAAAAAGTATATTGTGTGTATGTGAGTCCTTTTTTGACCCTTTGTCGACGTTTCCTCAAAAATGGCTAGACCTACATGTTTCGAAATTTGAATCACTCAGAAATGTACATGTATAACATTGACTTATTCCAATAAGGCCAAATTTGGAAAAAGTATATCTGTATATACATATGTGAGTCGTTTTTTGACCTTTCGTCGACGTTTTCTCAAAAATTGATGTATCTATTTCGATAATTTGTTCGAAATTCAATTAGAAATATGTTTTTGTTTAAATACTGTACATATATAACATTGACTTATTCCAATAAGACCAAATTTGGAAAAAGTATATCTGTGTGTATGTGAGTCGTTTTTTTTGGCCCTTTGTCGACGTTTTCTCAAAAATGGCTAGACCTACATATTTTGAAATTTTGAATCACTCAGAAATATGTTTTCTTTAAATACTTGTACATATATAACATTGACTTATTCCAATGAAGCCAAATTTGGAAAAAGTATATCTGTGTGTATGTGAGTCGTTTTTTTGACCCTTTGTCGACGTTTTCTCAAAAATGGGCAGACCTACATATTTCGAAATTTTGAATCACTCAGAAATATGTTTTTTTTTAAGTAGTACTGTACATATACTCGTATATCATTGACTTATTCCAATAAGACCAAATTTGGAAAAAGTATATCTGTGTGTATGTGAGTCGTTTTTTGACCTTTCATCGACGTTTTCTCAAAAATGGCTGGACCTACATATTTCGAAAATTTTAATCACTCAGAAATATGTTTTTTTTAAATACTGTACATATATAACATTGACTTATTCCAATAAGACCAAATCTGGAAAAGGTATATCTGCGTGTATGTGAGTCGTTTTTTGACCTTTCGTCGACGTTTTCTCAAAAATTGATGTATCTATTTCGATAATTTGTTCGAAATTCAAATAGAAATATGTTTTTCTTTAAATACTGTCAATATATAACATTGACTTATTCCAATGAGACCAAATTTAGAAAAAAAATATCTGTGTGTATGTGAGTCGTTTTTTGACCCTTTGTCGACGTTTTCTCAAAAATGTCTGGACCTACATATTTCGAAAATTTAAAACCCAATCAATCACTCAGAAATATGTTTTTTTAAATACTGTACACAGTAAAATATACAGTATTTTTGTTTGTGAACAAAAAAAGGAAATCTGGTAGTAGCTACCTACGTATTTGTTAATGGCTAACAATTAAATTTAAAAGCCATTCGATGTAACTCGAAAGGACTATCATTGGTCAGTTTTGCGCGTTCGGACAAGCCGTTTCTTTGTAATTAGCAAAAAAGTATAAAATTGTTCTTTCACGTTTTAGCCTTTAATCTTAAATCAATTTTAAAAATTAAAAAAACCATTCGAAATATTAAATAAACTAGTGGGGTGCATGATATCGTGCCTTAAGGCAAATTGCTGGAACTTCCTGCACCGTAATTAAAAATCTTGGTACGAAACCCAAAAAAAATTACACAAAATGTGTACACATTATTAAAATCTCTATAAAATATCAGATAATATGATGTACTTATGTCCAGTAAACATTTTAGACATTTTTTTTAACTTATTTTTTATTGAGAGTCCATAACCGCTGGACCTGCCTTCTCAAGAATTTAATCAGAAATTCATCTTGTCAATACAAGTGAAGTGTTTTTTGAATTATTGAAATCAGACGCTCCGTTCTCTTAAAAACTGAGTTACCGTTTTTGGCACTTTTTGCCCCGCATCTTTAGAATGGCTAGACCTGCCTTCGCCAAAAACTAATCAGCACGTCCCATTATCAATACGAATCGAATGTTTTTTAAATTATTCTAATCGGATGATCGGTGTTCCCGAAATAGTTAACGAAAATTTATTAGTATGCCAAAATATTCAGAAATCTTTGAAACGTTATATATCGTTCAGAAAGATATATAATAATTTTTATTTTCGATTTTTTTGCGATTACTGTAACTTACCCTACTGCAAGTTAATAAATAAATATTAATTATAAATTATTAATTATAAATAAAATAAATATTAAATACATCGGTTGGTTGGGAATCGCATTGATTAGTTCTTGGTGAAGGTCGGCCGAGCTGTTTCTCCTTAATTAAATGTTGAAAATATTTTTTTTGACGATTTTGATGAAACTTTGTATAACGATTGATTTTGTAGTCTGAAATGACATACTAAAATATTAAAGGCCTACGATAAGGAGTTGAATTATAAATATTCATCAAGTTTAGAATTTCGCCCCGTGCTTAAGCGATTCTAATTAGAATCTATGCCGAAGCATCTAAAACGTATTTCTGTGGTGTTTTGTTGGTAGCTACTGATCACAGTTGACATCCACACTCAAATAAAATAGTGATAGCTTGTTTGTAGCTACTGATTACAGTTTATACTTAAATAAAATAAAATACATTTTTAAAACCCGAAATGAATGAAATGAAATGTGTTAAACAAACTAATTTAATTTATACGATTACAGATATAAATATGTTTCATCGACATTCATTTTCATTCAATTGAAAATTGTTTAAAGTGAAGTCTTTACTTTCAAAATATACAGTTGAATTTTATCAAAACAGCTAATTCTACTTCTTATAATAACATTCTAATTCTATTTAGATTCTAGTTCTTACAATAAGAATCTTATTAAGTATTGGGAAGTTAATGCAACTTGCCTTAGGACAAAATGACACTTACACTTAGTTTTTTATTAGTTTCAACTGTAATCAGAAATACCTAGAATTACAATTGGAAAACTTACATTTACTTCGTATTACAACGGAATATTTTTTCGTTGTCAAATATCTATTTGTTTAGGACAGATAGTTTTATTTATTTAAAATTCTGTTATGTTGATATAAGATTTGGACATATTATCTCTCTAGAAAATTTAGTATCATACATTTGGAACGTTTGAATAAATATTTATATACGCTTTTGATAGTTTATGCATTCATTGATATTTTACATTCAATTAGTGTTATTCAATATCAATTTGTAAATAAAAAATCTATATTATAAGATTAACAATCGTAATATAATTATTTTGGCACTTAAGAAATTTGTTTATATTGGTAAGACTTCGTGGTTGTAAGAGCTTAATCTTGCAACCTTAACACTTTGGCTAGCATGATATCAAGCAGTAGTGATATTAGTTTCGACTTAAAATTATTATACACTCACTATTAGTAAAAAATCTAATAATAATCTCATTGGAAAGGGAATGGTCATCCGGCATCTTCGAATAACTTATATCCCAAAAGCTCATAGAATACATGTATATATAAAATATATGTTTGTAACATTTTGTTTTTTTTTACATTTTTAACACCCCGTAAAGTAAGTTATAGAAATCGCAAAAACGAGAATAAAATTTTGTTTATATCTTTACGTTTCAAAGTCTTCTGAACATTTTAGCGTGTTTTAGAAAAAAATGATGTGCGTGTTGAACGTGTGTGTGTTCGTATGTGTGTGTGTGGATACAATTTTTCGTCGACGATTTTGAGAACATGGATCAACCGATTTGAATGATTCAAAAAACATTCGTATGCTTACCCACGACGGTAAGACGCGCTGATTAGTTTCTGACCGAGGCAGGTCCAATAGTTTCGAAGATACGGGGCAAAATGTGCCAAAAATAGTAATTCAGTTTTTGAGAGAACGGAGCGTCCGATTTGAATGATTCAAAAAACATTTTACTTGTATTGGCGAAGTGAACATCTTGTAAAATTGAAGGGAAGGCGGGACTAGGGAAGTATGAAAATTATCATATTTTTCATAGAAATTTAAATAATAAATACAAACTTTGTTTCCGTTTTTATGGTTTCGTATCAAAATTTATAATGTTTATTGCTTCGATATTTCATCTCTAAAACGGCTACGCTGTGCGATTGTTTTGAAAAAAAAAAAAAAAATTCAGGCACGATGCCCTATATTCTTTGTGATTAGAGGCCATTCAATAATTCACGTAGATCGATTTTCAATCACTTGACTAAACGTATATTTTGAGTGCAAAATTTTTGGGAAATTTTGGCAAACATTGTTTTTTTTAAAAAAAAAAAAATCAAGTAAAAAATAAATTCACGTGGTATCTTACCACCTTTTCTCCACGTTATATTTTGTGATTTTTTGTCATACCCCTCCCTCCTCTTTCAAGCCTCACATATTAGTACTTGGTTCATAGTGAATATTTTATTCATCATCGATGAAACTTACATTAGTAAACAAAAATTAATCTATCAAACTTCCATTAGTAAAAATTTTCAAGTACTTAAAATAATGATATATAGAGATATATCTGGCATCCTAATTACGAGAAACTAATTCGTTTTGTACAGTTACAACAACAAGCTTGTTCGACGATAATGAGATAGTATAAAAATAGGTAGTTCAATTATTACCGCGCCATTGTGATGGAAAAAAAAGTTTATTGTATCAGGTGCGCAGATAATACTATTAACAAAGAAAACCGAATTATAATAAAGATGAATTTTAAATTGTTTTCAGTGGATTGAGAATACCTATTGATTCGGAACACTTTTTCTTTTTAACAATAAGTGCTATTAGATATATTCTGTCCTAGTAATTTTAAACGATTTTATGATGATTTTTGATTTTATGATAATTTTTAATTTATGTTAATTCAGAGAACTTATTTAGTTTTAATAATTTGGTATAGTTTTGTTGTTTATCCGATTTTTTTTAAATAGCAAAAAAATTATCTGCATAAATTATCTGATATCATTTTAATGGGTATTGTATTATTTCACGCTTGGTGGGTGCTATCAGCTAAATCGTATAGAATGGCTAAATATTAGTTAATTGCCTTAGTAATTGTATATACATTCATGAATTTTCTTATTCTTGCCTCTATTCCTAAATGCTTTCGAAAAATTATGCTCATATTTTTAACAATTTTTATATATCAATTCGTATAACTATTTATTTATATTTATTTATAAATTTTATATAACAATTTTTATATATGTTTAAATTCGTCGGTTCAGCCATTTTTGAGAACAGTTTGGCCCTTTACAGTTGTAAATAAAATAGAGAATAAAAAAAGTAATAATAATCTATAAAAAAAAATAGTTTTATCAAACAACTTGAATGTTCTTTCAATTTACTTATTTTATTGCCTTCCCGCTTCTGCTTTTTATAAACAATTTAGTTAATTACACATTACATCAATTTCTGAAATTAAACTACATAATACGCTTAAATTTGCTAATGAACGCTATAAACAAAACCACAAATATCTGAATTGAATAATATTTACATGTACAATCTCTGCTCATGTCTGCGTTAATCATTTTTCATTTCACTGACCTCAATTTGCATATAGAGCTTTTACATAATAAAATTAATAAGACTCGAAACAATAAATATAGAGTAGTATCGTATCGCAGTTGTAATTTAGAGCAGATTTTCTACTCGTCAAACCTGCTCTTTGTTAATTTTGTCTTATTTTTAACTTTCTATGATGACTTATAATCTATGCACATCGCAATTAATAACAAATCAGTTTTTTTGCTTAAAATCTTGTAAGTCGAATATGTTATTTCTCCATATGGGTATCTTAACAAAAAAAAAAAAAATAAAAGTCCAATTAATCAATGTATTTTATCAATATTGTATTAGAAAGTGTTTGATTCGTGCATGTAATGAATATGCCAAGCAATAAAGGCTAATCAATTATCAATCAATTCTTCGGATTTAGTATGCTTCGGTAACATTTTTGATAAAGCTAAATATTTGTGTACCTATAAATAAATCAAATGAATGATTATTTATTAATGTTAGAAATTCAATGTGAATTCAATTTTAAAATTGAAATTTTTTATATATCTTTACGTTTTGAAGGTTTCTGAACATTTTGGCATACCTTAGAAAAAAAATGGATGTACGTATTTGTTTCCACGGATACAATTTGTCGACAAGATAAATTATACAAGATATCGAGAACATGGTCCAACCGATTTGAATGATTTAAAAAACATTCGATTCCTATTGAAGGGAAGACGTGCTGATTAGTTTTTGGCCGAGATAGGTCAGCTGGAGCAAAATTGCCAAAAATGGTAATTAAATTTTTAAAAGAATGGAACGCCGGATTTGGTAGATTCAGAAAACATTTTAGTTATATTGACGAAATAAACAAATGATAAAAATTTTAAGAAGGCAGGTCTAGAGGTTTCGGAATAGTGAAATCGTGCCTTAAGGCAAATTGCAGGAACTTCGCGTACCGAAAATTATTTTTTTTAAAAAAGTTTTAAATTTTTTTGAAAACTTTGAAAAATAGGTTTTTGAGAATTTTGAATTTTTTGAAAAAAAAAATGACTTGTGAATTTTTTTTATATTGTTTTCTAATATTCTCTAGACGTCTCTGATTTTTAAAACGAAGCTCTCAAGGATATTTTTGTCGAGATAATAACTTCTTGTTTATTCAATCCTCAATAGTCATTTTAAATTAGAAAAAATGTAATTTTTATAAAAAAAACAATGTCAATTTGTATATGTCAGTAATTACGTGTTATTGTGGTAATAGTAGTGGATGATTCTGTTCCAATTTGTGCCGGCTTTGTACAATATTCAAGGATAACAGGATCAAAACATGTTTTTTGCGGAAATTTTGTTACATATACTTGGAAGTCCTTGAACTTTTTTAATGATATCAGAATCTTGTGCAAAAAATCTGTATTTTTTTAGATTTCTCCAACCCCGCAGACATAATCATATCTGCTGAATCATCATTAGCGAAATAATTATGTTCTGACATATATTAAATGTTATTAAAAATATATTGTTAAATATAATCATAAATAACTTTTTATAGGAAAATTTCGTAGTCTAAAATAACATACTAAAATATTATAGGCCTACGATAAGCCTATTAGAAATGTAGAATTTTGCCTTCTGCCTAAACAATTCTAATCTGAATCTACATACCAAGCGTATACGTATGCTGTATTTCATATGTAGCTATTGATTACAGTTAATGTCCGCACTTAAATAAAATACATTTTTTAACCCGAAATAGATGAAATGAAATATGTTAAACAAATCAAACTAATTTAAACAATTACAGATATCATAAGTGTGTTCCAAAAGCATCAATTGAAATATTTGAACATTTTATCCTAAATAGCTGAAAATTAATTCTTAAGTTGATTATGTATACGTATCACAATTAGTTTGCCATCAAACTTACGTTGATCTTTGGTAAACATAGATTACTCTTAAACTTTACAATTTAATTAATTACATCTGGAATTTAATTCAATTATTATATCATCTTTGTTATATAAAGTCTGTTGCATTAAAATAAGATCAAGAATAATTAATCATACGTAAAACAAATTAAACCAAAAAAATAGCTTTCAAAATAATTTAAATTTAAAAATATCAGCATCTGTGCCTTCTTTATTTTGTCAAGAAGAGAGAGAAAATATATATATGTGACAATGCATATGTGATAATACATAATTTAATATTTGGTATAATATATGAATACTATAAGTATTCATATATTATACCAAATATTAAATTATGTATTATCACATAAGCATTGTCACATATATATTTTTTCCTAACTTCGTTTTCTCTATAATTCACATTTAGACTTCCTGGAAAACATTTTTTTAAATCGTTAAAACGAAGTGAACGGCATTATTGCAATATATGTAAAATGCATACGACGAATGCTGTTTGTGACTTTCTAATAATAATTAGTGTCTAGTTCGATTTTCTTGCAAAACTTGCACTAAGACGTGTTGAAATGCGTTGCAAAGAACAAAATACATGTAATTCACGCACTCGGAGCAAAAGAACTGGTTTTCGTATGAAAAGATCTCAGATCTTGGATCTTAGAGATCGACAGTGCTAACTAACTAAGTTGGCAAAGTTAATTTTTGCTCAGAAAAACATTATCGATGAGAAATCAGAGGTCGGTGGTATGTTATAGACTGATTAACTTTATTTTCAATAGAGTGTAATTCTTTTTATTCTTATACAACCAAGAGTTTCATACCAGTAAATTTAAAAATATTATTTGCTTTGTTTGGTATTAAAAAAATGTAATCAACTAAATCAATTAAAAGCTTATGAAAAATCAGTTGTAATATAAGTATTCAGAAAATAATTAGAATCGATCACATATTAAAGTAGTGGTGCATAGCATCGCGCTTTAAGGCAAGTTGCTGGAACTTCCCGTACTGTAATTTAAAATTTTTGTGTTTATTGAATTTTTTTTGAACATTCTTGAAAATTTTGAAAACATTAGAAAAATTTGAATATTGAAGAACATTGCCTTTTTTAAAAATATGGATGTTTTTTAAAAACTAAAATAATTTGATTTTTTTTTTTTGAAAATCTTGGAAGTTTATGAGATCCATTCATATCGATTGATTCAAATTTTTTTTCTGGATTTCCGAAACCGCTGCACCTGCCTTTATAAAAACTTAATAATACAATTCATTACATTACATTACATTATACAATACAAGTGGAATGTTTTTTGAATCATCCAAATGGATGCTTCATTCTCTCACAAACTTAATTGCAATTTTTGTTTTCTTATCAATAGGAATCGAGTGCTTTTAGAATAATTGAAATCGGTTGAGCGAATCTCCCGAAAACGTCAAAGAAAAGTTGTATCTAAACTACATACACAAATACACACACATTCTTTTTTTTCTAATGTAAGGTATGTCAAAATATTCAGAAACTTCTGAAACGTTAAGATATGCAGAAATGTTTATTTTTGATTTTTGGACGATTACTATAACTTACTATGGGAAATTAATAAAAATTAATCTATACAATTTTTATTATATAATATGTATCTTATGTTTGTTAATGTATGCTTAATTGACTTCATTGATTGAAACATTAAAAAAAAATTTGGTTTATATCTGAACGGCGTCAGAACTTAAGGGTTATATAAGTTCTTGTTATAATGGTGAAAATAATAATGATAAATTTCAAAAAAACTCTAGGCTTAATAAAGATTTTACTTTTGTCGCGTTCAGCATTTCGTGGCCTATTGGTAATATTTTTTTTTCAATAGGCCACAGAATGATCAACCCTTCTGGTTGAAAGGATAACACTTTTTACTAAAAAAGACTGAACTAAAAAAATCTTACTAAAAACTGAATCAGAGGGATTCAGGTTTGATTCCTACTTAGGACAACCTGATGTCCAACTGTAGGGATATCGGTTTTTACTTGAAACTAAATATAAGTGAGTTTGTTTCCAACTAAAAACAGCTCTTCTACGGCATTGCTGCTTCAGCATTAGCTAAATTCCACTGATAAAAATATATAAAACAGAGATAGGCCAATCGTTCTCATTGTATAAGTATCATCACACCATCATCGTCGAACTGTTGTCGCTTTAAAGAAAATTCTTTATGCTTCTGTTTATAATATAAAACGTTTGATATCTATGTATTTCCTCTGTGCAATGTACTGTCAGTTATTTCAATATTAGAGTTTATTACCCGTCCAACATCAAACCACAACTTCTGCATGCTGTTACTGCCGCATGCCTTTCTGTTATTCAACTCGATTCGTAGTTTCTTCATAAAGGTAAAAATGATTTATTTTTATTTAATTTGAGAACTAACGATATGCTATCTAGACGATTTATACGCAGGTATAATATATGACGATATAGGTATTTTTTATTTGATCTTTACAAATAAACTGAAGGGCATCGTGCCTTGAGGTAAATTGCTGGAACTGAAAAAAAAGATTTTTTTGTGAAGTCTACAATTTTGAAAAATCTTTGTACGAAACCTAAAGAAGTGAAGAAAAACAAAATTTGTATTTATCAACTTCCCGTAGGGCAAGTTATAGTAATCGCAAAAAATCTAAAATGAAAATTTTTATATTTCTTTACGTTTCAAAGGTTTCTGAATATTTTTGCATACCTCAGAAAAAATGGATGTATGTATGTGTGTGTGCGTGTGTGTGCGGATACAAATTTTCATCGACGATTTCGGGAACACCGATCAACCGATTTGAATTATTCAAAAAACATTCGATTCGTATTGATAAGGAGATGTGCTGATTAGTTTTTGGCAAAGGCAGGTCCAGCCGTTACTAGGATACGGGGCAAAAAGTGCCAAAAATGGTAACTCTGTTTTTAAGATTTTAATAATTCAAAAAACATTTTACTTGTATTGACAAGATGAAGAATTGATCAAATTTTCATGAAGGCAGGTCTAGCGGTTTCGTAGATCTAATGAAAAAAGTAAAAAAAATGCCATTTGGCGGTCAAAAATGATCATTAGACATATGCACATCAAATTATCAGATATTTTATAGAGATTTTAACAATAAGTATAAGAAGCTACAGCAATTTGCCTCAAGGCACGATGCCATGCGCCCCACTAGTTGTTAAAATATCTGATAATTTGATGTGCATGTGTGTAATGAACATTTTTGAACGCTAAATGATAGTTGTTTCACCTTTTTCTATATCACCCAAATCCTTGGACCTACCTTCCTAAAAATATAATCAATTTTCCATTCCGTCAATACAGAAAAATATTTTCTTCCAAAAATTAATTAGCACGTCTCCCCATCAATAGGAATCCAATGCTTTTTAAATCATTCATGCCGGTTGATTCGTGCTTTCGAAATCGTCGACAAAAATGTGTACCTGCACGCACGCACACACACACATATGTACATATTTATTTTTTCTAAGGTATGCCAAAATGTTAAAAAAAACTTTGAAACGCAAAAAAAATCATTTTTTGCGGTTACTATAACTTACCCTACGGGAAGTTAAAAATGTTCGAGATGATCAAATTCTCGTTGACTACAAAATAACAAGTGGTGTTGCTCCGTGCTTTACGTGAAAATTATGTATGTATGTATGTATATGCATGTAAGTATGTAAGTATATATGTATGTATGTATGTATGTATACTTACTGTATAGAGTAAGTATGTATGTATGTATGTATGTATGTAATCTATAAACAATGGCAACAAATAGTACATTAAGCAGAACTGACAATGGACATGTACCTCGACAATTCGCGATAAATAACTTCGAAACGCAAAAACTGGGTGTGGTGCGAATGTAGCCTTGTCCTGCACATATTATCATATGTGGTTATGTCCATATTACATTTACGTAAATGTACACCATAAATATTATCTGCTCTCAAGTTAATTAAAACATTTTGTACGATAGCATTCCATAGAGATTTCAAATGTAAACTACGCAATAAACTCGCGAAAGCTAGTTCCCATAGAGTGATATATTAGTAAGGCGATTAAAATGATATCGTGTCTGATGGATTAACATGTAAATTGAAAATATATCTATATATCGCGTGATATTTATCTGTATTTTACTTTAGGACATAATAAAATTATATAGTGTTTCACAAAACACGTGCATAGAAGTGCAAGGGACGTTCATTATCCTTGTCCTAAAAAAAATAACATAACGAAAGCTATTATTAAGTTATATTTCTAAAAAGTCTTATTAACTACTACACCAACGTACAAATTTAAACTTTGGCTTATTTCACTACAAATTTGATTTGCTGCTAATACATTTTCTATAAAATGAAGAAGGAAATATGAAAAACTGACCTCTGAAAAAACGCCCGTAAGCAGGGGCGGGGGGGGGGGAGTTGTCTATTATTCTCGTGATGGAGTTTTAAGAATTTTGGGACACCACTCAGAATTATCTTCTCCTCCATCCCAACATCCAGCCGTTTCGGAGATACGGGGCAAAAAGTGCCAAAAATTTTAGTTTTTGAGATAACGGAATAATCCGATTTAAGTAATTCAAAAAACATTTTATGTACTTGTGTTGACGAAATGAACAACTGGTAAAATCTTTGTAAAAGCAGGTTCAGAGTCTCTGGAGATCCAATAAAAAAAAGTAAAAAATCATGCCATTTGGCGGCCAAAAATGAAGATTAGACATATGTACATCGTATTATCAGATATTTTATAAAAATTATAATGATGAGTACAAATTTTGTGTACATTTATATGGGTTCCGTTTAACTTCCCGTAGGGTAGTTATAGTAATGGGCTGAAAATCGAAAATGAAAATTTTTGCATTTCTCGACGTTTTTAAGGTTTCTGAACATTTTGACATACCTCAGAAAAAATGGATGTGTGTGTGTGTTATGTATGTCCGCATTTTTTCGTCCACGTTTTCTGGCGCACGGATCAAACGATTTGAATGGTCCAAAAAACATTCGATTCCTATTGATAGGGAGATGTGCTGATTAGTTTTTGGCAAAGGCAGATTCAGCAGTTACGGAGATAAAGAGCAAAGAGTGCAGGAAAAAGAAATCGAGTTTTTGAGAGGTAACAGAAATACACGTGATATCTTACTAGACCCATCATCCCCCACGTGATATTTTGTGATTTTTTTAAACCCCTTTTTAGGCCTCAGGTGATTAAGGGATAGTATTAAAGACTGTTCAGTTAAGGACATTTAGTAAATTAGATAATGTACACATATTTGTTGTACAAAGACACAAAAGAAATGACATGCTGATAAAAACAACTCAATAACTCCATTCTGATTATCCTTTCGGTAGATAAATTATAATAATATTCTAATAATTATGTTATAAATATGTATTCTAATAATTACTACTAAAACTGTATTCTTATAAATAATAAAGTTAAAATGTAATTTAGTTCCCATCCCAGAATCGATGTAGATACTTGATTTGATGAGTTTCTTGTGGATCAATCGACTACATTCTGTAGCAATTTTCTATTAGTGATTTTTTTCTAACTCTGTTTTATTCAGAAATCAGATATACATAAGGATTCCTATTAACTAAATTGACAATATTTGAAGGCGATGTCTAAGAAGAACTCGAGTGAGATTAGTGAAAAATTGGCTAGGGAATTTGGAGTTAGGAATGACTTGGAGAATTGGTTTGTCTTTGTTTATAGGCAGGTTTTGTTTTTTTATACTGTTTGGTAGTATCATACTGTATTGATATACAAATAAATCAGTGAGCTCTGAACATTTTTAGTGCCCCCCAAGGCGATTTTAAGGAATTTGTTTTTGAGTTTGTACCATATTGGCTTAAATAGTGCCTTTATACAGAGGCATCTTATTATTTGGTCAATTTTGGTTTTTGTCCCTGGTAACTAGTACTTTTCTTTGTTCAGTTTTTATTTCCATCCAATTCGGCAAAAATTAATGCTTTTTTATTTGATGTTATATCAAGTCACAAGGTTGCAAAATAAATGTTATGCCTTGAGGGACTTGATTTAAACGATTCTGAATTTAACAATTACGTCATATTGAAACATGTTGGTCATACGAGTTCAAAAAACATATCTTAAGTAGAAATGAGTTTTTTACCAGAGACCTCAAATTTAATTTTATTCTTTTTGTTAACACAGCTTGGTTCACTAAATGTGTGACCTCTTTAACTAACTTGAAACTAAAATGCTTATTGTTCGCGCTACATGAAAAAAATTGATAGTTAACTGGCTATTATACTTACAAGTTGTTTTTATTACAACTGTCATTTAATTCACAAATTTACATAATATTTCATCCGAAGTGAAAATAATAGTTTATTCATGAAAAACAAACGTTTAATTTTTCTTGTTGATCATAAACAGTATTGCGTGTCTTTTCATAAAACGAATGTGTTTACTTACAAATTTCGTTTTTTATTGCAAATAAAGGTTTTGCTCACGCGATTTCATCAGTTGGTGAAAATACAAAAAATCAGCAAGACTCTGATGATTGGGAATAAAATTTAAAGCAGAATGTCTTTAGCCTACTTTTGTAACTTATGCATAGTCTCTATTGGTACTATTGACCCACTAAAATGTCTAATGATAATGTATCGAGTTTCTGGCCGTGTTCTCTGCGTTCAGAACAAGAACAATAATAATAATAAGTTTTTACTGCTTATTGTTTGCAGTGTAATATTTTACAATAAAATTTATATTAACAAAATAATGTCTTGTATGCAAATTGAAATCTAGCAGCTGCCTTCTTGTTGATAGTATATTGTATTTACTGTTTACTTCAACCTCTTACTCGACAATGATCTATTCTCCATGCGGTGTCTTTTATTTGTTAGGATCGTGCAATATGTTGTTTTCTTTAATTATGCATAATATATTAATTATAGAGTATAAATACATAGCTTGCTGTGAAATGCCATGAGAATGAATTATTATGATTTCATTTTCTTTTTTATAAATTTTTAATTTTTTTCTAAATGACAATAATTGGTCCTACATCTATATACTTGTAAATAGATGCATTATATCCTTGTTCATATTTTAAGGAATGAAAAATTTTCTTATTCTTATTCTTACTTTATTTTGATTAAGAAAAATGTCAGTATTGTCGTAGGCCTTTGATCTATGACAGCAATTTTTCAATTTTCCTTAAATTGTAGCAGTCTCGCCCAAAGGCCAAACCGTTTGAAATTAGAAGTTGCAATATAAGGAAGAAGCTAAGAATTTTGAGATGAATCTTGCGATGTATAATACTTTATATGCTTTTTTTACGATTTTTTTAAATAGTTTGAATAGTTGCTCAAACCTGCCCGCGCTTTGCATTTAAACATATAAATATCTGCACATATTCTATCCTTCAAGGAAAAGGATGAGAGTTTCATTAAAAGTTTGTACGAACGAAAGATTGAGAATAAAATTACGAATAAAACTATATATAATTCGATATGTATGTTCATATAATTTTTTGAGATTTTTCAATTTTCCCTAAATATTAGCAGTCTGACTTATTCATAGGCCAAACTGTTTGAAATACGGAGTTTCGATAAATAGAAAAAAAAATTGTGAGAAGTTTTTGTCAAAAAATTCGATTCGCTAATTTGACTTTTTATCGATGCTTCAAGTCATTTTCATTCGTTTGACACCCAAATCGGTAAAAGTGTGTGTGTATTTGAGTGTGCGTGGGTATATGAGCTAAAATTTGGCCTTTTCTCAAAAAATCGCTGCACCGATTTCAAATATTTGAAAGCCATTGATGAAATTCGATTAGGACTCCCGTTGATTAATTGCAAGATGATCGACCGAGCCATTTCTTTATAATTAGAAGACAAGTGCAAAATTTTTCTTCCTTATTTTGCTAAAAATCCTGGGTCGAATTTGAAAATTCAAAACCTGTTCGAAAGATATATATATCTATAAGATGGGAATCGTGCTGTTTTGTTTTTGGTAAAGATGGTTCGGGCCGTTTCTTTGTAATTAATTATTGTTTTTTTTTAAAATTTTTTTTTGTTTGAAAATCTTGTTAGAATTTTGTATGATGTAGAGTCTATGGTCTAAATCATAGATTTCCAAACTTGTTTATGTCCTGGACACCTTAAACTTTGCTATGGATCTTTATTTAGCTGATATCGATTTTTTGATAAATATCTATTTTTACTAACGTTTTGAATTAAACATTTAATGTAAAAATACAAATACGAGTTTAGACATTTATTAATTGACTTTAAAATAATAATAAAAAATTGGTATTGACAAGGTGTATTGTAATCCACTATCGTGGATTTCCAAAATTCCTTTTTTCTAATGTAGACACCTTGAAAGTTGTCACGGACCTCTGATGGTCCATATGATTACTTTGGGAATCACTGGTCTCAATGAACATTTTAGAATATTATAGGCCTAAAATTCAAAATCTCTTCTTTCAAAATTCTTATTGATTAAGTCAATTATTTACACATATTGCTAGCTTTGCGCAACTTGCATTGAGGCAAAATGCCACTTACACCTAGTGAAAATAATTTTGTAATGGTATTAGTATATTAGTAAATATTTGAAAACAAGATGTATTGATCTTATTCTTAAATTTTTGTTGTTTGTTATCGAGTTTTTCAAAACATATATATGATTTGCATTTGGGGCCGTTCAAGTATTACGTAAGTACTATAGGGGGACGGGGGGGTTATTGATTTGCTCATTTTGGATAAAAATTTGCTTACTTTTGTTGACAAAGGGGGGGAGGGGAAATAATTGTAATAAGTCTGCTAACGTAATACTTGAACGATCCCTTTTTACCATAAATATTGAAGACCTTCTTATTTTTGACAGATTTTAGTATAACTTTTTTTTAACTCTGCTTTATTTATGTATTACTTTGAATTATGAAAATTGTTATTTTCAAAATATTTGTGAAAGGAAAAACAAAATAATTTCCTGTGGGTGGAGTACGAGTTGAACTCGCTTATATAAATATAAATGAATATTCTTATGCTTACATATTTTCACTTGTTTTTAAAAAACAATTTCACATTCTGAAGCATCGACATGTACTATGTGTAAAACGTATCTCTTTTGAATGAACATTTTAAATGGACAACCTTAAAAATCTTAAAATTGAACACGAGCGCGTAAATAATTATAAGTTTTACTACTTCATGTAGCATATCTATTACTTTCACGAGGAAAATGAATATGAATATATTAATAACATTAATGATTCATCTATCATATATATGTATATATTACGTAGGATCATTCACCTTTAGATGATTAATTACCACACATTACCTTGTTTGTTGCGATTTAATTTTTTTTGCATTATAACATTATAACGCAATAAAGCGATGTTCTTCCTGTGGATAATGGATGTTACTTTCAAAAACTAGTAAATTCTACTTCTATTCGCGCATGTAATAATAGTTATTACTTCGGATTACTTAAAACTTACGGAAGAAAAGACTTCCTCTGATGATAGTCATCTTAGACCGAAAGATAATTAATGATGATAATCTAACAACAATTATGCAATTATGTTTCCATCAGGCAACTTGTTTTTTTGAAGCATTAAAGTTAATGGAAAATATAAGTTTTGATTACTTATTCTTTTGTCTGCAATAATACTTAAAATTTTGTAAAAATACTTCAAAGGCTTGAGGTAATAATACGACAAATTGAAAAAAAACTAGTTGTGTATAGCATCGTGGCTTAAGGCAAATCGCTGGAACTTCCCGTACCGTAACGAAATGTTCGAGAAATATTAAATGTTTACAAATAGATTATTATAAATACTGTAACATTGTCTAATATTTATAAGAATTATATAAACTGAATTACAAAGTTTACAATTTATTTAAAGTGCATATGTGAGCTTTAGAACTTTAGCCAGAATTAAAATTAAAAGCTGAATTATTTTCGATATCCAATTTTTTTTTTTAATTTTTTTTTTTAATTTTTTTATGAAATAAGCAAGAACTGCCATTTTTTGTACATTTATCTGTATCATCAAAATATCTGAATCAGCCTTTGCCAAAAACTAATAAACTACTAAAACCACTTCTCCCAATTATTGAAAATTAAATGTTTTTTGAATCATTCAAATCGAATACTCCGTTCTCTTAAAAACTCGATTTCTATTTTCTGCACTCTTGGCAATCTTCGTAACGGCTGGACCTGCCTTTGCCAAAAACTAATCAGCACATCTCCATATGTCTTTTGAAACATTCAAATCGGTTGATCCGTGCGCCCGAAAACGTGGACGAAAAAATGCGGACACACAAAACACACACATCCATTTTTTCTAAGGTATGCCAAAATGTTCAGAAACCTTCAAAACGTGAAGATATGCAAAAATTTTCATTTTCGATTTTGTTTGCATAATTCGATTTTGATGAAACTTGATATACATTGTTATTGCAATGTAAATGCAATTGCTTGACAAGAGCCTGAAATAATATCTATTATTATTGATTACGGCTTGCTTATGAATAAATAAATAAATAAATAAATATTATACTTTACCAAAAAAGTGACCAAAATTTGAAGTTGGTACATTCAATAGTTTTTGAGATATGCATGGTTGATGGGTGGCTGACTCTGCTCTCAATATTAGTATTGAAACAGATTGTTACGTTTTCAGAAATGCCTATAATTCGATTCGATAAAAACTTGACATACATTGTTACTATACTTTACTAAATATTTGACAAAAATTTAAAGTTGGAACATTCAATAGTTTTGAAATATGCGAGGTTGATGGGTGGCTGGCTCCTCGCTGTGTGTTTGTATGGCCACAATTAATATCAGCAAACCTTTTCTCCACAGTTTGCCTCGATTTAGCACAGCCCAATTAACTTTTATAGAACTAAATTTTGACGGCAGTGGTATCTTTACCCATCAAAAAATAATAAATCAAACCCCAAAATTGCTTTGAATTCATGGTTGAACTATTCCTCCAACTTATAATACTTGGACACAAAGCGATTCCGAAAAAGCAGAAACCTCCTCCAATAATTTTGAAATCCTAACGATCCGGTTTCGGATATGATAAGCCTATCTCTAATATGTAATATTTTTCTT